>NC_091218.1:5066425-5321425 GCF_040958095.1 Procambarus clarkii | reverse complement strand
CTGAGCAAAGACGGAGGGAAGGAAACGGGAGAACAGATCAGAGGTGGGCGGGCAGGGTCCGGAGGAGGAGGAAGAGGAGGAGACAACGGAGAGGAGCAGTCAAGGACAGCAGCAGGAAGAGGGGGAGTAGAAAGAGGGGAGCGCACCCCAGCAAGAGCAGCAACCGAAAGGGAAGCAGGGGCCAAAGAAACCTCCATAGCAGGAACAAGGGGCGCAAGCACTGAAACGGGAGGGGAAGGAGCAACAGAGCCAGAAGGAGGAGCTGAGGAAGAAAGCGAAGCCTTCTTACCCGCCAGGGAAGAGGAAGGAGAGGAGCCAGGCTTACGCTTCTGACTGAAAGAGACCGGTGTCCCAGCAACTACGTACCGGGCAACAGATTCCAGTGTCTCAACAGGAGAAGCCGAACGAGAGCACACACGACGGCCGTTAGGAGAGCGATGGACATCCGCCCGCACCGACAGGCGGTGGGGAGAGCCGATAGATGGAGGAAGAGGATGGGAAGGAGGATCGGATGGGGACGAGGAAGAAGACACAGAAGACACGACAGACCGGGTAGAAGGAAGGGGAACCTCAGACAGAGGACCAGGAGGAGGATCCTTCGGGAGAGAACCCAAAGGAACAGAGGAGGGGGCAGTGGGCGCATCAGGGTCCAAGGCCCGGAAACGGTTGTGAGACTGAGGAAGGCGGGAAGGACGAGGAGAGGAAGAGCGCAACACGAGAGCATAAGAGATATTAGCATAAGGCGGAAGCCAGCGAACCTGGCGCCTCGCCTCAGGAAAAGATAAACGCTCCCGGTGCTTCATGTTGAGGACGGCTGCCTCAAGCTTGTAATGGACACACGCACGGGAGAAGGTAGGATGGGCCTCACCGCAGTTGAGGCAACGAGCCTGGGGAGAAGTACACTCTGACTTAAAGTGACCTTCGCCACCACACAAAGGACAGAGAGAGACAGTCCCGGAGCAGCGGAGGGCACCATGCCCAAACCTCCAGCACTTGTTGCAGAGCCGAGGAGAAGGAATGTACTCCTGGACAGAGCACCTGGCACCAGCAAGAATGACAGAGGGTGGAAGGGTCCTACCATCAAAGGTAATCTTCACAACCCGGAGGGGTTGACGGCGACTACCACGAGGGGGACGAGTAAACGTGTCCACCTGGAGAATAGAATGGCCCTGGGCAGCGAGGATATGTCGAATATCGTCGTGGCAGTCGCGCAGGTCCCGAACACCGGTCGCAACATGGGGCGGGAGCAAAATAGTGCCAACACTGGCATTCAACTGAGCGTTCTTCGAGAACCGAACGGGGGTCTCGCCAAGGCAGGATAAGGCAGCCAAGCGGGAAGCAGCATCCTGAGAAGGAGCAGCAACGACACGTGCACCGAGACGAGTGGGGTTGAAAGTAATGGAGGCATCCACGGAATCAATGAGATGTCGATGGAGGGAGAAATCGTCAGGAGGCGCAGAATCAAGAGGGAGGAGATCAAAATATTTGGTCCACGAAGCGGGACCAAACAAGGCTTGATAGGTAGCAGAACTGGAAGGAATCGAGCGAGGGCGGCCGTGACGAGGACGGCGGTGAGAACCCCCAGAGAGAGAGGGGTTAAAAGGCGCAGTAGTTACAACTAGAGAAGGAGCCGCGCCAGGGGACGAGGTAGTCACCACTGGGGGCTTGGGGCTCGACCCAACCACAGAGGAGGGAGGGGAGCCAGGGGAAGGAGTCAGAGAGGCCAAAGGAGGAGCAAGGTCGGGGCCCAATGCAGCGGAGGCTACAGAGCCCGGTCTTCCAATATAGACCGACTCGGGGGCTTGGTCGTCCACTCCACGAGCCTGAGAAGGTAAACCAGAAGCAGCCGAAACAGGGGTTATCATCTTGACGAAAAGAAGAATTCATTCACGAATGTGCCCCCACACCCACCATGGAGCCACAATTAGAGGCAGGACACACAACAAGAAGCTATCGTCGATCTTGTCGGGGCCTCCTAGGGGTGCGTCGTGATTATACGCCCCACAAACGCCACCTTAAGAAACCGACAGTCCGTCGAGATCGGGTTCAGTGACGAAAGGGGGATTGACAATGAAAGGTTTCCCTCGCTCTCGATGACGGGTACTACAATTCTACGGGTGCAAGACTATGCCTCCTCAAGCACCCGGGCGTCAAAATAGAAGAAGTCCAAGGGAAGAACCAGAACGAGCAAAAGGTCGGCAGGAAACGGCAAGCAGATAGGAGAAGAGGGGGGAGAAAAACGAAACAGAAGGAGAAGGAAAAGATGCCCAGCAGAATTGGAGAGAATGGCAGCAGGAGCACAAGGCTAGAAAAGGACAGAGGACTGTCCCAAGGAGCATCACACTCCGGCAGCCGCCCACTAAGCCCCCACACGGCGACAACGAGCTGAGCGGGGAGGGGGAGGTATAAAAAAGTCGTAATTTCAAACTGCGAATACGTGCAGAGAGCCAAAATTTGGCTCCAAAATATGGCTCAGGCCTCGAAATTGGGATGTTTGGGATATTTTGAAAACTGCAGGGGAGTTTATGCAAAATGTGACTCACTGCCGTTATCAGTACTTGGCATATGTTGGGTATAAAAAGTCGTAATATCAAACTGCGAATACATGTAGAGAGCCAGAATTTGGCTCTGAAATACTGCTCAGGCCTCGAAATTGGGATATTTGGGATATTTCGAAAACTGCAGGGGAGTTTGTGCAAAATGTGACTCACTGCCACTTTCAGGACTTGCCATATGTTGGGTATAAAAAGTCGTAATTTCATACTGCGAATACGTGCATAGAGCCAGAATTTGGCTCCAAAATATGGCTCAGGCCTCAAAATTGGGATGTTTGGGATATTTTGAAAACTGCGGGGGGGTTTGGGACAAATATGACCAAACGCCGCTTTCATTACTTTGCATATGTTTCATATAAAAAGTCGTAATTTCAATCTGCGAATACGTGCAGAGAGGCAGAGTTTGGCTCCAAAATATAGCTCAGGCCTCGAAATTGGGATATTTGGGATATTTTTTAAACCACACGGGAGTTTATGCAAAATGTGACTAACTGCCGCTTTCAGTACTTGTCATATGTTGGGTATAAAAAGTAGTAATTTCAAACTGCGAATACGTGCAGAGAGCCAGAATTTGGCTCCAAAATATGGCTCAGGCCTCGAAATTGGGATATTTGGGATATTTCGAAAACTGCAGGGGACATTGTGCAAAATGTGACTCAATGCCACTTTCAGGACTTGGCATATGTTGGGTATAAAAAGTCGTAATATCAAACTGCGAATACGTGCATAGAGCCAGAATTTGGCTCCAAAATATTTCTCAGGCCTCGAAATTGAGATGTTTGAGATATTTTGAAAACTGCAGGGGGGTTTGGGACAAATATGACCAAACGCCGCTTTCATTACTTGGCATATGTTCCGTGTAAAAAGTCGTAATTTTAAACTGCGAATACGTGCAGCGAGCCAGAATTTGGCTCCAAAATATGACTCAGGCCTCGAAATTGGGGTGTTTGGTACATTTTCTAAACTGCAGGGAGGTTTGGGACAAATGTGACCAAACGCCGTATTCAATACTTGGCATATGTTGGGTATAAAAAGTCGTAATTTCAAACAGTGAATACGATCAGAGAGCCTGAATATAGCTCCAAAATATGGCTTCGGCCTCGAAATTGGGATGTTTGGGATATTTTGAAAACTGCAGGGGAGTTTGTGCAAAATGTGACACATTGCCGCTTTTAGTACTTGGCATATGTTGGGTATAAAAAGTCGTAATATCAAACTGCGAATATGTGCAGAGAGCCAGAATTTGGCTCCTAAATATGGTTCAGGCCTCGAAATTGGGATATTTTTTTATTTTGAAAACTGCAGGGAGGTTTGGGACAAATGTGACCAAACGCCGCTTTCAGTACTTCGCATATGTTTGGTATAAAAAAGTCGTAATTTCAAACTGCAAATACGTGCAGAGAGCCAGAATTTGGCTCCAAAATATGGCTCAGGCCTCGAAATTGAGATGTTTGGTATATTTTGAAAACTGCAGGGGAGTTTGTGCATAATGTGACACACTGCCGCTTTCAGTACTTGGCATATGTTGGGTATAAAAATTCGTAATTTCAAACTGCGAATACGTGCAGAGAGCCTGAATTTGGCTCCAAAATATGGCTCAGGCCTCGATATTGGGATATTTGGGATATTTTGAAAACTGCAGGGGAGTTTGTGCAAAATGTGACTCATTGCCGCTTTCAGTACTTGGCATATGTTGGGTATAAAAAGTCGTAATATCAAACTGCGAATACGTGCAAAGAGCCAGAATTTGGCTCCAAAATATGGCTCAGGCCTCGATATTGGGATGTTTGGGATATTTTGAAAACTGCAGGGGAGTTTGTGCAATATGTGACCAAACGCCGCTTTCTGTACTTCGCATATGTTGGGTATAAAAAATTCGTAATTTCAAACTGCGAATACATGCAGAGAGCCAGAATTTGGCTCCAAAATATGGCTCAGGCCTCGAAATTGGGATGTTTGGGATATTTTGAAAACTGCAGGGGAGTTTGCGCAAAATGTGACTCACTGCCGCTTTTAGTACTTGGCATATGTTGGGTATAAAAAGTCGTAATATCAAACTGCGAATACGTGCAGAGAGCCAGAATTTGGCTCCAAAATATGGTTCAGGCCTCGAAATTGGGATATTTATTTATTTTGAAAACTGCAGGGAGGTTTGGGACAAATGTGACCAAATGCCGCTCGCAGTACTTGGCATATGTTGGGTATAAAAAGACATAATTTCAAACTGCGAATACGTGCAGAGAGGCAGAATTTGGTTCCAAAATATGGCTCAGGCCTCGAAATTGAGATATTTGGCATATTTCGAAAACTGCAAGGGAGTTTGTGCAAAATGTGACTCACTAACGCTTACAGGACTTGACATACGTTGGGTTTAAAAAGTCGTAACTTCAAATTGCAAATACGTGCATAGAGCCAGAATTTGTAAGGGAATATGTTTCCCCATAACTACAATTATCTTTCACAATTTGTCCAGGGTTATGAACCAATTTCTAATTTAGAAAATAAAGAAATATTTTATATATATAAATGTGAACAGGGAACAATTTTAAGAAATATTGCCGAAATTTTAGGAGATGGTATTGGTGAAGTGATTCAAGGCATTGGGCAATCTGATATATGGCAGTTTATATTGAAATCAATTAAAAATATTGGCTGGGTTATACTTTTAATTTTATTATTAATAATAATATTAGGCCCATTGATAATGGTGATCAAATAGCGACATATAACTGCACTAATGGGTGGTGTGGTGTATGGTGTATTGATGTAATAATTTACAATATTTAATCACTGAGCTTATTTGCAAAGAAAATGTTTAACTACCATTGCAACATTCATTAATATATTTCATAAGTAAGTAATTATCAAAAGAAGGCACCAAACCGGGAAGGCTATGTAGCACCATCAAATACGCAAAATAATCAGAGGGCGCTAAATATCACCAAGGATGCCAATACGAGAACAAAAACGCATAAGGCGAACGATATCAAAAGTATCCGAGTCACCAAGAATTCTATCGAGGGACAGGTGACCGCGAGGGGCGGTCGGAAAGCAAGACACACGCTCGTCCTGGAAGTCAGGACATTCAAGAAGGACATGCACGACCGTAAGAGGGACAATGCAACTAGAACATTAAGGAGCAGGGCGGCGTTCCATCAAGTGACCATGGGTTAAGCGAGTATGGCCAATACGCAACCTCGCCAGAGCTGTTTCCCACCGCCGGTTACGGTGGAAGGAGGACGGCCACGAGGAAACACAACATTTAAGAGTACGTAGCTTGTTACCAGTAACAGATAACCAAGAAGCCTGCCAACGGGTAAGGACTGAGGAATGGATAACCGGGTAAAAGTTGGAATACGGAATGCCTTTACGAGAGATGGGACAAGAGCGGACAGCTTCCTTGGCGGCAGCATCCGCACGCTCATTTAAAGACACACCAATATGGCTGGGAACCCAACAAAACTCAACCGACTTAAATTTACTGTGAACGAGAAACAGCAATGCTGGATCTCGACAACTACTGGATGAACTGGATTAAAGGACCCGAGAGCCATGAGGGCACTACGAGAGTCAACAACAACCACAAAGGAAGACTGACAACGAGAAAGCAGGAGACGAAGAGCATAGAGAATAGCATAAAGTTCCGCTGTAAAGATGCTAGTCTCCGGAGGCAAGCGATACATATAAGTGCGATCAGGAAAAACAACAGAGTAGCCAACACCGTCCGCTGACTTAGACCCATCGGTGAAGACAGAAATGGAGCGGGAGTGAGAAGAAAAGTGCTCGAGGAAGAGGCGTTTTAGAACCGTAGGAGGGGTAAAAGCTTTAGTGATACGGGTCAAGGATGTACAAAACCGCGGAAGAGGGACCCTCCACGGGGGCAAAGAAGGAACAACACGAGGAGAAACATCAGAAATACGAACGGAAAGAGAATCCTGTAGGCGAGATAACCGGACAGAAAGAGGGTGGTGGTGAAGAGGAACAGGAACCGCAGGAGGGGTAAAAGTTAAAGCACGACAGAGGCGAGAGGAAGGATGTTGCAAGGACCGCGCAAGATAGCGAAGACAGTAGCGATCACGGCGGTCCTGGAGAGACAGGAAGCCAGTGTCAACATACAAGCTAAGGATGGGTGTCGAACGAAAAGCACCAGAACTGAGGCGCAACCCAGTATGGTGCAAAGCATCAAGACAGCGAAGAGAAGAAGGAGAAGCAGACGACTAAGCAGGGCAACCATAATCGAGCTTAGACAGGACGAGAGAGGAATGTAAAGCAAGGAGAGTGCGCCTATCAGCCCCCCAAGAAGTATGGGACAAGACCCGAAGGAGGGTAAGGGCCTTAGAGCACTCAACACGGAGGTAAGAGATATGGGGAGACCAAGACAAACGAGTGTCAAGGAATAACCCCAAAAGCTTCGCGGAATCTTTGTATTCAAGGGTATGACCATAAAGTGACAAAGAGGGACGAAGAACAACCCATTTCCGCGTAAAAGTCATGGCACAAGTCTTAGAAGTAGAGAACTTGAAGCCATGACCTGTGGCCCAAGACGACACGGCATCAATTGCAAGTTGAAGCCGGCGTTGAAGGAGAGGCGAATCATCACCCTGACAACAAAGGGTAAGATCATCGACATAGAGAGCGGAGAAGACACCAGAAGGAAGAGAGGAAAGAAGACCATTGAGGGCAACCAGAAAAAGAGTAGTGCTCAGAACACTACCCTGGGGTACACCTTCGTATTGCTGAAAAGAGGGAGAGAGATCGGTACCAAGGCGCACCCGAAAGGAACGACGAGAGAGGAAGCTGCGGAGAAAGAGAGGGAGATGACCACGAAGGCCAAAAGAATGAAGTTGAGATAGGATATGATAACGCCAAGTGGAGTCGTAAGCCTTTTCTAGGTCAAAAAGGACGGCAACAACGGAGGTCTTCGCAGCAAAAGCAGTACGAATATAGACCTCCAAGTTCACCAGGACGTCTGTCGTGCTGCGGCACTTGCGGAAACCAAATTGAGAAGGGGAGAGGTGATGGTGTTCCAGGAACCACATCAGACGAACGTTAACCATACGTTCAAAGAGTTTGCAGACACAACTTGTGAGAGCAATAGGGCGAAAGTCCTTAGGGGAAGTACCCAGAGACCCCGGTTTGCGAACAGGGAGGACAACGGCATCGAGCCAGTCCTCAGGGACTGACGACGACTCCCAGATCCGATTATACAGACTCAGTAAATACTGAGACGTGCTCGGAGGGAGATGGCGAAGCATCTCATAATGAATACCATCGGAGCCCGCCGCCGTAGAACCGCAGAGGGCCAGGGCAGAACGAAGTTCAGAGAGAGAGAAGGGATCATTATAGGGAAGCTAAAGATGAGTGCAGAAATCTAAAGGACGAGACTCAAGGACAGGTTTACGAAGAAGGAAAGATTGGGGAAGATGAAGACCAGAGCTAACAGAAGAAAAGTGGGAACCCAGTTCGGAAGCGACCTGCAACGGGTCCGCCACAAGAGTATCATGGAGGTGAAGGACCGGTGAAACATCGGGAACGAACTTACCCGCTATCTTGCGGATACGCTTCCAGATCTGGGCCAGAGGGGTTTCGGACGTAATTGTTGAGACATAAGATGCCCAACATTCACGTTTAGCCGTACGGATGGCCCACGGGCCACCGCACTCGCTTTCCGAAAGAAAAGAAAAGAATCGGTCGTCTGCCTACGGCGGTGCCTCTTCCAGGCTGCACGCTTACAGCGGACAGCCCGAGCACAGTCCGCATTCCACCAGGGAACGCACTTCCGCGGACCCCGAGAGGAAGAGCGTGGAATAGAGCGGAGGGCAGCGTTGAAGACAGTGACATGAAAAAGGAGGACAGCGCGAGAGAGAGGCAGAAGGGAGAGGTCAGAGAGAGCAGCACTGAGGGTAAATAGGGTCCAGTCTGCCTTAGCAAACTGCCACCTAGGGAAAGAGAGGGAAGGGCGAAAAGAGAAAAAGGAAACAAGGATGGGGAAATGATCACTTCCATGGAGGTCATCAAGAACCTGCCACGTGAAATCTAAGTAAAGAGAAGAAGAGCAGAGAGAAAGATCAAGACAAGAAAGGGTGCGAGTCCGAGAGTCCAAATGAGTGGGCTCACCAGAATTCAGAAGAGACAGGGAAGAAGAGAGGAGAAACGGCTCAAGGAGGCGACCCCGGGTATTCGTCAGAACGTCACCCCAAAGAGAATGACGACAATTGAAGTCACCCAGCAGGAGCACAGGCTCCGGCAAGGAGTCTAGGAGGTGTTTCAAATCAGGAAGAGAGAGCGGGACACTCGGGGGGAGATAAATGGAACAAACTGTGTACTATTTCCCCACAAAGATACGAGCAGCAGAACAATGGAGAGGCGAAGGAAAAAATAAAGGAACAAAGGGAACATCAGCCCGAATCAAGAGAGCAGAAGAATTAGAAGCCCCAGCAATGGCTGGGGGGGGGGGAGAGAAAGGAATAGCCACGAAAACGACCAGGACGAGCACCAAGCATTGGCTCCTGGAGACAGACACAAAGGGGCGAAAACCGCGAAATCAGAAGTTGGAGTTCGAGGAAATTGGCGTAATAACCTCGAACGTTCCATTGAAGAATGGACAACGACGAGAAGAGAAAGGACAAAAACAGAGAACAAGGAAGAAACAAAGGCGAAAGATCAACAGAGCACGTTAAAGAATATCAGGGTCGGGATCAGGGCCAGCAAAGTCAGGGTTAGGGGGCATGGGTAAACTGAGCAAAGACGGAGGGAAGGAAACGGGAGAACAGATCAGAGGTGGGCGGGCAGGGTCTGGAGGAGGAGGAAGAGGAGGAGACAACGGAGAGGAGCAGTCAAGGACAGCAGCAGGAAGAGGGGGAGTAGAAAGAGGGGAGCGCACCCCAGCAAGAGCAGCAACCGAAAGGGAAGCAGGGGCCAAAGAAACCTCCATAGCAGGAACAAGGGGCGCAAGCACTGAAACGGGAGGGGAAGGAGCAACAGAGCCAGAAGGAGGAGCTGAGGAAGAAAGCGAAGCCTTCTTACCCGCCAGGGAAGAGGAAGGAGAGGAGCCAGGCTTACGCTTCTGACTGAAAGAGACCGGTGTCCCAGCAACTACGTACCGGGCAACAGATTCCAGTGTCTCAACAGGAGAAGCCGAACGAGAGCACACACGACGGCCGTTAGGAGAGCGATGGACATCCGCCCGCACCGACAGGTGGTGGGGAGAGCCGATAGATGGAGGAAGAGGATGGGAAGAAGGATCGGAGGGGGACGAGGAAGAAGGCACAGAAGACATGACAGACCGGGTAGAAGGAAGGGGAACCTCAGACAGAGGACCAGGAGGAGGATCCTTCGGGAGAGAACCCAAAGGAACAGAGGAGGGGGCAGTGGGCGCATCAGGGTCCAAGGCCCGGAAACGGTTGTGAGACTGAGGAAGGCGGGAAGGACGAGGAGAGGAAGAGCGCAACACGAGAGCATAAGAGATATTAGCATAAGGCGGAAGCCAGCGAACCTGGCGCCTCGCCTCAGGAAAAGATAAACGCTCCCGGTGCTTCATGTTGAGGACGGCTGCCTCAAGCTTGTAATGGACACACGCACGGGAGAAGGTAGGATGGGCCTCACCGCAGTTGAGGCAACGAGCCTGGGGAGAAGTACACTCTGACTTAAAGTGACCTTCGCCACCACACAAAGGACAGAGAGAGACAGTCCCGGAGCAGCGGAGGGCACCATGCCCAAACCTCCAGCACTTGTTGCAGAGCCGAGGAGAAGGAATGTACTCCTGGACAGAGCACCTGGCACCAGCAAGAATGACAGAGGGTGGAAGGGTCCTACCATCAAAGGTAATCTTCACAACCCGGAGGGGTTGACGGCGACTACCACGAGGGGGACGAGTAAACGTGTCCACCTGGAGAATAGAATGGCCCTGGGCAGCGAGGATATGTCGAATATCGTCGTGGCAGTCGCGCAGGTCCCGAACACCGGTCGCAACATGGGGCGGGAGCAAAATAGTGCCAACACTGGCATTCAACTGAGCGTTCTTCGAGAACCGAACGGGGGTCTCGCCAAGGCAGGATAAGGCAGCCAAGCGGGAAGCAGCATCCTGAGAAGGAGCAGCAACGACACGTGCACCGAGACGAGTGGGGTTGAAAGTAATGGAGGCATCCACGGAATCAATGAGATGTCGATGGAGGGAGAAATCGTCAGGAGGCGCAGAATCAAGAGGGAGGAGATCAAAATATTTGGTCCACGAAGCGGGACCAAACAAGGCTTGATAGGTAGCAGAACTGGAAGGAATCGAGCGAGGGCGGCCGTGACGAGGACGGCGGTGAGAACCCCCAGAGAGAGAGGGGTTAAAAGGCGCAGTAGTTACAACTAGAGAAGGAGCCGCGCCAGGGGACGAGGTAGTCACCACTGGGGGCTTGGGGCTCGACCCAACCACAGAGGAGGGAGGGGAGCCAGGGGAAGGAGTCAGAGAGGCCAAAGGAGGAGCAAGGTCGGGGCCCAATGCAGCGGAGGCTACAGAGCCCGGTCTTCCAATATAGACCGACTCGGGGGCTTGGTCGTCCACTCCACGAGCCTGAGAAGGTAAACCAGAAGCAGCCGAAACAGGGGTTATCATCTTGACGAAAAGAAGAATTCATTCACGAATGTGCCCCCACACCCACCATGGAGCCACAATTAGAGGCAGGACACACAACAAGAAGCTATCGTCGATCTTGTCGGGGCCTCCTAGGGGTGCGTCGTGATTATACGCCCCACAAACGCCACCTTAAGAAACCGACAGTCCGTCGAGATCGGGTTCAGTGACGAAAGGGGGATTGACAATGAAAGGTTTCCCTCGCTCTCGATGACGGGTACTACAATTCTACGGGTGCAAGACTATGCCTCCTCAAGCACCCGGGCGTCAAAATAGAAGAAGTCCAAGGGAAGAACCAGAACGAGCAAAAGGTCGGCAGGAAACGGCAAGCAGATAGGAGAAGAGGGGGGAGAAAAACGAAACAGAAGGAGAAGGAAAAGATGCCCAGCAGAATTGGAGAGAATGGCAGCAGGAGCACAAGGCTAGAAAAGGACAGAGGACTGTCCCAAGGAGCATCACACTCCGGCAGCCGCCCACTAAGCCCCCACACGGCGACAACGAGCTGAGCGGGGAGGGGGAGGTATAAAAAAGTCGTAATTTCAAACTGCGAATACGTGCAGAGAGCCAAAATTTGGCTCCAAAATATGGCTCAGGCCTCGAAATTGGGATGTTTGGGATATTTTGAAAACTGCAGGGGAGTTTATGCAAAATGTGACTCACTGCCGTTATCAGTACTTGGCATATGTTGGGTATAAAAAGTCGTAATATCAAACTGCGAATACATGTAGAGAGCCAGAATTTGGCTCTGAAATACTGCTCAGGCCTCGAAATTGGGATATTTGGGATATTTCGAAAACTGCAGGGGAGTTTGTGCAAAATGTGACTCACTGCCACTTTCAGGACTTGCCATATGTTGGGTATAAAAAGTCGTAATTTCATACTGCGAATACGTGCATAGAGCCAGAATTTGGCTCCAAAATATGGCTCAGGCCTCAAAATTGGGATGTTTGGGATATTTTGAAAACTGCGGGGGGGTTTGGGACAAATATGACCAAACGCTGCTTTCATTACTTTGCATATGTTTCATATAAAAAGTCGTAATTTCAATCTGCGAATACGTGCAGAGAGGCAGAGTTTGGCTCCAAAATATAGCTCAGGCCTCGAAATTGGGATATTTGGGATATTTTTTAAACCACACGGGAGTTTATGCAAAATGTGACTAACTGCCGCTTTCAGTACTTGTCATATGTTGGGTATAAAAAGTAGTAATTTCAAACTGCGAATACGTGCAGAGAGCCAGAATTTGGCTCCAAAATATGGCTCAGGCCTCGAAATTGGGACATTTGGGATATTTCGAAAACTGCAGGGGACATTGTGCAAAATGTGACTCAATGCCACTTTCAGGACTTGGCATATGTTGGGTATAAAAAGTCGTAATATCAAACTGCGAATACGTGCATAGAGCCAGAATTTGGCTCCAAAATATTTCTCAGGCCTCGAAATTGAGATGTTTGAGATATTTTGAAAACTGCAGGGGGGTTTGGGACAAATATGACCAAACGCCGCTTTCATTACTTGGCATATGTTCCGTGTAAAAAGTCGTAATTTTAAACTGCGAATACGTGCAGCGAGCCAGAATTTGGCTCCAAAATATGACTCAGGCCTCGAAATTGGGGTGTTTGGTACATTTTCTAAACTGCAGGGAGGTTTGGGACAAATGTGACCAAACGCCGTATTCAATACTTGGCATATGTTGGGTATAAAAAGTCGTAATTTCAAACAGCGAATACGATCAGAGAGCCTGAATATAGCTCCAAAATATGGCTTCGGCCTCGAAATTGGGATGTTTGGGATATTTTGAAAACTGCAGGGGAGTTTGTGCAAAATGTGACACATTGCCGCTTTTAGTACTTGGCATATGTTGGGTATAAAAAGTCGTAATATCAAACTGCGAATATGTGCAGAGAGCCAGAATTTGGCTCCTAAATATGGTTCAGGCCTCGAAATTGGGATATTTTTTTATTTTGAAAACTGCAGGGAGGTTTGGGACAAATGTGACCAAACGCCGCTTTCAGTACTTCGCATATGTTTGGTATAAAAAAGTCGTAATTTCAAACTGCAAATACGTGCAGAGAGCCAGAATTTGGCTCCAAAATATGGCTCAGGCCTCGAAATTGAGATGTTTGGGATATTTTGAAAACTGCAGGGGAGTTTGTGCATAATGTGACTCACTGCCGCTTTCAGTACTTGGCATATGTTGGGTATAAAAATTCGTAATTTCAAACTGCGAATACGTGCAGAGAGCCTGAATTTGGCTCCAAAATATGGCTCAGGCCTCGATATTGGGATATTTGGGATATTTTGAAAACTGCAGGGGAGTTTGTGCAAAATGTGACTCATTGCCGCTTTCAGTACTTGGCATATGTTGGGTATAAAAAGTCGTAATATCAAACTGCGAATACGTGCAAAGAGCCAGAATTTGGCTCCAAAATATGGCTCAGGCCTCGATATTGGGATGTTTGGGATATTTTGAAAACTGCAGGGGAGTTTGTGCAATATGTGACCAAACGCCGCTTTCTGTACTTCGCATATGTTGGGTATAAAAAATTCGTAATTTCAAACTGCGAATACATGCAGAGAGCCAGAATTTGGCTCCAAAATATGGCTCAGGCCTCGAAATTGGGATGTTTGGGATATTTTGAAAACTGCAGGGGAGTTTGCGCAAAATGTGACTCACTGCCGCTTTTAGTACTTGGCATATGTTGGGTATAAAAAGTCGTAATATCAAACTGCGAATACGTGCAGAGAGCCAGAATTTGGCTCCAAAATATGGTTCAGGCCTCGAAATTGGGATATTTATTTATTTTGAAAACTGCAGGGAGGTTTGGGACAAATGTGACCAAATGCCGCTCGCAGTACTTGGCATATGTTGGGTATAAAAAGACGTAATTTCAAACTGCGAATACGTGCAGAGAGGCAGAATTTGGTTCCAAAATATGGCTCAGGCCTCGAAATTGAGATATTTGGCATATTTCGAAAACTGCAAGGGAGTTTGTGCAAAATGTGACTCACTAACGCTTACAGGACTTGACATACGTTGGGTTTAAAAAGTCGTAACTTCAAATTGCAAATACGTGCATAGAGCCAGAATTTGTAAGGGAATATGTTTCCCCATAACTACAATTATCTTTCACAATTTGTCCAGGGTTATGAACCAATTTCTAATTTAGAAAATAAAGAAATATTTTATATATATAAATGTGAACAGGGAACAATTTTAAGAAATATTGCCGAAATTTTAGGAGATGGTATTGGTGAAGTGATTCAAGGCATTGGGCAATCTGATATATGGCAGTTTATATTGAAATCAATTAAAAATATTGGCTGGGTTATACTTTTAATTTTATTATTAATAATAATGTTAGGCCCATTGATAATGGTGATCAAATAGCGACATATAACTGCACTAATGGGTGGTGTGGTGTATGGTGTATTGATGTAATAATTTACAATATTTAATCACTGAGCTTATTTGCAAAGAAAATGTTTAACTACCATTGCAACATTCATTAATATATTTCATAAGTAAGTAATTATCAAAAGAAGGCACCAAACCGGGAAGGCTATGTAGCACCATCAAATACGCAAAATAATCAGAGGGCGCTAAATATCACCAAGGATGCCAATACGAGAACAAAAACGCATAAGGCGAACGATATCAAAAGTATCCGAGTCACCAAGAATTCTATCGAGGGACAGGTGACCGCGAGGGGCGGTCGGAAAGCAAGACACACGCTCGTCCTGGAAGTCAGGACATTCAAGAAGGACATGCACGACCGTAAGAGGGACCATGCAACTAGAACATTAAGGAGCAGGGCGGCGTTCCATCAAGTGACCATGGGTTAAGCGAGTATGGCCAATACGCAACCTCGCCAGAGCTGTTTCCCACCGCCGGTTACGGTGGAAGGAGGACGGCCACGAGGAAACACAACATTTAAGAGTACGTAGCTTGTTACCAGTAACAGATAACCAAGAAGCCTGCCAACGGGTAAGGACTGAGGAATGGATAACCGGGTAAAAGTTGGAATACGGAATGCCTTTACGAGAGATGGGACAAGAGCGGACAGCTTCCTTGGCGGCAGCATCCGCACGCTCATTTAAAGACACACCAATATGGCTGGGAACCCAACAAAACTCAACCGACTTAAATTTACTGTGAACGAGAAACAGCAATGCTGGATCTCGACAACTACTGGATGAACTGGATTAAAGGACCCGAGAGCCATGAGGGCACTACGAGAGTCAACAACAACCACAAAGGAAGACTGACAACGAGAAAGCAGGAGACGAAGAGCATAGAGAATAGCATAAAGTTCCGCTGTAAAGATGCTAGTCTCCGGAGGCAAGCGATACATATAAGTGCGATCAGGAAAAACAACAGAGTAGCCAACACCGTCCGCTGACTTAGACCCATCGGTGAAGACAGAAATGGAGCGGGAGTGAGAAGAAAAGTGCTCGAGGAAGAGGCGTTTTAGAACCGTAGGAGGGGTAAAAGCTTTAGTGATACGGGTCAAGGATGTACAAAACCGCGGAAGAGGGACCCTCCACGGGGGCAAAGAAGGAACAACACGAGGAGAAACATCAGAAATACGAACGGAAAGAGAATCCTGTAGGCGAGATAACCGGACAGAAAGAGGGTGGTGGTGAAGAGGAACAGGAACCGCAGGAGGGGTAAAAGTTAAAGCACGACAGAGGCGAGAGGAAGGATGTTGCAAGGACCGCGCAAGATAGCGAAGACAGTAGCGATCACGGCGGTCCTGGAGAGACAGGAAGCCAGTGTCAACATACAAGCTAAGGATGGGAGTCGAACGAAAAGCACCAGAACTGAGGCGCAACCCAGTATGGTGCAAAGCATCAAGACAGCGAAGAGTAGAAGGAGAAGCAGACGACTAAGCAGGGCAACCATAATCGAGCTTAGACAGGACGAGAGAGGAATGTAAAGCAAGGAGAGTGCGCCTATCAGCCCCCCAAGAAGTATTGGACAAGACCCGAAGGAGGGTAAGGGCCTTAGAGCACTCAACACGGAGGTAAGAGATATGGGGAGACCAAGACAAACGAGTGTCAAGGAATAACCCCAAAAGCTTCGCGGAATCTTTGTATTCAAGGGTATGACCATAAAGTGACAAAGAGGGACGAAGAACAACCCATTTCCGCGTAAAAGTCATGGCACAAGTCTTAGAAGTAGAGAACTTGAAGCCATGACCTGTGGCCCAAGACGACACGGCATCAATTGCAAGTTGAAGCCGGCGTTGAAGGAGAGGCGAATCATCACCCTGACAACAAAGGGTAAGATCATCGACATAGAGAGCGGAGAAGACACCAGAAGGAAGAGAGGAAAGAAGACCATTGAGGGCAACCAGAAAAAGAGTAGTGCTCAGAACACTACCCTGGGGTACACCTTCGTATTGCTGAAAAGAGGGAGAGAGATCGGTACCAAGGCGCACCCGAAAGGAACGACGAGAGAGGAAGCTGCGGAGAAAGAGAGGGAGATGACCACGAAGGCCAAAAGAATGAAGTTGAGATAGGATATGATAACGCCAAGTGGAGTCGTAAGCCTTTTCTAGGTCAAAAAGGACGGGAACAACGGAGGTCTTCGCAGCAAAAGCAGTACGAATATAGACCTCCAAGTTCACCAGGACGTCTGTCGTGCTGCGGCACTTCCGGAAACCAAATTGAGAAGGGGAGAGGTGATGGTGTTCCAGGAACCACATCAGACGAACGTTAACCATACGTTCAAAGAGTTTGCAGACACAACTTGTGAGAGCAATAGGGCGAAAGTCCTTAGGGGAAGTACCCAGAGACCCCGGTTTGCGAACAGGGAGGACAACGGCATCGAGCCAGTCCTCAGGGACTGACGACGACTCCCAGATCCGATTATACAGACTCAGTAAATACTGAGACGTGCTCGGAGGGAGATGGCGAAGCATCTCATAATGAATACCATCGGAGCCCGCCGCCGTAGAACCGCAGAGGGCCAGGGCAGAACGAAGTTCAGAGAGAGAGAAGGGATCATTATAGGGAAGCTAAAGATGAGTGCAGAAATCTAAAGGACGAGACTCAAGGACAGGTTTACGAAGAAGGAAAGATTGGGGAAGATGAAGACCAGAGCTAACAGAAGAAAAGTGGGAACCCAGTTCGGAAGCGACCTGCAACGGGTCCGCCACAAGAGTATCATGGAGGTGAAGGACCGGTGAAACATCGGGAACGAACTTACCCGCTATCTTGCGGATACGCTTCCAGATCTGGGCCAGAGGGGTTTCGGACGTAATTGTTGAGACATAAGATGCCCAACATTCACGTTTAGCCGTACGGATGGCCCACGGGCCACCGCACTCGCTTTCCGAAAGAAAAGAAAAGAATCGGTCGTCTGCCTACGGCGGTGCCTCTTCCAGGCTGCACGCTTACAGCGGACAGCCCGAGCACAGTCCGCATTCCACCAGGGAACGCACTTCCGCGGACCCCGAGAGGAAGAGCGTGGAATAGAGCGGAGGGCAGCGTTGAAGACAGTGTCATGAAAAAGGAGGACAGCGCGAGAGAGAGGCAGAAGGGAGAGGTCAGAGAGAGCAGCACTGAGGGTAAATAGGGTCCAGTCTGCCTTAGCAAACTGCCACCTAGGGAAAGAGAGGGAAGGGCGAAAAGAGAAAAAGGAAACAAGGATGGGGAAATGATCACTTCCATGGAGGTCATCAAGAACCTGCCACGTGAAATCTAAGTAAAGAGAAGAAGAGCAGAGAGAAAGATCAAGACAAGAAAGGGTGCGAGTCCGAGAGTCCAAATGAGTGGGCTCACCAGAATTCAGAAGAGACAGGGAAGAAGAGAGGAGAAACGGCTCAAGGAGGCGACCCCGGGTATTCGTCAGAACGTCACCCCAAAGAGAATGACGACAATTGAAGTCACCCAGCAGGAGCACAGGCTCCGGCAAGGAGTCTAGGAGGTGTTTCAAATCAGGAAGAGAGAGCGGGACACTCGGGGGGAGATAAATGGAACAAACTGTGTACTATTTCCCCACAAAGATACGAGCAGCAGAACAATGGAGAGGCGAAGGAAAAAATAAAGGAACAAAGGGAACATCAGCCCGAATCAAGAGAGCAGAAGAATTAGAAGCCCCAGCAATGGCTGGGGGGGGGGGAGAGAAAGGAATAGCCACGAAAACGACCAGGACGAGCACCAAGCATTGGCTCCTGGAGACAGACACAAAGGGGCGAAAACCGCGAAATCAGAAGTTGGAGTTCGAGGAAATTGGCGTAATAACCTCGAACGTTCCATTGAAGAATGGACAACGACGAGAAGAGAAAGGACAAAAACAGAGAACAAGGAAGAAACAAAGGCGAAAGATCAACAGAGCACGTTAAAGAATATCAGGGTCGGGATCAGGGCCAGCAAAGTCAGGGTTAGGGGGCATGGGTAAACTGAGCAAAGACGGAGGGAAGGAAACGGGAGAACAGATCAGAGGTGGGCGGGCAGGGTCTGGAGGAGGAGGAAGAGGAGGAGACAACGGAGAGGAGCAGTCAAGGACAGCAGCAGGAAGAGGGGGAGTAGAAAGAGGGGAGCGCACCCCAGCAAGAGCAGCAACCGAAAGGGAAGCAGGGGCCAAAGAAACCTCCATAGCAGGAACAAGGGGCGCAAGCACTGAAACGGGAGGGGAAGGAGCAACAGAGCCAGAAGGAGGAGCTGAGGAAGAAAGCGAAGCCTTCTTACCCGCCAGGGAAGAGGAAGGAGAGGAGCCAGGCTTACGCTTCTGACTGAAAGAGACCGGTGTCCCAGCAACTACGTACCGGGCAACAGATTCCAGTGTCTCAACAGGAGAAGCCGAACGAGAGCACACACGACGGCCGTTAGGAGAGCGATGGACATCCGCCCGCACCGACAGGTGGTGGGGAGAGCCGATAGATGGAGGAAGAGGATGGGAAGAAGGATCGGAGGGGGACGAGGAAGAAGGCACAGAAGACATGACAGACCGGGTAGAAGGAAGGGGAACCTCAGACAGAGGACCAGGAGGAGGATCCTTCGGGAGAGAACCCAAAGGAACAGAGGAGGGGGCAGTGGGCGCATCAGGGTCCAAGGCCCGGAAACGGTTGTGAGACTGAGGAAGGCGGGAAGGACGAGGAGAGGAAGAGCGCAACACGAGAGCATAAGAGATATTAGCATAAGGCGGAAGCCAGCGAACCTGGCGCCTCGCCTCAGGAAAAGATAAACGCTCCCGGTGCTTCATGTTGAGGACGGCTGCCTCAAGCTTGTAATGGACACACGCACGGGAGAAGGTAGGATGGGCCTCACCGCAGTTGAGGCAACGAGCCTGGGGAGAAGTACACTCTGACTTAAAGTGACCTTCGCCACCACACAAAGGACAGAGAGAGACAGTCCCGGAGCAGCGGAGGGCACCATGCCCAAACCTCCAGCACTTGTTGCAGAGCCGAGGAGAAGGAATGTACTCCTGGACAGAGCACCTGGCACCAGCAAGAATGACAGAGGGTGGAAGGGTCCTACCATCAAAGGTAATCTTCACAACCCGGAGGGGTTGACGGCGACTACCACGAGGGGGACGAGTAAACGTGTCCACCTGGAGAATAGAATGGCCCTGGGCAGCGAGGATATGTCGAATATCGTCGTGGCAGTCGCGCAGGTCCCGAACACCGGTCGCAACATGGGGCGGGAGCAAAATAGTGCCAACACTGGCACTAGTGTTGGCACTAGTTGGTACTCAACTGAGCGTTCTTCGAGACCCGAACGGGGGTCTCGCCAAGGCAGGATAAGGCAGCCAAGCGGGAAGCAGCATCCTGAGAAGGAGCAGCAACGACACGTGTACCGAGATGAGTGGGGTTGAAAGTAATGTAGGCATCCACGGAATCAATGAGATGTCAATGGATGGAGAAATCGTCAGGAGGCGCAGAATCAAGAGGGAGGAGATCAAAATTTTTGGTCCACGAAGCGGGACCAAACAAGGCTTGATAGGTAGCAGAACTGGAAGGAATCGAGCGAGGGCGGCCGTGACGAGGACGGCGGTGAGAACCCCAGAGAGAGAGGGGTTAAAGGCGCAGTAGTTACAACTAGAGAAGGAGCCGCGCCAGGGGACGAGGTAGTCACCACTGGGGCTTGGGGCTCGACCCAACCACAGAGGAGGGAGGGGAGCCAGGGGAAGGAGTCAGAGAGGCCAAAGGAGGAGCAATGTCGGGGCCCAATGCAGCGGAGGCTACAGAGCCCGGTCTTCCAATACGGACCGACTCCGGGGCTTGGTCGCCCACCCCACGAGCCTGAGAAGGTAAACCAGAAGCAGCCGAAACAGGGGTTATCATCTTGACGAAAAGAAGAATTCATTCACGAATGTGCCCCCACACCCACCATGGAGCCACAATTAGAGGCAGGACACCCAACAAGAAGCTATCGCCGATCTTGTCGGGGCCTCCTAGGGGTGCGTCGTGAGTATACGCCCCACAAACGCCACCTTAAGAAGCCGACAGTCCGTCGAGATCGGGTTCAGTGACGAAAGGGGGATTGACAATAAAAGGTTCCCCTCGCTCTCGACGTCGGGTACTACAGTTCTACGGGTGCAAGAGTATGTATCCTCAAGCACCCGGGCGTCAAAATAGAAGAAGTCCAAGGGAAGAACCAGAAAGAGCAAAAGGTCGGCAGGAAACGGCAAGCACATAGGAGAAGAGGGGGGAGAAAAACGAAACAGAAGGAGAAGGAAAAGATGCCCAGCAGAATTGGAGAGGATGGCAGCAGGAGCACAAGGCTAGAAAAGGACAGAGGACTGTCCCAAGGAGCATCACACTCCGGCAGCCGCCCACTAAGCCCCCACACGGCGACAACGAGCTGAGCGGGGAGGGGGTGGGTATAAAAAAGTCGTAATTTCAAACTTCGAATACGTGGAGAGAGGCAAAATTTGGCTCCTAAATATGGCTCAGGCCTCGAAATTGGGATGTTTGGGATATTTTGAAAACTGCAGGGGAGTTTATGCAAAATGTGACTCACTGCCGTTATCAGTACTTGGCATATGTTGGGTATAAAAAGTCGTAATATCAAACTGCGAATACGTGTAGAGAACCAGAATTTGGCTCTAAAATATTGCTCAGGCATCGAAATTGGGATTTTTGGGATATTTCGAAAACTGCAGGGGAGTTTGAGCAAAATGTGACTCACAGCCACTTTCAGGACTTGCCATATGTTGGGTATAAAAAGTCGTAATTCCATACTGCGAATACGTGCATAGAGCCAGAATTTGGCTCCAAAATATGGCTCAGGCCTCAAAATTGGGATGTTTGGGATATTTTGACAACTGCGGGGGGGTTTGGGACAAATATGACCAAACGCCGCTTTCATTAGTAATATCATTAGTAATTTCATTAGTAATATTCAAGTCGTAATATCAAACTGCGAATACGTGCATAGAGCCAGAATTTGGCTCCAAAATATGGCTCAGGCCTCGAAATTGGGATGTTTGGTATATTTTATAAACTGCAGGGAGGTTTTGGACAAATGTGACTAAACGCCGTATTCAATACTTGGCATATGTTGGGTATAAAAAGTCGT
Source organism: Procambarus clarkii (assembly GCF_040958095.1). NCBI lineage: Eukaryota > Metazoa > Arthropoda > Malacostraca > Decapoda > Cambaridae > Procambarus > Procambarus clarkii. The sequence goes on along the minus strand of NC_091218.1, from coordinate 5,299,720 downwards.
AATTTCAAACTGCGAATACGATCAGAGAGCCTGAATATAGCTCCAAAATATGGCTTCGGCCTCGAAATTGGGATGTTTGGGATATTTTGAAAACTGCAGGGGAGTTTGTGCAAAATGTGACTCATTGCCGCTTTCAGTACTTGGCTTATGTTGGGTATAGAAAGTCGTAATATCAAACTGCGAATACGTGCAAAGAGCCAGAATTTGGCTCCAAAATATGGCTCAGGCCTCGATATTGGGATATTTAGGATATTTTGAAAACTGCAGGGGAGTTTGTGCAAAATGTGACTCATTGCCGCTTTCAGTACTTGGCACATGTTGGGTATAAAAAGTCGTAATATCAAACTGCGAATACTTGCAGAGAGCCGGAATTTGGCTCCAAAATATGGCTCAGGCCTCGAAATTGGGATATTTGGGATATTTCGAAAACTGCAGGGGAGTTTGTGCCAAATGTGACTCGCTGCCACTTTCAGGACTTGGCATATGTTGGGAATAAAAAGTCGTAATATCAAACTGCGAATACGTGCATAGAGCCAGAATTTGGCTCCAAAATATGGCTCAGGCCTCGAAATTGGGATGTTTCGTATATTTTATAAACTGCAGGGAGGTTTGGGACAAATGTGACCAAACGCCGTATTCAATACTTGGCATATGTTGGGTATAAAAAGTCGTAATTTCAAACTGCGAATACGATCAGAGAGCCTGAATATAGCTCCAAAATATGGCTTCGGCCTCGAAATTGGGATGTTTGGGATATTTTGAAAACTGCAGGGGAGTTTGTGCAAAATGTGACTCATTGCCGCTTTCAGTACTTGGCTTATGTTGGGTATAGAAAGTCCTAATATCAAACTGCGAATACGTGCAAAGAGCCAGAATTTGGCTCCAAAATATGGCTCAGGCCTCGATATTGGGATATTTGGGATATTTCGAAAATTGCAGGGGAGTTTGTGCAACATGTGACTCACTGCCGCTTTTAGTACTTGGCATTTGTTGGGTATAAAAAGTCGTAATATCAAACTGCGAAAACGTGCAGAGAGCCAGAATTTGGTTCCAAAATATGGCTCAGGCCTCGAAATTTGAATGTTTGGGATATTTTGAAAACTGCAGGGAGGTTTAGGACAAATGTGACCAATCGCCGCTTTCAGTACTTGGCATATGTTGGGTATAAAAAAGTCGCAATTTCAAACTGCGAATACGTGCAGACAGCCAGAATTTGGTTCCAAAATATGGCTCAGGCCTCGAAATTGGGATATTTGGGATATTTCGAAAACTGCAGGGGAGTTTGTGCAAAATGTGACTCACTGCCGCTTTCAGGACTTGGTATATGTTAGGTATAAAAAGTCGTAATATCAAACTGTGAATACGTGCATAGAGCCAGAATTTGGCTCCAAAATATTGCTCAGGCCACGAAATTGGGATGTTTGAGATATTTTGAAAACTGCAGGGGGGTTTGGGACAAATATGACCAAACGCCGCTTTCATTACTTGGCATATGTTCTGTATAAAAAGTCGTAATTTTAAACTGCGAATACGTGCAGAGAGCCAGAATTTTGCTTCAAAATATGGCGCAGGCCTCGATATTGGGATGTTTTGTTATATTATGAAAACTGCAGGGAGGTTTGGGACAAATGTGACCAAACGCCGCTTTCAGTATTTCGCATATGTTGGGTATAAAAAAGTCGTAATTTCAAACTGCGAATACGTGCAGAGAGCCAAAATTTGGCTCCAAAATATGGCTGAGGCCTCGAAATTGGGATGTTTGGGATATTTTGAAAACTGCAGGGGAGTTTATGCAAAATGTGACTCACTGCCGTTATCAGTACTTGGCATATGTTGGGTATAAAAAGTCGTAATATCAAACTGTGAATACGTGCAGAAGGCCAGAACTTGGCTCTAAAATATTGCTCAGGCCTCGAAATTGGGATATTTGGGATATTTTGAAAACTGCAGGGGAGTTTGTGCAAAATGTGACTCACTGCCGTTATCAGTACTTGGCATATGTTGGGTATAAAAAGTCGTAATTTCATACTGCGAATACGTGCATAGAGCCAGAATTTGGTTCCAAAATATGGCTCAGGCCTCAAAATTGGGATGTTTTGAAAACTGCGGGGGGTTTGGGACAAATATGACCAAACGCCGCTTTCATTACTTTGCATATGTTTCGTATAAAAAGTCGTAATTTCAAATTGCGAATACGTCCAGAGAGCCAGAATTTGGCTCCAAAATATGGCTCAGGCCTCGAAATTGGGATGTTTGGTATATTTTTTAAACTGCAGGGAGGTTTGGGACAAATGTGACCAAACGCCGTATTCAATACTTGGCATATGTTGGGTATAAAAATTAGTAATTTCAAACAGCGAATACGATCAGAGAGCCTGAATTTAGCTCCAAAATATGGCTTCGGCCTCGAAATTGGGATGTTTGGGATATTTTGAAAACTGCAGGGGAGTTTGTGCAAAATGTGACTCATTGCCGCTTTCAGTACTTGGCATATGTTGGGAATAAAAAGTCGTAATATCAAACTGCGAATACGTGCAAAGAGCCAGAGTTTGGATCCAAAATATAGCTCAGGCCTCGATATTGGGATATTTGGGATATTTTGAAAAGTGCAGGGGAGTTTGTGCAAATTGTGACTCATTGCCGCTTTCAGTACTTGGCATATGTTGGGTATAAAAAGTCGTAATATCAAACTGCGAATACGTGCAAAGAGCCAGAATTTGGCTCCAAAATATGGCTCAGGCCTCGAAATTGGGATGTTTGGGATATTTTGAAAACTGCAGGGGAGTTTGCGCAAAACGTGACTCACTGCCGCTTTTAGTACTTGGCATATGTTGGGTATAAAAAGTCGTAATATCAAACTGCGAATACGTGTAGAGAACCAGAATTTGGCTCTAAAATATTGCTCAGGCATCGAAATTGGGATTTTTGGGATATTTTGAAAACTGCAGGGGAGTTTGAGCAAAATGTGACTCACAGCCACTTTCAGGACTTGCCATATGTTGGGTATAAAAAGTCGTAATTCCATACTGCGAATACGTGCATAGAGCCAGAATTTGGCTCCAAAATATGGCTCAGGCCTCAAAATTGGGATGTTTGGGATATTTTGACAACTGCGGGGGGGTTTGGGACAAATATGACCAAACGCCGCTTTCATTAGTAATATCATTAGTAATTTCATTAGTAATATTCAAGTCGTAATATCAAACTGCGAATACGTGCATAGAGCCAGAATTTGGCTCCAAAATATGGCTCAGGCCTCGAAATTGGGATGTTTGGTATATTTTATAAACTGCAGGGAGGTTTTGGACAAATGTGACTAAACGCCGTATTCAATACTTGGCATATGTTGGGTATAAAAAGTCGTAATTTCAAACTGCGAATACGATCAGAGAGCCTGAATATAGCTCCAAAATATGGCTTCGGCCTCGAAATTGGGATGTTTGGGATATTTTGAAAACTGCAGGGGAGTTTGTGCAAAATGTGACTCATTGCCGCTTTCAGTACTTGGCTTATGTTGGGTATAGAAAGTCGTAATATCAAACTGCGAATACGTGCAAAGAGCCAGAATTTGGCTCCAAAATATGGCTCAGGCCTCGATATTGGGATATTTAGGATATTTTGAAAACTGCAGGGGAGTTTGTGCAAAATGTGACTCATTGCCGCTTTCAGTACTTGGCACATGTTGGGTATAAAAAGTCGTAATATCAAACTGCGAATACTTGCAGAGAGCCGGAATTTGGCTCCAAAATATGGCTCAGGCCTCGAAATTGGGATATTTGGGATATTTCGAAAACTGCAGGGGAGTTTGTGCCAAATGTGACTCGCTGCCACTTTCAGGACTTGGCATATGTTGGGAATAAAAAGTCGTAATATCAAACTGCGAATACGTGCATAGAGCCAGAATTTGGCTCCAAAATATGGCTCAGGCCTCGAAATTGGGATGTTTCGTATATTTTATAAACTGCAGGGAGGTTTGGGACAAATGTGACCAAACGCCGTATTCAATACTTGGCATATGTTGGGTATAAAAAGTCGTAATTTCAAACTGCGAATACGATCAGAGAGCCTGAATATAGCTCCAAAATATGGCTTCGGCCTCGAAATTGGGATGTTTGGGATATTTTGAAAACTGCAGGGGAGTTTGTGCAAAATGTGACTCATTGCCGCTTTCAGTACTTGGCTTATGTTGGGTATAGAAAGTCCTAATATCAAACTGCGAATACGTGCAAAGAGCCAGAATTTGGCTCCAAAATATGGCTCAGGCCTCGATATTGGGATATTTGGGATATTTCGAAAATTGCAGGGGAGTTTGTGCAACATGTGACTCACTGCCGCTTTTAGTACTTGGCATTTGTTGGGTATAAAAAGTCGTAATATCAAACTGCGAAAACGTGCAGAGAGCCAGAATTTGGTTCCAAAATATGGCTCAGGCCTCGAAATTTGAATGTTTGGGATATTTTGAAAACTGCAGGGAGGTTTAGGACAAATGTGACCAATCGCCGCTTTCAGTACTTGGCATATGTTGGGTATAAAAAAGTCGCAATTTCAAACTGCGAATACGTGCAGACAGCCAGAATTTGGTTCCAAAATATGGCTCAGGCCTCGAAATTGGGATATTTGGGATATTTCGAAAACTGCAGGGGAGTTTGTGCAAAATGTGACTCACTGCCGCTTTCAGGACTTGGTATATGTTAGGTATAAAAAGTCGTAATATCAAACTGTGAATACGTGCATAGAGCCAGAATTTGGCTCCAAAATATTGCTCAGGCCACGAAATTGGGATGTTTGAGATATTTTGAAAACTGCAGGGGGGTTTGGGACAAATATGACCAAACGCCGCTTTCATTACTTGGCATATGTTCTGTATAAAAAGTCGTAATTTTAAACTGCGAATACGTGCAGAGAGCCAGAATTTTGCTTCAAAATATGGCGCAGGCCTCGATATTGGGATGTTTTGTTATATTATGAAAACTGCAGGGAGGTTTGGGACAAATGTGACCAAACGCCGCTTTCAGTATTTCGCATATGTTGGGTATAAAAAAGTCGTAATTTCAAACTGCGAATACGTGCAGAGAGCCAAAATTTGGCTCCAAAATATGGCTGAGGCCTCGAAATTGGGATGTTTGGGATATTTTGAAAACTGCAGGGGAGTTTATGCAAAATGTGACTCACTGCCGTTATCAGTACTTGGCATATGTTGGGTATAAAAAGTCGTAATATCAAACTGTGAATACGTGCAGAAGGCCAGAACTTGGCTCTAAAATATTGCTCAGGCCTCGAAATTGGGATATTTGGGATATTTTGAAAACTGCAGGGGAGTTTGTGCAAAATGTGACTCACTGCCATTATCAGTACTTGGCATATGTTGGGTATAAAAAGTCGTAATTTCATACTGCGAATACGTGCATAGAGCCAGAATTTGGTTCCAAAATATGGCTCAGGCCTCAAAATTGGGATGTTTGGGATGTTTTGAAAACTGCGGGGGGTTTGGGACAAATATGACCAAACGCCGCTTTCATTACTTTGCATATGTTTCGTATAAAAAGTCGTAATTTCAAATTGCGAATACGTCCAGAGAGCCAGAATTTGGCTCCAAAATATGGCTCAGGCCTCGAAATTGGGATGTTTGGTATATTTTTTAAACTGCAGGGAGGTTTGGGACAAATGTGACCAAACGCCGTATTCAATACTTGGCATATGTTGGGTATAAAAATTAGTAATTTCAAACAGCGAATACGATCAGAGAGCCTGAATTTAGCTCCAAAATATGGCTTCGGCCTCGAAATTGGGATGTTTGGGATATTTTGAAAACTGCAGGGGAGTTTGTGCAAAATGTGACTCATTGCCGCTTTCAGTACTTGGCATATGTTGGGAATAAAAAGTCGTAATATCAAACTGCGAATACGTGCAAAGAGCCAGAGTTTGGATCCAAAATATAGCTCAGGCCTCGATATTGGGATATTTGGGATATTTTGAAAAGTGCAGGGGAGTTTGTGCAAATTGTGACTCATTGCCGCTTTCAGTACTTGGCATATGTTGGGTATAAAAAGTCGTAATATCAAACTGCGAATACGTGCAAAGAGCCAGAATTTGGCTCCAAAATATGGCTCAGGCCTCGAAATTGGGATGTTTGGGATATTTTGAAAACTGCAGGGGAGTTTGCGCAAAACGTGACTCACTGCCGCTTTTAGTACTTGGCATATGTTGGGTATAAAAAGTCGTAATATCAAACTGCGAATACGTGTAGAGAACCAGAATTTGGCTCTAAAATATTGCTCAGGCATCGAAATTGGGATTTTTGGGATATTTCGAAAACTGCAGGGGAGTTTGAGCAAAATGTGACTCACAGCCACTTTCAGGACTTGCCATATGTTGGGTATAAAAAGTCGTAATTCCATACTGCGAATACGTGCATAGAGCCAGAATTTGGCTCCAAAATATGGCTCAGGCCTCAAAATTGGGATGTTTGGGATATTTTGACAACTGCGGGGGGGTTTGGGACAAATATGACCAAACGCCGCTTTCATTAGTAATATCATTAGTAATTTCATTAGTAATATTCAAGTCGTAATATCAAACTGCGAATACGTGCATAGAGCCAGAATTTGGCTCCAAAATATGGCTCAGGCCTCGAAATTGGGATGTTTGGTATATTTTATAAACTGCAGGGAGGTTTTGGACAAATGTGACTAAACGCCGTATTCAATACTTGGCATATGTTGGGTATAAAAAGTCGTAATTTCAAACTGCGAATACGATCAGAGAGCCTGAATATAGCTCCAAAATATGGCTTCGGCCTCGAAATTGGGATGTTTGGGATATTTTGAAAACTGCAGGGGAGTTTGTGCAAAATGTGACTCATTGCCGCTTTCAGTACTTGGCTTATGTTGGGTATAGAAAGTCGTAATATCAAACTGCGAATACGTGCAAAGAGCCAGAATTTGGCTCCAAAATATGGCTCAGGCCTCGATATTGGGATATTTAGGATATTTTGAAAACTGCAGGGGAGTTTGTGCAAAATGTGACTCATTGCCGCTTTCAGTACTTGGCACATGTTGGGTATAAAAAGTCGTAATATCAAACTGCGAATACTTGCAGAGAGCCGGAATTTGGCTCCAAAATATGGCTCAGGCCTCGAAATTGGGATATTTGGGATATTTCGAAAACTGCAGGGGAGTTTGTGCCAAATGTGACTCGCTGCCACTTTCAGGACTTGGCATATGTTGGGAATAAAAAGTCGTAATATCAAACTGCGAATACGTGCATAGAGCCAGAATTTGGCTCCAAAATATGGCTCAGGCCTCGAAATTGGGATGTTTCGTATATTTTATAAACTGCAGGGAGGTTTGGGACAAATGTGACCAAACGCCGTATTCAATACTTGGCATATGTTGGGTATAAAAAGTCGTAATTTCAAACTGCGAATACGATCAGAGAGCCTGAATATAGCTCCAAAATATGGCTTCGGCCTCGAAATTGGGATGTTTGGGATATTTTGAAAACTGCAGGGGAGTTTGTGCAAAATGTGACTCATTGCCGCTTTCAGTACTTGGCTTATGTTGGGTATAGAAAGTCCTAATATCAAACTGCGAATACGTGCAAAGAGCCAGAATTTGGCTCCAAAATATGGCTCAGGCCTCGATATTGGGATATTTGGGATATTTCGAAAATTGCAGGGGAGTTTGTGCAACATGTGACTCACTGCCGCTTTTAGTACTTGGCATTTGTTGGGTATAAAAAGTCGTAATATCAAACTGCGAAAACGTGCAGAGAGCCAGAATTTGGTTCCAAAATATGGCTCAGGCCTCGAAATTTGAATGTTTGGGATATTTTGAAAACTGCAGGGAGGTTTAGGACAAATGTGACCAATCGCCGCTTTCAGTACTTGGCATATGTTGGGTATAAAAAAGTCGCAATTTCAAACTGCGAATACGTGCAGACAGCCAGAATTTGGTTCCAAAATATGGCTCAGGCCTCGAAATTGGGATATTTGGGATATTTCGAAAACTGCAGGGGAGTTTGTGCAAAATGTGACTCACTGCCGCTTTCAGGACTTGGTATATGTTAGGTATAAAAAGTCGTAATATCAAACTGTGAATACGTGCATAGAGCCAGAATTTGGCTCCAAAATATTGCTCAGGCCACGAAATTGGGATGTTTGAGATATTTTGAAAACTGCAGGGGGGTTTGGGACAAATATGACCAAACGCCGCTTTCATTACTTGGCATATGTTCTGTATAAAAAGTCGTAATTTTAAACTGCGAATACGTGCAGAGAGCCAGAATTTTGCTTCAAAATATGGCGCAGGCCTCGATATTGGGATGTTTTGTTATATTATGAAAACTGCAGGGAGGTTTGGGACAAATGTGACCAAACGCCGCTTTCAGTATTTCGCATATGTTGGGTATAAAAAAGTCGTAATTTCAAACTGCGAATACGTGCAGAGAGCCAAAATTTGGCTCCAAAATATGGCTGAGGCCTCGAAATTGGGATGTTTGGGATATTTTGAAAACTGCAGGGGAGTTTATGCAAAATGTGACTCACTGCCGTTATCAGTACTTGGCATATGTTGGGTATAAAAAGTCGTAATATCAAACTGTGAATACGTGCAGAAGGCCAGAACTTGGCTCTAAAATATTGCTCAGGCCTCGAAATTGGGATATTTGGGATATTTTGAAAACTGCAGGGGAGTTTGTGCAAAATGTGACTCACTGCCATTATCAGTACTTGGCATATGTTGGGTATAAAAAGTCGTAATTTCATACTGCGAATACGTGCATAGAGCCAGAATTTGGTTCCAAAATATGGCTCAGGCCTCAAAATTGGGATGTTTGGGATGTTTTGAAAACTGCGGGGGGTTTGGGACAAATATGACCAAACGCCGCTTTCATTACTTTGCATATGTTTCGTATAAAAAGTCGTAATTTCAAATTGCGAATACGTCCAGAGAGCCAGAATTTGGCTCCAAAATATGGCTCAGGCCTCGAAATTGGGATGTTTGGTATATTTTTTAAACTGCAGGGAGGTTTGGGACAAATGTGACCAAACGCCGTATTCAATACTTGGCATATGTTGGGTATAAAAATTAGTAATTTCAAACAGCGAATACGATCAGAGAGCCTGAATTTAGCTCCAAAATATGGCTTCGGCCTCGAAATTGGGATGTTTGGGATATTTTGAAAACTGCAGGGGAGTTTGTGCAAAATGTGACTCATTGCCGCTTTCAGTACTTGGCATATGTTGGGAATAAAAAGTCGTAATATCAAACTGCGAATACGTGCAAAGAGCCAGAGTTTGGATCCAAAATATAGCTCAGGCCTCGATATTGGGATATTTGGGATATTTTGAAAAGTGCAGGGGAGTTTGTGCAAATTGTGACTCATTGCCGCTTTCAGTACTTGGCATATGTTGGGTATAAAAAGTCGTAATATCAAACTGCGAATACGTGCAAAGAGCCAGAATTTGGCTCCAAAATATGGCTCAGGCCTCGAAATTGGGATGTTTGGGATATTTTGAAAACTGCAGGGGAGTTTGCGCAAAACGTGACTCACTGCCGCTTTTAGTACTTGGCATATGTTGGGTATAAAAAGTCGTAATATCAAACTGCGAATACGTGTAGAGAACCAGAATTTGGCTCTAAAATATTGCTCAGGCATCGAAATTGGGATTTTTGGGATATTTCGAAAACTGCAGGGGAGTTTGAGCAAAATGTGACTCACAGCCACTTTCAGGACTTGCCATATGTTGGGTATAAAAAGTCGTAATTCCATACTGCGAATACGTGCATAGAGCCAGAATTTGGCTCCAAAATATGGCTCAGGCCTCAAAATTGGGATGTTTGGGATATTTTGACAACTGCGGGGGGGTTTGGGACAAATATGACCAAACGCCGCTTTCATTAGTAATATCATTAGTAATTTCATTAGTAATATTCAAGTCGTAATATCAAACTGCGAATACGTGCATAGAGCCAGAATTTGGCTCCAAAATATGGCTCAGGCCTCGAAATTGGGATGTTTGGTATATTTTATAAACTGCAGGGAGGTTTTGGACAAATGTGACCAAACGCCGTATTCAATACTTGGCATATGTTGGGTATAAAAAGTCGTAATTTCAAACTGCGAATACGATCAGAGAGCCTGAATATAGCTCCAAAATATGGCTTCGGCCTCGAAATTGGGATGTTTGGGATATTTTGAAAACTGCAGGGGAGTTTGTGCAAAATGTGACTCATTGCCGCTTTCAGTACTTGGCTTATGTTGGGTATAGAAAGTCGTAATATCAAACTGCGAATACGTGCAAAGAGCCAGAATTTGGCTCCAAAATATGGCTCAGGCCTCGATATTGGGATATTTAGGATATTTTGAAAACTGCAGGGGAGTTTGTGCAAAATGTGACTCATTGCCGCTTTCAGTACTTGGCACATGTTGGGTATAAAAAGTCGTAATATCAAACTGCGAATACTTGCAGAGAGCCGGAATTTGGCTCCAAAATATGGCTCAGGCCTCGAAATTGGGATATTTGGGATATTTCGAAAACTGCAGGGGAGTTTGTGCCAAATGTGACTCGCTGCCACTTTCAGGACTTGGCATATGTTGGGAATAAAAAGTCGTAATATCAAACTGCGAATACGTGCATAGAGCCAGAATTTGGCTCCAAAATATGGCTCAGGCCTCGAAATTGGGATGTTTCGTATATTTTATAAACTGCAGGGAGGTTTGGGACAAATGTGACCAAACGCCGTATTCAATACTTGGCATATGTTGGGTATAAAAAGTCGTAATTTCAAACTGCGAATACGATCAGAGAGCCTGAATATAGCTCCAAAATATGGCTTCGGCCTCGAAATTGGGATGTTTGGGATATTTTGAAAACTGCAGGGGAGTTTGTGCAAAATGTGACTCATTGCCGCTTTCAGTACTTGGCTTATGTTGGGTATAGAAAGTCCTAATATCAAACTGCGAATACGTGCAAAGAGCCAGAATTTGGCTCCAAAATATGGCTCAGGCCTCGATATTGGGATATTTGGGATATTTCGAAAATTGCAGGGGAGTTTGTGCAACATGTGACTCACTGCCGCTTTTAGTACTTGGCATTTGTTGGGTATAAAAAGTCGTAATATCAAACTGCGAAAACGTGCAGAGAGCCAGAATTTGGTTCCAAAATATGGCTCAGGCCTCGAAATTTGAATGTTTGGGATATTTTGAAAACTGCAGGGAGGTTTAGGACAAATGTGACCAATCGCCGCTTTCAGTACTTGGCATATGTTGGGTATAAAAAAGTCGCAATTTCAAACTGCGAATACGTGCAGACAGCCAGAATTTGGTTCCAAAATATGGCTCAGGCCTCGAAATTGGGATATTTGGGATATTTCGAAAACTGCAGGGGAGTTTGTGCAAAATGTGACTCACTGCCGCTTTCAGGACTTGGTATATGTTAGGTATAAAAAGTCGTAATATCAAACTGTGAATACGTGCATAGAGCCAGAATTTGGCTCCAAAATATTGCTCAGGCCACGAAATTGGGATGTTTGAGATATTTTGAAAACTGCAGGGGGGTTTGGGACAAATATGACCAAACGCCGCTTTCATTACTTGGCATATGTTCTGTATAAAAAGTCGTAATTTTAAACTGCGAATACGTGCAGAGAGCCAGAATTTTGCTTCAAAATATGGCGCAGGCCTCGATATTGGGATGTTTTGTTATATTATGAAAACTGCAGGGAGGTTTGGGACAAATGTGACCAAACGCCGCTTTCAGTATTTCGCATATGTTGGGTATAAAAAAGTCGTAATTTCAAACTGCGAATACGTGCAGAGAGCCAAAATTTGGCTCCAAAATATGGCTGAGGCCTCGAAATTGGGATGTTTGGGATATTTTGAAAACTGCAGGGGAGTTTATGCAAAATGTGACTCACTGCCGTTATCAGTACTTGGCATATGTTGGGTATAAAAAGTCGTAATATCAAACTGTGAATACGTGCAGAAGGCCAGAACTTGGCTCTAAAATATTGCTCAGGCCTCGAAATTGGGATATTTGGGATATTTTGAAAACTGCAGGGGAGTTTGTGCAAAATGTGACTCACTGCCGTTATCAGTACTTGGCATATGTTGGGTATAAAAAGTCGTAATTTCATACTGCGAATACGTGCATAGAGCCAGAATTTGGTTCCAAAATATGGCTCAGGCCTCAAAATTGGGATGTTTGGGATGTTTTGAAAACTGCGGGGGGTTTGGGACAAATATGACCAAACGCCGCTTTCATTACTTTGCATATGTTTCGTATAAAAAGTCGTAATTTCAAATTGCGAATACGTCCAGAGAGCCAGAATTTGGCTCCAAAATATGGCTCAGGCCTCGAAATTGGGATGTTTGGTATATTTTTTAAACTGCAGGGAGGTTTGGGACAAATGTAACCAAACGCCGTATTCAATACTTGGCATATGTTGGGTATAAAAATTAGTAATTTCAAACAGCGAATACGATCAGAGAGCCTGAATTTAGCTCCAAAATATGGCTTCGGCCTCGAAATTGGGATGTTTGGGAAATTTTGAAAACTGCAGGGGAGTTTGTGCAAAATGTGACTCATTGCCGCTTTCAGTACTTGGCATATGTTGGGAATAAAAAGTCGTAATATCAAACTGCGAATACGTGCAAAGAGCCAGAGTTTGGATCCAAAATATAGCTCAGGCCTCGATATTGGGATATTTGGGATATTTTGAAAAGTGCAGGGGAGTTTGTGCAAATTGTGACTCATTGCCGCTTTCAGTACTTGGCATATGTTGGGTATAAAAAGTCGTAATATCAAACTGCGAATACGTGCAAAGAGCCAGAATTTGGCTCCAAAATATGGCTCAGGCCTCGAAATTGGGATGTTTGGGATATTTTGAAAACTGCAGGGGAGTTTGCGCAAAACGTGACTCACTGCCGCTTTTAGTACTTGGCATATGTTGGGTATAAAAAGTCGTAATATCAAACTGTGAATACGTGCAGAGAGACAGAAATTGGCTCCAAAATATGGCTCAGGCCTCGAAATTGGGATATTTGGGATATTTCGAAAACTGCAGGGGAGTTTGTGCCAAATGTGACTCGCTGCCACTTTCAGGACTTGGCATATGTTGGGTATAAAAAGTCGTAATATCAAACTGCGAATACGTGCATAGAGCCAGAATTTGGCACCAAAATATGGCTCAGGCCTCGAAATTGGGATGTTTGGTATATTTATAAACTGCAGGGAGGTTTAGGACAAATGTGACCAAACGCCGTATTCAATACTTGGCATATGTTGGGTATAAAAAGTCGTAATTTCAAACTGCGAATACGATCAGAGAGCCTGAATATAGCTCCAAAATATGGCTTCGGCCTCGAAATTGGGATGTTTGGGATATTTTGAAAACTGCAGGGGAGTTTGAGCCAAATGTGACTCATTGCCGCTTTCAGTACTTGGCTTATGTTGGGTATAGAAAGTCGTAATATCAAACTGCGAATACGTGCAAAGAGCCAGAATTTGGCTCCAAAATATGGCTCAGGCCTCGATATTGGGATATTTGGTATATTTCGAAAACTGCAGGGGAGTTTTTGCAACATGTGACTCACTGCCGCTTTTAGTACTTGGCATATGTTGGTATAAAAAGTCGTAATATCAAACTGTGAATACGTGAAGAGAGCCAGAATTTGGCTCCAAAATATGGCTCAGGCCTTGAAATTGGGATATTTATTTATTTTGAAAACTGCAGGGAGGTTTGGGACAAATGTGACCAAATGCTGCTTTCAGTACCTGGCATGTTGGGTATAAAAAGACGTAATTTCAAACTGCGAATACGTGCAGAGAGCCAGAATTTGGTTCCAAAATATGGCTCAGGCCTCGAAATTGGGATATTTGGGATATTTTGAAAACTGAAGGGGAGTTTGAGCAAAATGTGACTCATTGCCGCTTTTAGTACTTGGTATATGTTGGGTATTAAAAGTCGTAATTTCAAACTGCGAATACGCGCATAGAGCCAGAAATTTGCTCCAAAATATGGCTCAGGCCTCGAAATTGAAATGTTTGGGATATTTTGAAAACTGCAGGGAGGTTTGTGACAAATGTGACCAATCGCCGCTTTCAGTACTTGGCATATGTTGGGTATAAAAAAGTCGCAATTTCAAACTGCGAATACGTGCAGACAGCCAGAATTTGGCTCCAAAATATGGCTCAGGCCTCGAAATTGGGATATTTGGGATATTTCGAAAACTGCAGGGGAGTTTGTGCAAAATGTGACTCACTGCCGCTTTCAGGACTTGGTATATGTTGGGTATAAAAAGCCGTAATATCAAACTGCGAATACGTGCATAGAGCCAGAATTTGGCTCCAAAATATGGCTCAGGCCACGAAATTGGGATGATTGAGATATTTTGAAAACTGCAGGGGGGTTTGGGACAAATATGACCAAACGCCGCTTTCATTACTTGGCATATGTTCAATATAAAAATTCGTAATTTTAAACTGCGAATACGTGCAGAGAGCCAGAATTTGGCTTCAAAATATGGCGCAGGCTTCGATATTGGGATGTATTGTTATATTATGAAAACTGCAGGGAGGTTTGGGACAAATGTGACCAAACGCCGCTTTCAGTATTTCGCATATGTTGGGTATAAAAAAGTCGTAATTTCAAACTGCGAATACGTGAAGAGAGTCAAAATTTGGCTCCAAAATATGGTTCAGGCCTCGAAATTGGGATGTTTGGGATATTTTAAAAATTGCAGGGGAGTTTATGCAAAATGTGACTCACTGCTGTTATCAGTACTTGGCATATGTTGGGTATAAAAAGTCGTAATATCAAACTGCGAATACGTGCAGAGAGCCAGAATTTGGCTCTAAAACATTGCTCAGGCCTCGAAATTGGGATATTTGGGATATTTCGAAAACTGCAGGAGAGTTTGTGCAAAATGTGACTCTGCCACTTTCAGGACTTGGCATATATTGGGTATAAAAAGTCGTAATTTCATACTGCGAATACGTGCATAGAGCCAGAATTTGGCTCCAAAATATAGCTCAGGCCTCAAAATTGGGATGTTTGGGATATTTTGAAAACTGCAGGGGGGTTTGGGACAAATATGACCAAACGCCGCTTTCATTACTTTGCATATGTTTCGTATAAAAAGTCGTAATTTCAAATTGCGAATACGTCCAGAGAGCCAGAATTTGGCTTCAAAATATGGCTCAGGCCTCGATATTGGGATGTTTGGGATATTTTGAAAACTGCAGGGAGGTTTGGGACAAATGTGACCAAACGCTGCTTTCAGTACTTCGCATATGTTTGGTATAAAAAAGTCGTAATTTCAAACTGCGAATACGTGCAGAGAGCCTGAATTTGGCTCCAAAATATGGTTCAGGCCTCGAAATTGGAATGTTTAGGATATTTTTAAAACTGCAGGGGAGTTTGTGCAAAATGTGACTCACTGCCGCTATCAGTACTTGGCATATGTTGGGTTGAAAAAGTCGTAATATCAAACTGCGAATACGTGCAGAGAGCCAGAATTTTGCTACAAAATATTGCTCAGGCCTCGAAATTGGGATATTTGGGATATTTCGAAAACTGCAGGGGAGCTTGTGCAAAATGTGACTCACTGCCACTTTCAGGACTGGCATTTGTTGGTATAAAAAGTCGTAATTTCAAACTGCGAATACGTGCAGAGAGCCTGAATTTGGCTCCAAAATATGGTTCAAGCCTCGAAATTGGGATGTTTAATATATTTTTAAAACTGCAGGGGAGTTTGTGCAAAATGTGACTCATTGCCGCTTTCAGTACTTGGCATATGTTGGGAATAAAAAGTTGTAATATCAAACTGGGAATACGTGCAAAGAGCCAGAGTTTGGATCCAAAATATGGCTCAGGCCTCGATATTGGGATATTTGGGATATTTTGAAAACTGCAGGGGAGTTTGTGCAAAATGTGACTCATTGCCACTTTCAGTACTTGGCATATGTTGGGTATAAAAAGTCGAAATATCAAACTGCGAATACGTGCAAAGAGCCAGAATTTGGCTCCAAAATATGGCTCAGGCCTCGATATTGGGATGTTTGGGATATTTTGAAAACTGCAGGGGAGTTTGTGCAATATGTGACCAAACGCCGCTTTCTGTACTTCGCATATGTTGGGTATAAAAAAATCGTAATTTCAAACTGCGAATACGTGCAAAGAGCCAGAATTTGGCTCCAAAATATGGCTCAGGCCTCGAAATTGGGATATTTGGGATATTTTGAAAACTGCAGGGGAGTTTGTGCAAAATGTGACTCATTGCCGCTTTCAGTGCTTGGCTTATGTTGGGTATAGAAAGTCGAAATATCAAACTGCGAATACGTGCAAAAAGCCAAAATTTGGCTCCAAAATATGGCTCAGGCCTCGATATTGGGATATTTGGTATATTTCGAAAACTGCAGGGGAGTTTGTGCAACATGTGACTCACTGCCGCTTTTAGTACTTGGCATATGTTGGTATAAAAAGTCGTAATATCAAACTGTGAATACGTGCAGAGAGCCAGAATTTGGCTCCAAAATATGGCTCAGGCCTTGAAATTGGGATATTTATTTATTTTGAAAACTGCAGGGAGGTTTGGGACAAATGTGACCAAATGCCGCTTTCAGTACCTGGCATGTTGGGTATAAAAAGACGTAATTTCAAACTGCGAATACGTGCAGAGAGCCAGAATTTGGTTCCAAAATATGGCTCAGGCCTCGAAATTGGGATATTTGGGATATTTTGAAAACTGAAGGGGAGTTTGAGCAAAATGTGACTCATTGCCGCTTTTAGTACTTGGCATATGTTGGGTATAAAAAGTCGTAATTTCAAACTGCGAATACGTGCATAGAGCCAGAATTTTGCTCCAAAATATGGCTCAGGCCTCGAAATTGAAATGTTTGGGATATTTTGAAAACTGCCGGGAGGTTTGGGACAAATGTGACCAATCGCCGCTTTCAGTACTTGGCATATGTTGGGTATAAAAAAGTCGCAATTTCATACTGCGAATACGTGCAGACAGCCAGAATTTGGCTCCAAAATATGGCTCAGGCCTCGAAATTGGGATATTTGGGGTATTTCGAAAACTGCAGGGGAGTTTGTGCAAAATGTGACTCACTGCCGCTTTCAGGACTTGGTATATGTTGGGTATAAAAAGCCGTAATATCAAACTGCGAATACGTGCATAGAGGCAGAATTTGGCTCCAAAATATGGCTCAGGCCACGAAATTGGGATGATTGAGATATTTTGAAAACTGCAGGGGGGTTTGGGACAAATATGACCAAACGCCGCTTTCATTACTTGGCATATGTTCAATATAAAAATTCGTAATTTTAAACTTCGAATACGTGCAGAGAGCCAGAATTTGGCTTCAAAATATGGCGCAGGCTTCGTTATTGGGATGTATTGTTATATAATGAAAACTGCAGGGAGGTTTGGGACAAATGTGACCAAACGCTGCTTTCATTACTTCGCATATGTTTGGTATAAAAAAGTCGTAATTTCAAACTGCGAGTACGTGCAGAGAGCCTGAATTTGGCTCCAAAATATGGTTCAGGCCTCGAAATTGGGATGTTTAGGATATTTTTAAAACTGCAGGGGAGTTTGTGCAAAATGTGACTCCCTGCCGCTATCAGTACTTGGCATATGTTGGGTTGAAAAAGTCGTAATATCAAACTGCGAATACGTGCAGAGAGCCAGAATTTATCTACAAAATATTGCTCAGGCCTCGAAATTGGGATATTTGGGATATTTCGAAAACTGCAGGGGAGCTTGTGCAAAATGTGACTCACTGCCACTTTCAGGACTGGCATTTGTTGGTATAAAAAGTCGTAATTTCAAACTGGGAATACGTGCAGAGAGCCTGAATTTGGCTCCAAAATATGGTTCAGGCCTCGAAATTGGGATGTTTAATATATTTTTAAAACTGCAGGGGAGTTTGTGCAAAATGTGACTCACTGCCGCTATCAGTACTTGGCATATGTTGGGTAGAAAAAGTCGTAATATGAAACTGCGAATACGTGCAGAGAGCCAGAATTTGGCTACAAAATATTGCTCAGGCCTCGAAATTGGGATATTTGGGATATTTCGAAAACTGCAGGGGAGTTTGTACAAAATGTGACTCACTGCCACTTTCAGGACTGGCATTTGTTGGTATAAAAAGTAGTAATTTCAAACTGCGAATACGTGCAGAGAGCCAGAATTTGGCTCCAAAATATTGCTCAGGCCTGGAAATTGGGATATTTGGGATATTTCGAAAACTGCAGGGGAGTTTGTGCAAAATTTGACTCACTGCCGCTTTCAGGACTTGGCATATGTTGGGTATAAAAAGTCGAAATATCAAACTGCGAATACGTGCATAAAGCCAGAATTTGGCTCCAAAATATGGCTCAGGCCTCGAAATTGGGATGTTTGGGATATTTTGAAAACTGCAGGGGAGTTTGTGCAAAATGTGACTCATTGCCGCTTTCAGTGCTTGGCTTATGTTGGGTATAGAAAGTCGAAATATCAAACTGCGAATACGTGCAAAGAGCCAAAATTTGGCTCCAAAATATGGCTCAGGCCTCGATATTGGGATATTTGGTATATTTCGAAAACTGCAGGGGAGTTTGTGCAACATGTGACTCACTGCCGCTTTTAGTACTTGGCATATGTTGGTATAAAAAGTCGTAATATCAAACTGTGAATACGTGCAGAGAGCCAGAATTTGGCTCCAAAGTATGGCTCAGGCCTTGAAATTGGGATGTTTGGTATATTTTATAAACTGCAAGGAGGTTTGGGACAAATGTGACCAAACGCCGTATTCAATACTTGGCATATGTTGGGTATAAAAAGTCGTAATTTCAAACTGCGAATACGATCAGAGAGCCTGAATTTAGCTCCAAAATATGGCTTCGGCCTCGAAATTGGGATGTTTGGGAATTTTGAAAACTGCAGGGGAGTTTGTGCAAAATGTGACTCATTGCCGCTTTCAGTACTTGGCATATGTTGGGAATAAAAAGTTGTAATATCAAACTGCGAATACGTGCAAAGAGCCAGAGTTTGGATCCAAAATATGGCTCAGGCCTCGATATTGGGATATTTGGGATATTTTGAAAACTGCAGGGGAGTTTGGGCAAAATGTGACTCATTGCCGCTTTCAGTACTTGGCATATGTTGGGTATAAAAAGTCGAAATATCAAACTGCGAATACGTGCAAAGAGCCAGAATTTGGCTCCAAAATATGGCTCAGGCCTCGATATTGGGATGTTTGGGATATTTTGAAAACTGCAGGGGAGTTTGTGCAATATGTGACCAAACGCCGCTTTCTGTACTTCGCATATGTTGGGTATAAAAAATTCGTAATTTCAAAC
Organism: Procambarus clarkii; assembly: GCF_040958095.1. Taxonomy (NCBI): domain Eukaryota; kingdom Metazoa; phylum Arthropoda; class Malacostraca; order Decapoda; family Cambaridae; genus Procambarus; species Procambarus clarkii. The sequence goes on along the minus strand of NC_091218.1, from coordinate 5,280,368 downwards.
TGCGAATACGTGCAAAGAGCCAGAATTTGGCTCCAAAATATGGCTCAGGCCTCGAAATTGGGATGTTTGGGATATTTTGAAAACTGCAGGGGAGTTTGTGCAAAATGTGACTCATTGCCGCTTTCAGTGCTTGGCTTATGTTGGGTATAGAAAGTCGAAATATCAAACTGCGAATACGTGCAAAGAGCCAAAATTTGGCTCCAAAATATGGCTCAGGCCTCGATATTGGGATATTTGGTATATTTCGAAAACTGCAGGGGAGTTTGTGCAACATGTGACTCACTGCCGCTTTTAGTACTTGGCATATGTTGGTATAAAAAGTCGTAATATCAAACTGTGAATACGTGCAGAGAGCCAGAATTTGGCTCCAAAATATGGCTCAGGCCTTGAAATTGGGATATTTATTTATTTTGAAAACTGCAGGGAGGTTTGGGACAAATGTGACCAAATGCCGCTTTCAGTACCTGGCATGTTGGGTATAAAAAGACGTAATTTCAAACTGCGAATACGTGCAGAGAGCCAGAATTTAGTTCCAAAATATGGCTCAGGCCTCGAAGTTGGGATATTTGGGATATTTTGAAAACTGAAGGGGAGTTTGAGCAAAATGTGACTCATTGCCGCTTTTAGTACTTGGCATATGTTGGGTATAAAAAGTCGTAATTTCAAACTGTGAATACGTGCATAGAGCCAGAATTTTGCTCCAAAATATGGCTCAGGCCTCGAAATTGAAATGTTTGGGATATTTTGAAAACTGCCGGGAGGTTTGGGACAAATGTGACCAATCGCCGCTTTCAGTACTTGGCATATGTTGGGTATAAAAAAGTCGCAATTTCAAACTGCGAATACGTGCAGACAGCCAGAATTTGGCTCCAAAATATGGCTCAGGCCTCGAAATTGGGATATTTGGGGTATTTCGAAAACTGCAGGGGAGTTTGTGCAAAATGTGACTCACTGCCGCTTTCAGGACTTGGTATATGTTGGGTATAAAAAGCCGTAATATCAAACTGCGAATACGTGCATAGAGGCAGAATTTGGCTCCAAAATATGGCTCAGGCCACGAAATTGGGATGATTGAGATATTTTGAAAACTGCAGGGGGGTTTGGGACAAATATGACCAAACGCCGCTTTCATTACTTGGCATATGTTCAATATAAAAATTCGTAATTTTAAACTTCGAATACGTGCAGAGAGCCAGAATTTGGCTTCAAAATATGGCGCAGGCTTCGATATTGGGATGTATTGTTATATTATGAAAACTGCAGGGAGGTTTGGGACAAATGTGACCAAACGCTGCTTTCAGTACTTCGCATATGTTTGGTATAAAAAAGTCGTAATTTCAAACTGCGAGTACGTGCAGAGAGCCTGAATTTGGCTCCAAAATATGGTTCAGGCCTCGAAATTGGGATGTTTAGGATATTTTTAAAACTGCAGGGGAGTTTGTGCAAAATGTGACTCACTGCCGCTATCAGTACTTGGCATATGTTGGGTTGAAAAAGTCGTAATATCAAACTGCGAATACGTGCAGAGAGCCAGAATTTGGCTACAAAATATTGCTCAGGCCTCGAAATTGGGATATTTGGGATATTTCGAAAACTGCAGGGGAGCTTGTGCAAAATGTGACTCACTGCCACTTTCAGGACTGGCATTTGTTGGTATAAAAAGTCGTAATTTCAAACTGGGAATACGTGCAGAGAGCCTGAATTTGGCTCCAAAATATGGTTCAGGCCTCGAAATTGGGATGTTTAATATATTTTTAAAACTGCAGGGGAGTTTGTGCAAAATGTGACTCACTGCCGCTATCAGTACTTGGCATATGTTGGGTAGAAAAAGTCGTAATATGAAACTGCGAATACGTGCAGAGAGCCTGAATTTGGCTACAAAATATTGCTCAGGTCTCGAAATTGGGATATTTGGGATATTTCGTAAACTGCAGGGGAGTTTGTACAAAATGTGACTCACTGCCACTTTCAGGACTGGCATTTGTTGGTATAAAAAGTAGTAATTTCAAACTGCGAATACGTGCAGAGAGCCAGAATTTGGCTCCAAAATATTGCTCAGGCCTCGAAATTGGGATATTTGGGATATTTCGAAAACTGCAGGGGAGTTTGTGCAAAATTTGACTCACTGCCGCTTTCAGGACTTGGCATATGTTGGGTATAAAAAGTCGAAATATCAAACTGCGAATACGTGCATAAAGCCAGAATTTGGGTCCAAAATATGGCTCAGGCCTCGAAATTGGGATGTTTGGTATATTTTATAAACTGCAAGGAGGTTTGGGACAAATGTAACCAAACGCCGTATTCAATACTTGGCATATGTTGGGTATAAAAAGTCGTAATTTCAAACTGCGAATACGATCAGAGAGCCTGAATTTAGCTCCAAAATATGGCTTCGGCCTCGAAATTGGGATGTTTGGGAATTTTGAAAACTGCAGGGGAGTTTGTGCAAAATGTGACTCATTGCCGCTTTCAGTACTTGGCATATGTTGGGAATAAAAAGTTGTAATATCAAACTGCGAATACGTGCAAAGAGCCAGAGTTTGGATCCAAAATATGGCTCAGGCCTCGATATTGGGATATTTGGGATATTTTGAAAACTGCAGGGGAGTTTGTGCAAAATGTGACTCATTGCCGCTTTCAGTACTTGGCATATGTTGGGTATACAAAGTCGTAATATCAAACTGCGAATACGTGCAAAGAGCCAGAATTTGGCTCCAAAATATGGCTCAGGCCTTGAAATTGGGATATTTATTTATTTTGAAAACTGCAGGGAGGTTTGGGACAAATGTGACCAAATGCCGCTTTCAGTACCTGGCATGTTGGGTATAAAAAGACGTAATTTCAAACTGCGAATACGTGCAGAGAGCCAGAATTTGGTTCCAAAATATGGCTCAGGCCTCGAAATTGGGATATTTGGGATATTTTGAAAACTGAAGGGGAGTTTGAGCAAAATGTGACTCATTGCCGCTTTTAGTACTTGGCATATGTTGGGTATAAAAAGTCGTAATTTCAAACTGCGAATACGTGCATAGAGCCAGAATTTTGCTCCAAAATATGGCTCAGGCCTCGAAATTGAAATGTTTGGGATATTTTGAAAACTGCCGGGAGGTTTGGGACAAATGTGACCAATCGCCGCTTTCAGTACTTGGCATATGTTGGGTATAAAAAAGTCGCAATTTCAAACTGCGAATACGTGCAGACAGCCAGAATTTGGCTCCAAAATATGGCTCATGCCTCGAAATTGGGATATTTGGGGTATTTCGAAAACTGCAGGGGAGTTTGTGCAAAATGTGACTCACTGCCGCTTTCAGGACTTGGTATATGTTGGGTATAAAAAGCCGTAATATCAAACTGCGAATACGTGCATAGAGGCAGAATTTGGCTCCAAAATATGGCTCAGGCCACGAAATTGGGATGATTGAGATATTTTGAAAACTGCAGGGGGGTTTGGGACAAATATGACCAAACGCCGCTTTCATTACTTGGCATATGTTCAATATAAAAATTCGTAATTTTAAACTTCGAATACGTGCAGAGAGCCAGAATTTGGCTTCAAAATATGGCGCAGGCTTCGATATTGGGATGTATTGTTATATTATGAAAACTGCAGGGAGGTTTGGGACAAATGTGACCAAACGCTGCTTTCAGTACTTCGCATATGTTTGGTATAAAAAAGTCGTAATTTCAAACTGCGAGTACGTGCAGAGAGCCTGAATTTGGCTCCAAAATATGGTTCAGGCCTCGAAATTGGGATGTTTAGGATATTTTTAAAACTGCAGGGGAGTTTGTGCAAAATGTGACTCACTGCCGCTATCAGTACTTGGCATATGTTGGGTTGAAAAAGTCGTAATATCAAACTGCGAATACGTGCAGAGAGCCAGAATTTGGCTACAAAATATTGCTCAGGCCTCGAAATTGGGATATTTGGGATATTTCGAAAACTGCAGGGGAGCTTGTGCAAAATGTGACTCACTGCCACTTTCAGGACTGGCATTTGTTGGTATAAAAAGTCGTAATTTCAAACTGGGAATACGTGCAGAGAGCCTGAATTTGGCTCCAAAATATGGTTCAGGCCTCGAAATTGGGATGTTTAATATATTTTTAAAACTGCAGGGGAGTTTGTGCAAAATGTGACTCACTGCCGCTATCAGTACTTGGCATATGTTGGGAAGAAAAAGTCGTAATATGAAACTGCGAATACGTGCAGAGAGCCAGAATTTGGCTACAAAATATTGCTCAGGTCTCGAAATTGGGATATTTGGGATATTTCGTAAACTGCAGGGGAGTTTGTACAAAATGTGACTCACTGCCACTTTCAGGACTGGCATTTGTTGGTATAAAAAGTAGTAATTTCAAACTGCGAATACGTGCAGAGAGCCAGAATTTGGCTCCAAAATATTGCTCAGGCCTCGAAATTGGGATATTTGGGATATTTCGAAAACTGCAGGGGAGTTTGTGCAAAATTTGACTCACTGCCGCTTTCAGGACTTGGCATATGTTGGGTATAAAAAGTCGAAATATCAAACTGCGAATACGTGCATAAAGCCAGAATTTGGGTCCAAAATATGGCTCAGGCCTCGAAATTGGGATGTTTGGTATATTTTATAAACTGCAAGGAGGTTTGGGACAAATGTGACCAAACGCCGTATTCAATACTTGGCATATGTTGGGTATAAAAAGTCGTAATTTCAAACTGCGAATACGATCAGAGAGCCTGAATTTAGCTCCAAAATATGGCTTCGGCCTCGAAATTGGGATGTTTGGGAATTTTGAAAACTGCAGGGGAGTTTGTGCAAAATGTGACTCATTGCCGCTTTCAGTACTTGGCATATGTTGGGAATAAAAAGTTTTAATATCAAACTGCGAATACGTGAAAAGAGCCAGAGTTTGGATCCAAAATATGGCTCAGGCCTCGATATTGGGATATTTGGGATATTTTGAAAACTGCAGGGGAGTTTGTGCAAAATGTGACTCATTGCCGCTTTCAGTACTTGGCATATGTTGGGTATAAAAAGTCGTAATTTCAAACTGCGAATACGTGCAGAGAGCCTGAATTTGGCTCCAAAATATGGTTCAGGCCTCGAAATTGGGATGTTTAATATATTTTTAAAACTGCAGGGGAGTTTGTGCAAAATGTGACTCACTGCCGCTATCAGTACTTGGCATATGTTGGGTATAAAAAGTCGTAATATCAAACTGCGAATACGTGCAAAGAGCCAGAATTTGGCGCCAAAATATGGCTCAGGCCTCGATATTGGGATGTTTGGGATATTTTGAAAACTGCAGGGGAGTTTGTGCAATATGTGACCAAACGCCGCTTTCTGTACTTCGCATATGTTGGGTATAAAAAATTCGTAATTTCAAACTGCGAATACGTGCAGAGAGCCAGAATTTGGCTCCAAAATATGGCTCAGGCCTCGAAATTGGGATGTTTGGGATATTTTGAAAACTGCAGGGGAGTTTGCGCAAAATGTGACTCACTGCCGCTTGTAGTACTTGGCATATGTTGGGTATAAAAAGTCGTAATATCAAACTGCGAATACGTGCAGAGAGGCAGAATTTGGCTCCAAAATATGGTTCAGGCCTCGAAATTGGGATATTTATTTATTTAGAAAACTGCAGGGAGGTTTGGGACAAATGTGACCAAATGCCGTTCTCAGTACCTGTCATATGTTGGGTATAAAAAGACGTAATTTCAAACTGCGAATACGTGCAGAGAGCCAGAATTTGGTTCCAAAATATAGCTCAGGCCTCGAAATATGGATATTTGGCATATTTCGAAAACTGCAAGGGAGTTTGTGCAAAATGTGATTCACTAACGCTTTCAGGACTTGACATATGTTGGGTTTAAAAAGTCGTTATTTCAAACTGCAAATACGTTCATGGAGCCAGAATTTGGCTCCAAAATATGGCTCTCGCCTCGAAATTGGGATATTTGGGATATTTCGAAAACTGCAGGGGAGTTTGTGCAAAATGTGACTCACTGCCGCTTTCAGGACTTGGTATATGTTGGGTATAAAAAGTTGTAATATCAAACTGCGAATACGTGCATAGAGCCAGAATTTGGCTCCAAAATATGGCTCAGGCCACGAAATTGGGATGTTTGAGATATTTTGAAAACTGCAGGGGGGTTTGGGACAAATGTGACCAAACGCCGCTTTCAGTATTTCGCATATGTTGGGTATAAAAAATGTCGTAATTTCAAGCGGCGAATACGTGCAGACAGCAAAAATTTGGCTCCAAAATATGGCTCAGGCCTCGAAATTGGGATATTTGGGATATTTTGAAAACTGCATGGGAGTTTGTGCAAAATGTGGCTCATTGCGGCTTTCAGTACTTGGCATATGTTGGGTATAAAAAGTCGTAATATCAAACTGCGAATACGTGCATAGAGCCAGAATTTGGCTCCAAAATATGGCTCAGGCCTCGATATTGGGATATTTGGGATATTTTGAAAACTGCATGGGAGTTTGTGCAAAATGTGGCTCATTGCGGCTTTCAGTACTTGGCATATGTTGGGTATAAAAAGTCGTAATATTTAACTGCGAATACGTGCAAAGAGCCAGAATTTGGCTCCAAAATATGGCTCAGGTCTCGATATTGGGATGTTTGGGATATTTTGAAAACTGCAGGGTAGTTTGTGCAATATGTGACCATACGCCGCTTTTTGAACTTCGCATATGTTGGGTATAAAAAATTCATAATTTCAAACTGCGAATACGTGCATAGAGCCAGAATTTGGCTCCAAAATATGGCTCAGGCCTCGAAATTGGGATGTTTAGGATATTTTGAAAACTGCAGGGGAGTTTGCTCAAAATGTGACTCACTGCCGCTTTTAGTACTTGGCTTATGTTGGGTATAAAAAGTCGTAATATCAAACTGCAAATACGTGCAGAGAGGCAGAATTTGGCTCCAAAATATGGTTCAGGCCTCGAAATTTGGATATTTATTTATTTTGAAAACTGCAGGGAGGTTTGGGACAAATGTGACCAAATGCCGCTCTCAGTACCTGGCATATGTTAGGTATAAAAAGACGTAATTTCAAACAGCGAATACGTGCAGAGAGCCAGAATTTGGTTCCAAAATATGGCTCAGGCCTCGAAATTGGGATATTTGGCATATTTCGAAAACTGCAGGGGAGTTTGTGCAAAATGTGACTCACTAACGCTTTCAGGACTTGACATATGTTGGGTTTAAAAAGTCGTAATTTCAAAGTGCAAATACGTGCATAGAGCCAGAATTTGGCTCCAAAATATTTCTCAGGCCTCGAAATTGTGATGTTTGAGATATTTTGAAAACTGCAGGGAGGTTTGGGACAAATATGACCAAACGCCACTTTCATTACTTGGCATATGTTCTTTATAAAAAGTCGTAATTTTAAACTGTGAATACGTGCATAGAGCCAGAATTTGGCTCCAAAATATGGCTCAGGCCACGAAATTGGGATGTTTGAGATATTTTGAAAACTGCAGGGGGGTTAGGGACAAATATGACCAAACACCGCTTTCATTACTTGGCATATGTTCTGTATAAAAAGTCGTAATTTTAAACTGCGAATACGTGCAGAGAGCCAGAATTTGGCTCCAAAATATGGCGCAGGCCTCGAAATTGGGATGTTTGGGATATTTTATAAACTGCAGGGAGGTTTGGGACAAATGTGACCAAACGCCGCTTTCAGTATTTCGCATATGTTGGGTATAAAAAAGTCGTAATTTCAAACGGCGAATACGTGCAGACAGCCAAAATTTGGCTCCAAAATATGGCTCAGGCCTCGAAATTGGGATGTTTGGGATATTTTGAAAACTGCAGGGGAGTTTATGCAAAATGTGACTCACTGCCGTTATGAGTACTTGGCATATGTTGGGTATAAAAAGTCGTAATATCAAACTGCGAATACGTGCAGAGAGCCAGAATTTGGCTCTAAAATATTGCTCAGGCCTCAAAATTGGGATGTTTGGGATATTTTGAAAACTGCGGGGGGGGTTTGGGACAAATATGACCAAACGCCGCTTTCATTACTTTGCATATGTTTCGTATAAAAACTCGTAATTTCAAATTGCGAATACGTCCAGAGAGCCAGAATTTGGCTCCAAAATATGGCTCAGGCCTCGATATTGGGATGTTTGGGATATTTTGAAAACTGCAGGGAGGTTTGGTACAAATGTGACCAAATTGCCGCTTTCAGTACTTCGCATATGTTTGGTATAAAAAAAAGTCATAATTTCAAACTGCGAATACGTGCAGAGAGCCAGAATTTGGCTCCAATATATGGCTCAGGCCTCGAAATTGAGATGTTTGGGATATTTTGAACACTGCAGGGAGGTTTGGGACAAATGTGACCAAACGCTGCTTTCAGTACTTCGCATATGTTTGGTATAAAAAAGTCGTAATTTCAAACTGCGAATACGTGCAGAGAGCCTGAATTTGGCTCCAAAATATGGTTCAGGCCTCGAAATTGGGATGTTTAGGATATTTTTAAAACTGCAGGGGAGTTTGTGCAAAATGTGACTCACTGCCGCTATCAGTACTTGGCATATGTTGGGTTGAAAAAGTCGTAATATCAAACTGCGAATACGTGCAGAGAGCCAGAATTTGGGTACAAAATATTGCTCAGGCCTCGAAATTGGGATATTTGGGATATTTCAAAAACTGCAGGGGAGTTTGTGCAAAATGTGACTCACTGCCACTTTCAGGTCGTAATTTCAAACTGCGAATACGTGCAGAGAGCCTGAATTTGGCTCCAAAATATGGTTCAGGCCTCGAAATTGGGATGTTTAGGATATTTTTAAAACTGCAGGGGAGTTTGTGCAAGATGTGACTCACTGCCGCTATCAGTACTTGGCATATGTTGGGTAGAAAAAGTCGTAATATCAAACTGCGAATACGTGCAGAGAGCCAGAATTTGGCTACAAAATATTGCTCAGGCCTCGAAATTGGGATATTTGGGATATTTCGAAAACTGCAGGGGAGTTTGTACAAAATGTGACTCACTGCCACTTTCAGGACTGGCATTTGTTGGTATAAAAAGTAGTAATTTCAAACTGCGAATACGTGCAGAGAGCCAGAATTTGGCTCCAAAATATGGCTCAGGCCTCGAAATTGGGATATTTGGGATATTTCGAAAACTGCAGGGGAGTTTGTGCAAAATTTGACTCACTGCCGCTTTCAGGACTTGGCATATGTTGGGTATAAAAAGTCGAAATATCAAACTGCGAATACGTGCATAGAGCTAGAATTTGGCTCCAAAATATGGCTCAGGCCTCGAAATTGGGATGTTTGGTATATTTTATAAACTGCAGGGAGGTTTGGGACAAATGTGACCAAACGCCGTATTCAATACTTGGCATATGTTGGGTATAAAAAGTCGTAATTTCAAACTGCGAATACGATCAGAGAGCCTGAATTTAGCTCCAAAATATGGCTTCGGCCGCGAAATTGGGATGTTTGGGATATTTTGAAAACTGCAGGGGAGTCTGTGCAAAATGTGACTCATTGCCGCTTTCAGTACTTGGCATATGTTGGGTATAAAAAGTCGTAATATCAAACTGCGAATACGTGCAAAGAGCCAGAATTTTGCTCCAAAATATGGCTCAGGCCTCGAAATTGGGATGTTTGGGATATTTTGAAAACTGCAGGGGAGTTTATGCAAAATGTGACTCACTGCCGTTATGAGTACTTGGCATATGTTGGGTATAAAAAGTCGTAATATCAAACTGCGAATACGTGCAGAGAGCCAGAATTTGGCTCTAAAATATTGCTCAGGCCTCAAAATTGGGATGTTTAGGATATTTTGAAAACTGCGGGGGGGTTTGGGACAAATATGACCAAACGCCGCTTTCATTACTTTGCATATGTTTCGTATAAAAACTCGTAATTTCAAATTGCGAATACGTCCAGAGAGCCAGAATTTGGCTCCAAAATATGGCTCAGGCCTCGATATTGGGATGTTTGGGATATTTTGAAAACTGCAGGGAGGTTTGGTACAAATGTGACCAAATTGCCGCTTTCAGTACTTCGCATATGTTTGGTATAAAAAAAGTCATAATTTCAAACTGCGAATACGTGCAGAGAGCCAGAATTTGGCTCCAATATATGGCTCAGGCCTCGAAATTGAGATGTTTGGGATATTTTGAACACTGCAGGGAGGTTTGGGACAAATGTGACCAAACGCTGCTTTCAGTACTTCGCATATGTTTGGTATAAAAAAGTCGTAATTTCAAACTGCGAATACGTGCAGAGAGCCTGAATTTGGCTCCAAAATATGGTTCAGGCCTCGAAATTGGGATGTTTAGGATATTTTTAAAACTGCAGGGGAGTTTGTGCTAAATGTGACTCACTGCCGCTATCAGTACTTGGCATATGTTTGGTTGAAAAAGTCGTAATATCAAACTGCGAATACGTGCAGAGAGCCAGAATTTGGGTACAAAATATTGCTCAGGCCTCGAAATTGGGATATTTGGGATATTTCGAAAAATGCAGGGGAGTTTGTGCAAAATGTGACTCACTGCCACTTTCAGGTCGTAATTTCAAACTGCGAATACGTGCAGAGAGCCTGAATTTGGCTCCAAAATATGGTTCAGGCCTCGAAATTGGGATGTTTAGGATATTTTTAAAACTGCAGGGGAGTTTGTGCAAGATGTGACTCACTGCCGCTATCAGTACTTGGCATATGTTGGGTAGAAAAAGTCGTAATATCAAACTGCGAATACGGGCAGAGAGCCAGAATTTGGCTACAAAATATTGCTCAGGCCTCGAAATTGGGATATTTGGGATATTTCGAAAACTGCAGGGGAGTTTGTACAAAATGTGACTCACTGCCACTTTCAGGACTGGCATTTGTTGGTATAAAAAGTAGTAATTTCAAACTGCGAATACGTGCAGAGAGCCGGAATTTAGCTCCAAAATATTGCTCAGGCCTCGAAATTGGGATATTTGGGATATTTCGAAAACTGCAGGGGAGTTTGTACAAAATGTGACTCACTGCCACTTTCAGGACTGGCATTTGTTGGTATAAAAAGTAGTAATTTCAAACTGCGAATACGTGCAGAGAGCCAGAATTTAGCTCCAAAATATGGCTCAGGCCTCGAAATTGGGATATTTGGGATATTTCGAAAACTGCAGGGGAGTTTGTGCAAAATTTGACTCACTGCCGCTTTCAGGACTTGGCATATGTTGGGTATAAAAAGTCGAAATATCAAACTGCGAATACGTGCATAGAGCTAGAATTTGGCTCCAAAATATGGCTCAGGCCTCGAAATTGGGATGTTTGGTATATTTTATAAACTGCAGGGAGGTTTGGGACAAATGTGACCAAACGCCGTATTCAATACTTGGCATATGTTGGGTATAAAACGTCGTAATTTCAAACTGCGAATACGATCAGAGAGCCTGAATTTAGCTCCAAAATATGGCTTCGGCCGCGAAATTGGGATGTTTGGGATATTTTGAAAACTGCAGGGGAGTCTGTGCAAAATGTGACTCATTGCCGCTTTCAGTACTTGGCATATGTTGGGTATAAAAAGTCGTAATATCAAACTGCGAATACGTGCAAAGAGCCAGAATTTGGCTCCAAAATATGGCTCAGGCCTCGAAATTGGGATGTTTGGGATATTTTGAAAACTGCAGGGGAGTTTATGCAAAATGTGACTCACTGCCGTCATGAGTACTTGGCATATGTTGGGTATAAAAAGTCGTAATATCAAACTGCGAATACGTGCAGAGAGCCAGAATTTGGCTACAAAATATTGCTCAGGCCTCGAAATTGGGATGTTTGGGATATTTTGAAAACTGCAGGGGAGTTTGTGCAATATGTGACCAAACGCCGCTTGCTGTACTTCACATATGTTGGGTATAAAAAATTTGTAATTTCAAACTGCGAATACGTGCAGAGAGCCAGAATTTGGCTCCAAAATATGGCTCAGGCCTCGAAATTGGGATGTTTGGGATATTTTGAAAACTGCAGGGGAGTTTGCTCAAAATGTGACTCACTGCCGCTTTTAGTACTTGGCATATGTTGGGTATAAAAAGTCGTAGTATCAAACTGCGAATACGTGCAGAGAGCCAGAATTTGGTTCCAAAATATGGCTCAGGCCTCGAAATTGGGATATTTGGCATATTTCGAAAACTGCAGGGGAGTTTGTGCAAAATTTGACTCACTGCCGCTTTCAGGACTTGGCATATGTTGGGTATAAAAAGTCGAAATATCAAACTGCGAATACGTGCATAGAGCTAGAATTTGGCTCCAAAATATGGCTCAGGCCTCGAAATTGGGATGTTTGGTATATTTTATAAACTGCAGGGAGGTTTGGGACAAATGTGACCAAACGCCGTATTCAATACTTGGCATATGTTGGGTATAAAACGTCGTAATTTCAAACTGCGAATACGATCAGAGAGCCTGAATTTAGCTCCAAAATATGGCTTCGGCCGCGAAATTGGGATGTTTGGGATATTTTGAAAACTGCAGGGGAGTCTGTGCAAAATGTGACTCATTGCCGCTTTCAGTACTTGGCATATGTTGGGTATAAAATTCGTAATATCAAACTGCGAATACGTGCAAAGAGCCAGAATTTGGCTCCAAAATATGGCTCAGGCCTCGAAATTGGGATGTTTGGGATATTTTGAAAACTGCAGGGGAGTTTATGCAAAATGTGACTCACTGCCGTCATGAGTACTTGGCATATGTTGGGTATAAAAAGTCGTAATATCAAACTGCGAATACGTGCAGAGAGCCAGAATTTGGCTACAAAATATTGCTCAGGCCTCGAAATTGGGATGTTTGGGATATTTTGAAAACTGCAGGGGAGTTTGTGCAATATGTGACCAAACGCCGCTTGCTGTACTTCACATATGTTGGGTATAAAAAATTTGTAATTTCAAACTGCGAATACGTGCAGAGAGCCAGAATTTGGCTCCAAAATATGGCTCAGGCCTCGAAATTGGGATGTTTGGGATATTTTGAAAACTGCAGGGGAGTTTGCTCAAAATGTGACTCACTGCCGCTTTTAGTACTTGGCATATGTTGGGTATAAAAAGTCGTAGTATCAAACTGCGAATACGTGCAGAGAGCCAGAATTTGGTTCCAAAATATGGCTCAGGCCTCGAAATTGGGATATTTGGCATATTTCGAAAACTGCAGGGGTGTTTGTGCAAAATGTGACTCACTAACGCTTTCAGGACTTGACATATGTTGGGTTTAAAAAGTCGTAATTTCAAACTGCAAATACGTGCATAGAGCCAGAATTTGGCTCCAAAATATTTCTCAGGCCTCGAATTTGGGATGTTTGAGATATTTTGAAAACTGCAGGGAGGTTTGGGACAAATATGACCAAACGCCGCTTTCATTACTTGGCATATGTTCTTTATAAAAAGTCGTAATTTTAAACTGTGAATACGTGCATAGAGCCAGAATTTGGCTCCAAAATATGGCTCAGGCCACGAAATTGGGATGTTTGAGATATTTTGAAAACTGCAGGGGGGTTAGGGACAAATATGACCAAACGCCGCTTTCATTACTTGGCATATGTTCTGTATTAAAAGTCGTAATTTTAAACTGCGAATACGTGAAGAGAGCCAGAATTTGGCTCCAAAATATGGCGCAGGCCTCGAAATTGGGATGTTTGGGATATTTTATAAACTGCAGGGAGGTTTGGGACAAATGTGACCAAACGCCGCTTTCAGTATTTCGCATATGTTGGGTATAAAAAAGTCGTAATTTCAAACGGCGAATACGTGCAGACAGCCAAAATTTGGCTCCAAAATATGGCTCAGGCCACGAAATTGGGATGTTTGGGATATTTTGAAAACTGCAGGGGAGTTGTTGCAAAATGTGACTCACTGCCGTTATGAGTACTTGGCATATGTTGGGTATAAAAAGTCGTAATATCAAACTGCGAATACGTGCAGAGAGCCATAATTTGGCTCTAAAATATTGCTCAGGCCTCAAAATTGGGATGTTTGGGATATTTTGAAAACTGCGGGGGGGTTTGGGACAAATATGACCAAACGCCGCTTTCATTACTTTGCATATGTTTCATATTAAAACTCGTAATTTCAAATTGCGAATACTTCCAGAGAGCCAGAATTTGGCTCCAAAATATGGGTCAGGCCTCGATGTTGGGATGTTTGGGATATTTTGAAAACTGCAGGGAGGTTTGGGACAAATGTGACCAAATTGCCGCTTTCAGTACTTCGCATATGTTTGGTATAAAAAAAAGCCATAATTTCAAACTGCGAATACGTGCAGAGAGCCAGAATTTGGCTCCAAAATATGGCTCAGGCCTCGAAATTGAGATATTTGGGATATTTTGAACACTGCAGGGGAGTTTGTGCATAATGTGACTCACTGCTGCTTTCAGTACTTGGCATATGTTGGGTATAAAAAGTCGTAATTTCAAACTACGAATACGTGCAGAGAGCCTGAATTTGGCTCCAAAATATGGCTCAGGCCTCGAAATTGGAATGTTTAGGATATTTTTAAAACTGCAGGGGAGTTTGTGCAAAATGTGACTCACTGCCGCTATCAGTACTTGGCATATGTTGGGTAGAAAAAGTCGTAATATCAAACTGCGAATACGTGCAGAGAGCCAGAATTTGGCTACAAAATATTGCTCAGGCCTCGAAATTGGGATATTTGGGATATTTCGAAAACTGCAGGGGAGTTTGTGCAAAATGTGACTCACTGCCACTTTCAGGTCTGGCATATGTTGGGCATAAAAAGTAGTAATTTCAAACTGCGAATACGTGCAGAGAGCAGAACTTGGTTCCAAAATATGGCTCAGGCTTCGAAATTGGGATATTTGGGATATTTCGAAAACTGCAGGGGAGTTTGTGCAAAATGTGACACACTGCCGCTTCCAGGACTTGGCATATGTTGGGTATAAAAAGTCGAAATATCAAACTGAGAATACGTGCATAGAGCCAGAATTTGGCTCCAAAATATGGCTCAGGCCTCGAAATTGAGATGTTTGGTATATTTTATAAACTGCAGGGAGGTTTGGGACAAATGTGACCAAACGCCGTATTCAATACTTGGCATATGTTGGGTATAAAAATTCGTAATTTCAAACAGCGAATACGATCAGAGAGCCTGAATTTAGCTCCAAAATATGGCTTCGGCCTCGAAATTGGGATGTTTGGGATATTTTGAAAACTGCACGGGAGTTTGTGCAAAAAGTGACTCATTGCCGCTTTCAGTACTTGGCATATGTTGGGTATAAAAAGTCGTAATATCAAACTGCGAATATGTACAAAGAGCTAGAATTTGGCTCCAAAATATGGCTCAGGCCTCGATATTGGAATATTTGGGATATTTTGAAAACTGCAGGGGAGTTTGTGCAAAATGTGACTCATTGCCGCTTTCTGTACTTCGCATATGTTGGGTATAAAAATTTCGTAATTTCAAACTGCGAATACGTGCAGAGAGCCAGAATTTGGCTCCAAAATATGGCTCAGGCCTCGAAATTGGGATGTTTGGGATATTTTGAAAACGGCAGGAGAGTTTGCGCAAAATGTGACTCACTGCCGTTTTTAGTACTTGGCATATGTTGGGTATAAAAAGTCGTAATATCAAACTGCGAATACGTGCAGAGAGCCAGAATTTGGCTCCAAAATATGGTTAAGGCCTCGAAATTGGGATATTTATTTATTTTGAAAACAGCAGGAAGGTTTGGGACAAATGTGACCAAATGCCGCTCTCAGTACCTGGCATATGTTGGGTATAAAAAGACGTAATTTCAAACTGCAAATACGTGGAGAAAGCCAGAATTTGGCTCCAAAATATGGTTCAGGCCTCGAAATTGGGATATTTATTTACTTTGAAAACTGCAGGGAAGTTTGGGACAAATATGACCAAACGCCGCTTTCATTACTTGGCATATGTTCTGTATAAAAATTCGTAATTTTAAACTGCGAATACGTGCAGAGAGCCAGAATTTGGCTCCAAAATATGGCTCAGGCCTCGAAATTGGAATGTTTGGGATATTTTGAAAACTGCAGGGAGGTTTGGGACAAATGTGACCAATCGCCCCTTTCAGTACTTGGCATATGTTGGGTATAAAAAATTCGCAATTTCATACTGCGAATACGTGCAGACAGTCAGAATTTGGCTCCAAAATATGGCTCAGGCCTCGAAATTGGGATATTTTGGATATTTTGAAAACTGCAGGGATGTTTGTGCAAAATGTGACTCACTGCCGCTATCAGGACTTGGTATATGTTGGGTATAAATAGTCGTAATATGAAACTGCGAATACGTGCATAGAGCCAGAATTTGGCTCCAAAATATGGCGCAGGCCTCGATATTGGGATGTTTTGTTATATTATGAAAACTGCAGGGAGGTTTGGGACAAATGTTACCAAACGCCGCTTTCAGTATTTCGCTTATGTTGGGTATAAAAAAGTCGTAATTTCAAACAGCGAATACGTGCAGAGAGCCTGAATTTGGCTCCAAAGTATGGCTCAGGCCTCGAAATTGAGATGTTTGGGATATTTTGAACACTGCAGGGGAGTTTGTGCATAATGTGACTCACTGCCGCTTTCAGTACTTGGCATATGTTGGGTATAAAAAGTCGTAATTTCAAACTGCGAATACGTGCAGAGAGCCAGAATTTGGCTACAAAATATTGCTCAGCCCTGGAAATTGGGATATTTGGGATATTTCGAAAACTGCAGGGGAGTTTGTGCAAAATGTGACTCACTGCCACTTTTAGGACTGGCATATGTTGGGTATAAAAATTCGTAATTTCAAACTGCGAATACGATCAGAGAGCCTGAATTTAGCTCCAAAATATGGCTTCGGCCTCGAAATTGGGATGTTTGGGATATTTTGAAAACTGCACGGGAGTTTGTGCAAAATGTGACTCATTGCCGCTTTCAGTACTTGGCATATGTTAGGTATAAAAATTTGTAATATCAAACTGCGAATACGTGCAAAGAGCCAGAATTTGGCTCCAAAATATGGCTCAGGCCTCGATATTGGAATATTTGGGATATTTTGAAAACTGCAGGGGAGTTTGTGCAAAATGTGACTTATTGCCGCTTTCAGTACTTGGCATATGTTGGGTATAAAAAGTCGTAATATCAAACTGCGAATACGAGCAAAGAGCCAGAATTTGGCTCCAAAATATGGCTCAGGCCTCGATATTGGGATGTTTGGGATATTTTGAAAACTGCAGGGGAGTATGTGCAATATGTGACCAAACGCCGCTTTCTGTACTTCGCATATGTTGGGTATAAAAAATTCGTAATTTCAAACTGCGAATACGTGCAGAGAGCCAGAATTTGGTTCCAAAATATGGTTCAGGCCTCGAAATTGGGATATTTATTTATTTTGAAAACAGCAGGGAGGTTTGGGACAAATGTGACCAAATGCCGCTCTCAGTACCTGGCATATGTTGGGTATAAAAAGACGTAATTTCAAACTGCGATTACGTGCAGAGAGCCAGAATTTGGTTCCAAAATATGGCTCAGTCCTCGAAATTGGGATATTTGGCATATTTCGAAAACTACAAGGGAGTTTGTGCAAAATGTGACTCACTAACGCTTTCAGGACTTGACATATGTTGGGTTTAAAAAGTCGTAATTTCAAAATGCAAATACGAGCACAGAGCCAGAATTTGGCTCCAAAATATTTCTCAGGCCTCGAAATTGGGATGTTTGAGATATTTTGAAAACTGCAGGGGGGTTTGGGACAAATATGACCAAACGCCGCTTTCATTACTTGGCATACATTCCATATAAAAAGTCGTAATTTTAAACTGCGAATACGTGCAGCGAGCCAGAATTTGGCTCCAAAATATGGCGCAGGCATCGACATTGGAATCTTTTGTTATATTATGAAAACTGCAGGGAGGTTTAGGACAAATGTGACCAAACGCTGCTTTCAGTATTTCGCATATGTTTGGTATAAAAAATTCGTAATTTCAAACTGCGAATACGTGCAGAGAGCCAAAATTTGGCTCCAAAATATGGCTCAGGCCTCGAAATTGGGATGTTTGGGATATTTTGAAAATTGCAGGGGAGTTTATGCAAAATGTGACTCACTGCCGTTATCAGTACTTATCATATGTTAGGTATAAAAATTCGTAATATCAAACTGCGAATACGTGTAGAGAGCCAGAATTTGGCTCTAAAATATTGCTCAGGCCTCGAAATTGGGATATTTGGGATATTTCGAAAACTGCAGGGGTGTTTGTGCAAAATGTGACTCACTGCCACTTTCAGGACTTGCCATATGTTGGGTATAAAAAGTCGTAATTTCATACTGCGAATACGTGCATAGAGCCAGAATTTGGCTCCAAAATATGGCTCAGGCCTCAAAATTGGGATGTTTGGGATATTTTGAAAACTGCGGGGGGGTTTGGGACAAATATGACCAAACGCCGCTTTCATTACTTTGCATATGTTTCGTATAAAAAGTCAAAATTTCAATCTGCGAATACGTGCAGAGAGGCAGAGTTTGGCTCCAAAATATAGCTCAGGCCTCGAAATTGGGATATTTGGGATATTTTTTAAACCACACGGGATTATATGCAAAATGTGACTAACTGCCGCTTTCAGTACTTGTCATATGTTGGGTATAAAAAGTAGTAATTTCAAACTGCGAATACGTGCAGAGAGCCAGAATTTGGCTCCAAAATATGGCTCAGGCCTCGAAATTGGGATATTTGGGATATTTCGAAAACTGCAGGGGACTTTGTGCAAAATGTGACTCACTGACACTATCAGGACTTGGCATATGTTGGGTATAAAAAGTCGTAATATCAAACTGCGAATACGTGCATAGAGCCAGAATTTTTCTCCAAAATATTTCTCATTCCTCGAAATTGGGATGTTTGAGATATTTTGAAAACTGCAGGGGGGGATTGGGACAAATATTAGCAAAAGCCGCTTTCATTACTTGGCATATGTTTCGTATAAAAAGTCGTAATTTTAAACTGCGAATACCTGCAACGAGCCAGAATTTGGCTCCAAAATATGGCTCAGGCCTCGAAATTGGAATGTTTGGGATATTTTGAAAACTGCAGGGGAATTTGTGCATAATGTGACTCATTGCCGCTTTCAGTACTTGGCATATGTTGGGTATAAAAAGTCGTAATATCAAACTGCGAATACGTGCAAAGAGCCAGAATTTGTCTCCAAAATATGGCTCAGGCCTCGATATTGGGATATTTGGGATATTTTGAAAACTGCAGGGGAGTTTGTGGAAAATGTGACTCACTGCCGGTTTCAGTACTTGGCATATGTTGGGTATAAAAAGTAATATCAAACTGCGAATACGTGCAAAGAGCCAGAATTAGGCTCCAAAATATGGCTCAGGCCTCGATACTGGGATGTTTGGGATATTTTGAAAACTGCAGGGGAGTTTGTGCAATATGTGACCAAACGCCGATTTCTGTACTTCGCATATGTTGGGTATAAAAAATTCGTAATTTCAAACTGCGAATACGTGCAGAGAGCCAGAATTTGGCTCCAAAATATGGCTCAGGCCTCGAAATTGGGATGTTTGGGATATTTTGAAAACTGCAGGGGAGTTTGCGCAAAATGTGACTCACTGCCGCTTTTAGTACTTGGCATATGTTGGGTATAAAAAGTCGTAATATCAAACTGCAAATACGTGGAGAAAGCCAGAATTTGGCTCCAAAATATGGTTCAGGCCTCGAAATTGGGATATTTATTTACTTTGAAAACTGCAGGGAAGTTTGGGACAAATGTGACCAAACGCCGCTTTCATTACTTGGCATATGTTCTGTATAAAAATTCGTAATTTTAAACTGCGAATACGTGCAGAGAGCCAGAATTTGGCTCCAAAATATGGCTCAGGCCTCGAAATTGGAATGTTTGGGATATTTTGAAAACTGCAGGGAGGTTTGGGACAAATGTGACCAATCGCCCCTTTCAGTACTTGGCATATGTTGGGTATAAAAAATTCGCAATTTCATACTGCGAATACGTGCAGACAGCCAGAATTTGGCTCCAAAATATGGCTCAGGCCTCGAAATTGGGATTTTTTGGATATTTTGAAAACTGCAGGGATGTTTGTGCAAAATGTGACTCACTGCCGCTATCAGGACTTGGTATATGTTGGGTATAAATAGTCGTAATATCAAACTGCGAATACGTGCATAGAGCCAGAATTTGGCTCCAAAATATGGCGCAGGCCTCGATATTGGGATGTTTTGTTATATTATGAAAACTGCAGGGAGGTTTGGGACAAATGTGACCAAACGCCGCTTTCAGTATTTCGCATATGTTGGGTATAAAAAAGTCGTAATTTCAAACAGCGAATACGTGCAGAGAGCCTGAATTTGGCTCCAAAGTATGGCTCAGGCCTCGAAATTGAGATGTTTGGGATATTTTGAACACTGCAGGGGAGTTTGTGCATAATGTGACTCACTGCCGCTTTCAGTACTTGGCATATGTTGGGTATAAAAAGTCGTAATTTCAAACTGCGAATACGTGCAGAGAGCCAGAATTTGGCTACAAAATATTGCTCAGCCCTGGAAATTGGGATATTTGGGATATTTCGAAAACTGCAGGGGAGTTTGTGCAAAATGTGACTCACTGCCACTTTTAGGACTGGCATATGTTGGGTATAAAAATTCGTAATTTCAAACTGCGAATACGATCAGAGAGCCTGAATTTAGCTCCAAAATATGGCTTCGGCCTCGAAATTGGGATGTTTGGGATATTTTGAAAACTGCACGGGAGTTTGTGCAAAATGTGACTCATTGCCGCTTTCAGTACTTGGCATATGTTAGGTATAAAAATTTGTAATATCAAACTGCGAATACGTGCAAAGAGCCAGAATTTGGCTCCAAAATATGGCTCAGGCCTCGATATTGGAATATTTGGGATATTTTGAAAACTGCAGAGGGAGTTTGTGCAAAATGTGACTTATTGCCGCTTTCAGTACTTGGCATATGTTGGGTATAAAAAGTCGTAATATCAAACTGCGAATACGAGCAAAGAGCCAGAATTTGGCTCCAAAATATGGCTCAGGCCTCGATATTGGGATGTTTGGGATATTTTGAAAACTGCAGGGGAGTATGTGCAATATGTGACCAAACGCCGCTTTCTGTACTTCGCATATGTTGGGTATAAAAAATTCGTAATTTCAAACTGCGAATACGTGCAGAGAGCCAGAATTTGGTTCCAAAATATGGTTCAGGCCTCGAAATTGGGATATTTATTTATTTTGAAAACAGCAGGGAGGTTTGGGACAAATGTGACCAAATGCCGCTCTCAGTACCTGGCATATGTTGGGTATAAAAAGACGTAATTTCAAACTGCGATTACGTGCAGAGAGCCAGAATTTGGTTCCAAAATATGGCTCAGGCCTCGAAATTGGGATATTTGGCATATTTCGAAAACTACAAGGGAGTTTGTGCAAAATGTGACTCACTAACGCTTTCAGGACTTGACATATGTTGGGTTTAAAAAGTCGTAATTTCAAAATGCAAATACGAGCACAGAGCCAGAATTTGGCTCCAAAATATTTCTCAGGCTTCGAAATTGGGATGTTTGAGATATTTTGAAAACTGCAGGGGGGTTTGGGACAAATATGACCAAACGCCGCTTTCATTACTTGGCATACATTCCATATAAAAAGTCGTAATTTTAAACTGCGAATACGTGCAGCGAGCCAGAATTTGGCTCCAAAATATGGCGCAGGCCTCGACATTGGGATCTTTTGTTATATTATGAAAACTGCAGGGAGGTTTGGGACAAATGTGACTAAACGCTGCTTTCAGTATTTCGCATATGTTGGGTATAAAAAATTCGTAATTTCAAACTGCGAATACGTGCAGAGAGCCAAAATTTGGCTCCAAAATATGGCTCAGGCCTCGAAATTGGGATATTTGGGATATTTTGAAAATTGCATGGGAGTTAATGCAAAATGTGACTCACTGCCGTTATCAGTACTTGGCATATGTTGGGTATAAAAAGTCGTAATATCAAACTGCGAATACGTGTAGAGAGCCAGAATTTGGCTCTAAAATATTGCTCAGGCCTCGAAATTGGGATATTTGGGATATTTCGAAAACTGCAGGGGAGTTTGTGAAAAATGTGACTCACTGCCACTTTCAGGACTTGGCATATGTTGGGTATAAAAATTCGTAATATCAAACTGCGAATACGTGCAAAGAGCCAGAATTTGGCTCCAAAATATGGCTCAGCCCTCGATACTGGGATGTTTGGGATATTTTGAAAACTGCAGGGGAGTTTGTGCAATATGTGACCAAACGCCGCTTTCTTTACTTCGCATATGTTGGGTATAAAAAATTCGTAATTTCAAACTGCGAATACGTGCAGAGAGCCAGAATTTGGCTCCAAAATATGGCTCAGGCCTCGAAATTGGGATGTTTGGGATATTTTGAAAACTGCAGGGGAGTTTGCGCAAAATGTGACTCACTGCCGCTTTTAGTACTTGGCATATGTTGGGTATAAAAAGTCGTAATATCAAACTGCAAATACGTGCAGAGAGCCAGAATTTGGCTCCAAAATATGGTTCAGGCCTCGAAATTGGGATATTTATTTATTTTGAAAACTGCAGGGAAGTTTGGGAAAATATGACCAAACGCCGCTTTCATTACTTGGCATATATTCTGTATAAAAATTCGTAATTTTAAACTGCGAATACGTGCAGAGAGCCAGAATTTGGCTCCAAAATATGGTTCAGGCCTCGAAATTGGAATGTTTGGGATATTTTGAAAACTGCAAGGAGGTTTTTGAAAAATGTGACCAATCGCCCCTTTCAGTACTTGGCATATGTTGGGTATAAAAAAGTCGCAATTTCATACTGCGAATACGTGCAGACAGCCAGAATTTGGCTCCAAAATATGGCTCAGGCCTCGAAATTGGGATATTTGGGATATTTTGAAAACTGCAGGGGAGTTTGAGCAAAATGTGACTCTCTGCCGCTATCAGGACTTGGTATATGTTGGGTATAAAAAGTCGTAATATCAAACTGCGAATACGTGCATAGAGCCAGAATTTGGCTCCAAAATATGGCTCAGGCCACGAAATTGGAATGTTTGAGATATTATGAAAACTGCAGGGGGTTTGGGACAAATATGACCAAACGCAGCTTTCATTACTTGGCATATGTTCTGTATAAAAAGTCGTAATTTTAAACTGCGAATACGTGCAGAGAGCAAGAATTTGGCTCCAAAATATGGCGCAGGCCTCGATATTGGGATGTTTTGTTATATTATGAAAACTGCAGGGAGGTTTGGGACAAATGTGACCAAACGCCGCTTTCAGTATTACGAATATGTTGGGTTTAAAAAAGTCGTAATTTCAAACTGCGAATACGTGCAGAGAGCCAAAATTTGGCTCCAAAATATAGCTCAGGCCTCGAAATTAGGATGTTTGGGATATTTTGAAAACTGCAGGGGAGTTTATGCAAAATGTGACTCACTGCCGTTATCAGTACTTGGCATATTTTGGGTATAAAAAGTCGTAATATCAAACTGCGAATACGTGCAGAGAGCCAGAATTTGGCTTTAAAATATTGCTCAGGCCTCGAAATTGGGATATTTGGGATATTTTGAAAACTGCAGGGGAGTTTGTGGAAAATGTGACTCACTGCCGGTTTCAGTACTTGGCATATGTTGGGTATAAAAAGTAATATCAAACTGCGAATACGTGCAAAGAGCCAGAATTTGGCTCCAAAATATGGCTCAGGCCTCGATACTGGGATGTTTGGGATATTTTGAAAACTGCAGGGGAGTTTGTGCAATATGTGACCAAACGCCGCTTTCTGTACTTCGCATATGTTGGGTATAAAAAATTCGTAATTTCTAACTGCGAATACGTGCAGAGTGCCAGAATTTGGCTCCAAAATATGGCTCAGGCCTCGAAATTGGGATGTTTGGGATATTTTGAAAACTGCAGGGGAGTTTGCGCAAAATGTGACTCACTGCCGCTTTTAGTACTTGGCATATGTTGGGTATAAAAAGTCGTAATATCAAACTGCAAATACGTGCAGAGAGCCAGAATTTGGCTCCAAAATATGGTTCAGGCCTCGAAATTGGGATATTTATTTACTTTGAAAACTGCAGGGAAGTTTGGGACAAATATGACCAAACGCCGCTTTCAATACTTGGCATATGTTCTGTATAAAAATTCGTAATTTTAAACTGCGAATACGTGCAGAGAGCCAGACTTTGGCTCCAAAATATGGCTCAGGCCACAAAATTGGAATGTTTGGGATATTTTGAAAACTGCAGGGAGGTTTGGGACAAATGTGACCAATCGCCCCTTTCAGTACTTGGCATATGTTGGGTATAAAAAATTCGCAATTTCATACTGCGAATACGTGCAGACAGCCAGAATTTGGCTCCAAAATATGGCTCAGGCCTCAAAATTGGGATATTTTGGATATTTTGAAAACTGCAGGGATGTTTGTGCAAAATGTGACTCACTGCCGCTATCAGGACTTGGTATATGTTGGGTATAAATAGTCGTAATATCAAACTGCGAATACGTGCATAGAGCCAGAATTTGGCTCCAAAATATGACTCAGGCCACGAAATTGGGATGTTTGAGATATTATGAAAACTGCAGGGGGTTTGGGAAAATATGACCAAACGCCGCTTTCATTACTTGGCATATGTTCTGTATAAAAAGTCGTAATTTTAAACTGCGAATACGTGCAGAGAGCCAGAATTTGGCTCCAAAATATGGCGCAGGCCTCGATATTGGGATGTTTTGTTATATTATGAAAACTGCAGGGAGGTTTGGGACAAATGTGACCAAACTCCGCTTTCAGTATTTCGCATATGTTGGGTATAAAAAAGTCGTAATTTCAAACAGCGAATACGTGCAGAGAGCCAGAATTTGGCTCCAAAATATGGCTCAGGCCTCGAAATTGAGATGTTTGGGATATTTTGAACACTGCAGGGGAGTTTGTGCATAATGTGACTCACTGCCGCTTTCAGTACTTGGCATATGTTGGGTATAAAAAGTCATAATTTCAAACTGCGAATACGTGCAGAGAGCCTGAATTTGGCTCCAAAATATGGCTCAGGCCTCGAAATTGGGATGTTTGGGATATTTCGAAAACTGCAGGGGAGTTTGTGCAAAATGTGACTCACTGCCACTTTTAGGACTGGCATATGTTGGGTATAAAAAGTAGTAATTTCAAACTGCGAATACGTGCAGAGAGCAGAACTTGGCTCCAAAATATGGCTCAGGCCTCGAAATTGGGATATTTGGGATATTTCGAAAACTGCAGGGGTGTTTGTGCAAAATGTGACACACTGCCGCTTTCAGGACTTGGCATATGTTGGGTATAAAAAGTCGAAATATCAAACTGAGAACACGTGCATAGAGCCAGAATTTGGCTCCAAAATATGGCTCAGGCCTCGAAATTGAGATGTTTGGTATATTTTATAAACTGCAGGGAGGTTTGGGACAAATGTGACCAAACGCCGTATTCAATACTTGGCATATGTTGGGTATAAAAATTCGTAATTTCAAACTGCGAATACGATCAGAGAGCCTGAATTTAGCTCCAAAATATGGCTTCGGCCTCGAAATTGGGATGTTTGGGATATTTTGAAAACTGCACGGGAGTTTGTGCAAAATGTGACTCATTGCCGCTTTCAGTACTTGGCATATGTTGGGTATAAAAATTTGTAATATCAAACTGCGAATACGTGCAAAGAGCCAGAATTTGGCTCCAAAATATGGCTCAGGCCTCGATATTGGGATGTTTGGGATATTTTGAAAACTGCAGGGGAGTTTGTGCAATATGTGACTTATTGCCGCTTTCAGTACTTGGCATATGTTGGGTATAAAAAGTCGTAATATCAAACTGCGAATACGTGCAGAGAGCCAGAATTTGGCTACAAAATATTGCTCAGGCCACGAAATTGGGATATTTGGGATATTTCGAAAACTGCAGGGGAGTTTGTGCAAAATGTGACTCACTGCCACTTTCAGGACTGGCATATGTTGGGTATAAAATTCGTAATTTCAAACTGCAAATACGATCAGAGAGCCTGAATTTAGCTCCAAAATATGGCTTCGGCCTCGAAATTGGGATGTTTGGGATATTTTGAAAATTGCACGGGAGTTTGTGCAAAATGTGACTCATTGCCGCTTTCAGTACTTGGCATATGTTGGGAATAAAAAGTCGTAATATCAAACTGCGAATACGAGCAAAGAGCCAGAATTTGGCTCCAAAATATGGCTCAGGCCTCGATATTGGGATGTTTGGGATATTTTGAAAACTGCAGGGGAGTTTGTGCAATATGTGACCAAACGCCGCTTTGTGTACTTCGCATATGTTGGGTATAAAAAATTCGTAATTTCAAACTGCGAATACGTGCAGAGAGCCAGAATTTGGCTCCAAAATATGGCTCAGGCCTCGAAATTGGTATGTTTGGGATATTTTGATAACTGCAGGGGAGTTTGCGCAAAATGTGACTCACTGCCGCTTTTAGTACCTGGCATATGTTGGGTATAAAAAGACGTAATTTCAAACTGCGATTACGTGCAGAGAGCCAGAATTTGGTTCCAAAATATGGCTCAGGCCTCGAAATTGGGATGTTTAAGATATTTTGAAAACTGCAGGGGGGTTTGGGACAAATATGACCAAACGCCGCTTTCATTACTTGGCATACATTCCGTATAAAAAGTCGTAATTTTAAACTGCGAATACGTGCAGCGAGCCAGAATTTGGCTCCAAAATATGGCGCAGGCCTCGACATTTGGATCTTTTGTTATATTATGAAAACTGCAGGGAGGTTTGGGACAAATGTGACCAAACGCTGCTTTCAGTATTTCGCATATGTTGGGTATAAAAAATTCGTAATTTCAAACTGCGAATACGTGCAGAGAGCCAAAATTTGGCTCCAAAATATGGCTCAGGCCTTGAAATTGGGATGTTTGGGATATTTTGAAAATTGCATCGGAGTTTATGCAAAATGTGACTCACTGCCGTTATCAGTACTTGGCATATGTTGGGTATAAAAAGTCGTAATATCAAACTGCGAATACGTGTAGAGAGCCAGAATTTGGCTCTAAAATATTGCTCAGGCCTCGAAATTGGGATATTTGGGATATTTCGAAAACTGCAGGGGAGTTTGTGCAAAATGTGACTCACTGTCACTTTCAGGACTTGCCATATGTTGGGTATAAAAATTCGTAATTTCATACTGCGAATACGTGCATCGAGCCAGAATTCTGTTCCAAAATATGGCTCAGGCCTCAAAATTGGGGTGTTTGGGATATTTTGAAATCTGCGGGGGGGGGGGTTTGGGACAAATATGACTAAACGCCGCTTTCATTACTTGGCATATGTTTCGTTTAAAAAGTCATAATTTCAATCTGTGAATACGTGCAGAGAGGCAGAGTTTGGCTCCAAAATATAGCTCAGGCCTCGAAATTGGGATATTTGGGATATTTTTTAAACCACACGGGAGTTTATGCAAAATGTGACTAACTGCCGCTTTCAGTACTTGTCATATGTTGGGTATAAAAAGTAGTAATTTCAAACTGCGAATACGTGCAGAGAGCCAGAATTTGGCTCCAAAATATGGCTCAGGCCTCGAAATTGGGATATTTGGGATATTTCGAAAACTGCAGGGGACTTTGTGCAAAATGTGACTCACTGCCACTTTTAGGACTTGGCATATGTTGGGTATAGAAAGTCCTAATATCAAACTGCGAATACGTGCATAGAGCTAGAATTTTTCTCCAAAATATTTCTCATTCCTCGAAATTGGGATGTTTGAGATATTTTGAAAACTGCAGGGGGGGATTGGGACAAATATGACCAAACGCCGCTTTCATTACTTGGCATATGTTCCGTATAAAAAGTCGTAATTTTAAACTGCGAATACGTGCAACGAGCCAGAATTTTGCTCCAAAATATGGCTCAGCCCTCGATACTGGGATGTTTGGGATATTTTGAAAACTGCAGGGGAGTTTGTGCAATATGTGACCAAACGCCGCTTTCTTTACTTCGCATATGTTGGGTATAAAAAATTCCTAATTTCAAACTGCGAATACGTGCAGAGAGCCAGAATTTGGCTCCAAAATATGGTTCAGGCCTCGAAATTGGGATGTTTGGGATATTTTGAAAACTGCAGGGGAGTTTGCTCAAAATGTGACTCACTGCTGCTTTTAGTACTTGGCATATGTTGGGTATAAAAATTCGTAATTTTAAACTGCAAATACGTGCAGAGAGCCAGAATTTGGCTCCAAAATATGGTTCAGGCCTCGAAATTGGGATATTTATTTATTTTGAAAACTGCAGGGAAGTTTGGGACAAATGTGACCAATCGCCCCTTTCAGTACTTGGCATATGTTGGGTATAAAAAAGTCGCAATTTCATACTGCCAATACGTGCAGACAGCCAGAATTTGGCTCCAAAATATGGCTCAGGCCTCGAAATTGGGATATTTGGGATATTTTGAAAACTGCAGGGGAGTTTGTGCAAAATGTGACTCTCTGCCGCTATCAGGACTTGGTATATGTTGGGTATAAAAAGTCGTAATATCAAACTGCGAATACGTGCATAGAGCCAGAATTTGGCTCCAAAATATGGCTCAGGCCACGAAATTGTGATGTTTGAGATATTATGAAAACTGCAGGGGGTTTGGGACAAATATGACCAAACGCCTCTCTCATTACTTGGCATATGTTCTGTATAAAAAGTCGTAATTTTAAACTGCGAATACGTGCAGAGAGCAAGAATTTGGCTCCAAAATATTGCGCAGGCCTCGATATTGGGATGTTTTGTTATATTATGAAAACTGCAGGGAGGTTTGGGACAAATGTGACCAAACGCCGCTTTCAGTATTTCGAATATGTTGGGTTTAAAAAAGTCGTAATTTCAAACTGCGAATACGTGCAGAGAGCCAAAATTTGGCTCCAAAATATTGCTCAGGCCTCGAAATTAGGATGTTTGGGATATTTTGAAAACTGCAGGGGAGTTTATGCAAAATGTGACTCACTGCCATTATCAGTACTTGGCATATGTTGGGTATAAAAAGTCGTAATTTCATACTGTGAATACGTGCATAGAGCCAGAATTTGGCTCCAAAACATGGCTCAGGCCTCAAAATTGGGATGTTTGGGATATTTTGAAAACTGTGGGGGGGTTTGGGACAAATATGACCAAACGCCGCTTTCATTACTTTGCATATGTTTCGTATAAAAAGTCGTAATTTCAAATTGCGAATACGTCCAGAGAGCCAGAATTTGGCTCCAAAATATGGCTCAGGCCTCGATATTGGTATGTTTAGGATATTTTTAAAACTGCAGGGGAGTTTGTGCAAAATGTGACTCACTGCCGCTATCAGTACTTGGCATATGTTGGGTAGAAAAAGTCGTAATATCAAACTGCGAATACGTGCAGAGAGCTAGAATTTGGCTACAAAATATTGCTGAGGCACCGAAATTGGGATATTTGGGATATTTCGAAAACTGCAGGGGAGTTTGAGCAAAATGTGACACACTGCCGCTTTCAGGACTTGGCATATGTTGGGTATAAAAAGTCGAAATATCAAACTGCGAATACGTGCATAAAGACAGAATTTGGCTCCAAAATATGGCTCAAGCCTCGAAATTGGGATGTTTGGTATATTTTATAAACTGCAGGGAGGTTTTTGACAAATGTTACCAAACGCCGAATTCAATACTTGGCATATGTTGGGTATAAAATTCGTAATTTCAAACTGCAAATACAATCAGAGAGCCTGAATTTAGCTCCAAAATATGGATTCGGCCTCGAAATTTGGATGTTTGGGATATTTTGAAAATTGCACGGGAGTTTGTGCAAAATGTGACTCATTGCCGCTTTCAGTACTTGGCATATGTTGGGTATAAAAAGTCGTAATATCAAACTGCGAATACGTGCAAAGATCCAGAATTTGGCTGCAAAATATGGCGCAGGCCTCGATATTGGGATGTTTTGTTATATTACGAAAACTGCAGGGAGGTTTGGGACAAATGTGACCAAACGTTGCTTTCAGTATTTCGCATATGTTGGGTATAAAAAAGTCGTAATTTCAAACTGCGAATACGTGCAGAGAGCCAAAATTTGGCTCCAAAATATGGCTCAGGCCTCAAAATTGAGATGTTTGGGATATTTTGAACACTGCAAGGGAGTTTGTGCATAATGTGACTCACTGCCACTTTCAGGACTGGCCATATGTTGGGTATAAAAAGTCGTAATTTCAAACTGCCAATACGTGCAGAGAGCCAGAATTTGCCTCTAAAATATTGCTCAGGCCTCGAAATTGGGATATTTGGGATATTTCGAAAGCTGCAGGGGAGTTTGTGCAAAATGTGACTCACTGCCACTTTCAGGACTTGCCATATGTTGGGTATAAAAAGTCGTAATTTCATACTGCGAATACGTGCATAGAGCCAGAATTTGCCTCCAAAATATGGCTCAGGCCTCAAAATTGGGATGTTTGGGATATTTTGAAAACTGCGGGGGGGTTTGGGACAAATATGACCAAACGCAGCTTTCATTACTTTGAATATGTTTCGTATAAAAAGTCGTAATTTCAATCTGTGAATACGTGCAGAGAGGCAGAGTTTGGCTCCAAAATATAGCTCAGGCCTCGAAATATAGATATTTGGGATATTTTTTAAACCACACGGGAGTTTATGCAAAATGTGACTAACTGCCGCTTTCAGTACTTGTCATATGTTGGGTATAAAAAGTAGTAATTTCAAACTGCGAATACGTACATAGAGCCAGAATTTGGCTCCAAAATATTTGTCAGGCCTCGAAATTGGGATGTTTGAGATATTTTGAAAATTGCAGGGGGGTTTGGGACAAATATGACCAAACGCCGCTTTCATTACTTGGCATATGTTCCATGTAAAAAGTCGTAATTTTAAACTGCGAATAGGATCAGAGAGCCTGAATATAGCTCCAAAATATGGCTTCGGCCTCGAAATTGGGATGTTTGGGATTTTTTGTAAACTGCAGGGGAGTTTGTGCAAAATGTGAATCATTGCCGCTTTCAGTACTTAGCATATGTTGGGTATAAAAAGTAATATCAAACTGCGAATACGTGCAAAGAGCCAGAATTTGGCTCCAAATTATGGCTCAGGCCTCGGTATTGGGATGTTTGGGATATTTTGAAAACTGCAGGGGAGTTTGTGCAATATGTGACCAAACGCCGCTTCCTGTACTTCGCATATGTTGGGTATAAAAATTCGTAATTTCAAACTGCGAATACGTGCAGAGAGCCAGAATTTGGCTCCAAAATATGGCTCAGGCCTCGAAATTGGGATGTTTGGGATATTTTGAAAACTGCCGGAGAGTTTGCGCAAAATGTGACTCACTGCCGCTTTTAGTACTTGGCATATGTTGGGTATAAAAAGTCGTAATATCAAACTGCGAATACGTGCAGAGAGCCACAATTTATCTCCAAAATATGGTTCAGCCCTCGAAATTGGGATATTTTTTTATTTTGAAAACTGCAGGGAGGTTTGGGACAAATGTGATCAAATGCCGCTCTCAGTACCTGGCATATGTTAGGTATAAAAAGACGTAATATCAAACTGCGAATACGTGCATAGAGTCAGATTTTGGCTTCAAAATATGGCTCAGGCTTCGAAATTGGGATGTTTGAGATATTTTGAAAACTGCAGGGAGGTTCGGGACAAATGTGACCAAACGCCGCTTTCAGTACTTGGCATATGTTGGGCATAAAAAAGTCGCAATTTCAAACTTCGAATAAGTGCAGATAGCCAGAATTTGGCTCCAAAATATGGCTCAGGCCTCGAAATTGGGATGTTTGGTATATTTTATAAACTGCAGGTAGGTTTTTGACAAATGTGACTAAACGCTGAATTCAATACTTGGCATATGTTGGGTATAAAATTCGTAATTTCAAACTGCAAATACGACCAGAGAGCCTGAATTTAGCTCCAAAATATGGTTTCGGCCTCGAAATTGGGATGTTTGGGATATTTTGAAAATTGCACAGGAGTTTGTGCAAAATATGACTCATTGCCGCTTTCAGTACTTGGCATATGTTGGGTATAAAAAGTCGTAATATCAAACTGCGAATACGAGCAAAGAGCCAGAATTTGGCTCCAAAATATGGCTCAGGCCTCGATATTGGGATGTTTGGGATATTTTGAAAACTGCAGGGGAGTTTGTGCAATATGTGACCAAACGCCGCTTTCTGTACTTCGCATATGTTGGGTATAAAAAGTCGTAATTTCATACTGCGAATACGTGCATAGAGCCAGAATTTGGTTCCAAAATATGGCTCAGGCCTCAAAATTGGGATGTTTGGGATATTTTGAAATCTGCGGGGGGGTTTGGGACAAATATGACCTAACGCCGCTTTCATTACTTTGCATATGTTTCGTATAAAAAGTCATAATTTCAATCTGCGAATACGTGCAGAGAGGCAGAATTTGGCTCCAAAATATAGCTCAGGCCTCGAAATTGGGATGTTTGGGATATTTTGATAACTGCAGGGGAGTTTGCGCAAAATGTGACTCACTGCTGCTTTTAGTACTTGGCATATGTTGGGTATAAAAAGTCGTAATATCAAACTGCGAATACGTGCAGAGAGCCAGAATTTGGCTCCATAATATGGTTCAGGCCTCGAAATTGGGATATATATTTAATTTGAAAACAGCAGGGAGGTTTGGGACAAATGTGACCAAATGCCGCTCTCAGTACCTGGCATATGTTGGTTATAAAAAGACGTAATTTCAAACTGCGATTACGTGCAGAGAGCCAGAATTTGGTTCCAAAATATGGCTCAGGCCTCGAAATTGGGATATTTGGCATATTTCGAAAACTACAAGGGAGTTTGTGCAAAATGTGACTCACTAACGCTTTCAGGACTTGACATATGTTGGGTTTAAAAAGTCGTAATTTCAAAATGCAAATACGAGCATAGAGCCAGAATTTGGCTCCAAAATATTTCTCAGGCCTCGAAATTGGGATGTTTGAGATATTTTGAAAACTGCAGGGGGGGTTTGGGACAAATATGACCAAACGCCGCTTTCATTACTTGGCATACATTCCGTATAAAAATTCGTAATTTTAAACTGCGAATACGTGCAGCGAGCCAGAATTTGGCTCCAAAATATGGCGCAGGCCTCGACATTGGAATCTTTTGTTATATTATGAAAACTGCAGGGAGGTTTGGGACAAATGTGACCAAACGCTGCTTTCAGTATTTCGCATATGTTGGGTATAAAAAATTCGTAATTTCAAACTGCGAATACGTGCAGAGAGTCAAAATTTGGCTCCAAAATATGGCTCAGGCCTCGAAATTGGGATGTTTGGGATATTTTGAAAATTACATGGGAGTTTATGCAAAATGTGACTCACTGCCCTTATCAGTACTTGGCATATGTTGGGTATAAAAATCGTAATATCAAACTGCGAATACGTGTAGAGAGACAGAATTTGGCTCTAAAATATTGCTCAGGCCTCGAAATTGGGATATTTGGGATATTTCGAAAACTGCAGGGGAGTTTGTGCAAAATGTGACTCACTGCCACTTTTAGGACTTGCCATATGTTGGGTATAAAAAGTCGTAATTTCATACTGCGAATACGTGCATAGAGCCAGAATTTGGTTCCAAAATATGGCTCAGGCCTCAAAATTGGGATGTTTGGGATATTTTGAAATCTGCGGGGGGGTTTGGGACAAATATGACCAAACGCCGCTTTCATTACTTTGCATATGTTTCGTATAAAAAGTCATAATTTCAATCTGCGAATACGTGCAGAGAGCCAGAATTTGGCTCCAAAATATAGCTCAGGCCTCGAAATTGGGATGTTTGGGATATTTTGATAACTGCAGGGGAGTTTGCGCAAAATGTGACTCACTGCCGCTTTTAGTACTTGGCATATGTTGGGTATAAAAAGTCGTAATATCAAACTGCGAATACGTGCAGAGAGCCAGATTTGGCTCCAAAATATGGTTCAGGCCTCGAAAATGGGATATTTATTCATTTTGAAAACAGCAGGGAGGTTTGGGACAAATGTGACCAAATGCCGCTCTCAGTACCTGGCATATGTTGGGTATAAAAAGACGTAATTTCAAACTGCGATTACGTGCAGAGAGCCAGAATTTGGTTCCAAAATATGGCTCAGGCCTCGAAATTGAGATATTTGGCATATTTCACAAACTACAAGGGAGTTTGTGCAAAATGTGACTCACTAACGCTTTCAGGACTTGACATATGTTGGGTTTAAAAAGTCTTAATTTCAAAATGCAAATACGAGCATAGAGCCAGAATTTGGCTCCAAAATATTTCTCAGGCCTCGAAATTGGGATGTTTGAGATATTTTGAAAACTGCAGTGGGGTTTGGGACAAATATGACCAAACGCCGCTTTCATTACTTGGCATACATTCCGTATAAAAATTCGTAATTTTAAACTGCGAATACGTGCAGCGAGCCAGAATTTGGCTCCAAAATATGGCGCAGGCCTCGACATTGGGATCTTTTGTTATATTATGAAAACTGCAGGGAGGTTTGGGACAAATGTGACCAAACGCTGCTTTCAGTCTTTCGCATATGTTGGGTATAAAAAATTCGTAATTTCAAACTGCGAATACGTGCAGAGAGCCAAAATTTGGCTCCAAAATATGGCTCAGGCCTCGAAATTGGGATGTTTGGGATATTTTGAAAATTGCATGGGAGTTTATGCAAAATGTGACTCACTGCCGTTACCAGTACTTGGCATATGTTGGGTATAAAAAGTCGTAATATCAAACTGCGAATACGTGTAGAGAGCCAGAATTTGGCTCTAAAATATTGCTCAGGCCTCGAAATTGGGATATTTGGGATATTTCGAAAACTGCAGGGGAGTTTGTGCAAAATGTGACTCACTGCCACTTTCAGGACTTGCCATATGTTGGGTATAAAAAGACGTAATTTCATACTGCGAGTACGTGCATAGAGCCAGAATTTGGTTCCAAAATATGGCTCAGGCCTCAAAATTGGGATATTTGGGATATTTCGAAAACTGCAGGGGAGTTTGTCCAATATGTGACTCACTGCCATTTTCAGGACTGGCATATGTTGGGTATAAAAAGTAATAATTTCAAACTGCGAATACGTGCAGAGAGCCAGAATTTGCCTCCAAAATATGGCTCAGGCCTCGAAATTGGAATATTTGGGATATTTCGAAAACTGCAGGGGAGTTTGAGCAAAATGTGACACACTGCCGCTTTCAGGACTTGGCATATGTTGGGTATAAAAAGTCGAAATATCAAACTGCGAATACGTGCATAGAGACAGAATTTGGCTCCAAAATATGACTCAAGCCTCGAAATTGGGATGTTTGGTATATTTTATAAACTGCAGGTAGGTTTTTGACAAATGTGACCAAACGCCGAATTCAATACTTGGCATATGTTGGGTATAAAATTCGTAATTTCAAACTTCGAATAAGTGCAGATAGCCAGAATTTGGCTCCAAAATATGACTCAAGCCTCGAAATTGGGATGTTTGGTATATTTTATAAACTGCAGGTAGGTTTTTGACAAATGTGACCAAACGCCGAATTCAATACTTGGCATATGTTGGGTATAAAATTCGTAATTTCAAACTGCAAATACGATCAGAGAGCCTGAATTTAGCTCCAAAATATGGTTTCGGCCTCGAAATTGGGATGTTTGGGATATTTTGAAAATTGCACAGGAGTTTGTGCAAAATGTGACTCATTGCCGCTTTCAGTACTTGGCATATGTTGGGTATAAAAAGTCGTAATATCAAACTGCGAATACGAGCAAAGAGCCAGAATTTGGCTCCAAAATATGGCTCAGGCCTCGATATTGGGATGTTTGGGATATTTTGAAAACCTGCAGGGGAGTTTGTGCAATATGTGACCAAACGCCGCTTTCTGTACTTCGCATATGTTGGGTATAAAAAGTCGTAATTTCATACTGCGAATACGTGCATAGAGCCAGAATTTGGTTCCAAAATATGGCTCAGGCCTCAAAATTGGGATGTTTGGGATATTTTGAAATCTGCGAGGGGTTTGGGACAAATATGACCTAACGCCGCTTTCATTACTTTGCATATGTTTCGTATAAAAAGTCATAATTTCAATCTGCGAATACGTGCAGAGAGGCAGAATTTGGCTCCAAAATATAGCTCAGGCCTCGAAATTGGGATGTTTGGGATATTTTGATAACTGCAGGGGAGTTTGCGCAAAATGTGACTCACTGCTGCTTTTAGTACTTGGCATATGTTGGGTATAAAAAGTCGTAATATCAAACTGCGAATACGAGCAAAGAGCCAGAATTTGGCTCCAAAATATGGCTCAGGCCTCGATATTGGGATGTTTGGGATATTTTGAAAACTGCAGGGGAGTTTGTGCAATATGTGACCAAACGCCGCTTTCTGTACTTCGCATATGTTGGGTATAAAAAGTCGCAATTTCATACTGCGAATACGTGCATAGATCCAGAATTTGGTTCCAAAATATGGCTCAGGCCTCAAAATTGGGATGTTTGGGATATTTTGAAATCTGCGGGGGGGTTTGGGACAAATATGACCTAACGCCGCTTTCATTACTTTGCATATGTTTCGTATAAAAAGTCATAATTTCAATCTGCGAATACGTGCAGAGAGGCAGAATTTGGCTCCAAAATATAGCTCAGGCCTCGAAATTGGGATGTTTGGGATATTTTGATAACTGCAGGGGAGTTTGCGCAAAATGTGACTCACTGCTGCTTTTAGTACTTGGCATATGTTGGGTATAAAAAGTCGTAATATCAAACTGCGAATACGTGCAGAGAGCCAGAATTTGGCTCCATAATATGGTTCAGGCCTCGAAATTGGGATATATATTTAATTTGAAAACAGCAGGGAGGTTTGGGACAAATGTGACCAAATGCCGCTCTCAGTACCTGGCATATGTTGGTTATAAAAAGACGTAATTTCAAACTGCGATTACGTGCAGAGAGCCAGAATTTGGTTCCAAAATATGGCTCAGGCCTCGAAATTGGGATATTTGGCATATTTCGAAAACTACAAGGGAGTTTGTGCAAAATGTGACTCACTAACGCTTTCAGGACTTGACATATGTTGGGTTTAAAAAGTCGTAATTTCAAAATGCAAATACGAGCATAGAGCCAGAATTTGGCTCCAAAATATTTCTCAGGCCTCGAAATTGGGATGTTTGAGATATTTTGAAAACTGCAGGGGGGGTTTGGGACAAATATGACCAAACGCCGCTTTCATTACTTGGCATACATTCCGTATAAAAAGTCGTAATTTTAAACTGCGAATACGTGCAGCGAGCCAGAATTTGGCTCCAAAATATGGCGCTGGCCTCGACATTGGGATCTTTTGTTATATTATGAAAACTGCAGGGAGGTTTGGGACAAATGTGACCAAACGCTGCTTTCAGTATTTCGCATATGTTGGGTATAAAAAATTCGTAATTTCAAACTGCGAATACGTGCAGAGAGTCAAAATTTGGCTCCAAAATATGGCTCAGGCCTCGAAATTGGGATGTTTGGGATATTTTGAAAATTACATGGGAGTTTATGCAAAATGTGACTCACTGCCCTTATCAGTACTTGGCATATGTTGGGTATAAAAATCGTAATATCAAACTGCGAATACGTGTAGAGAGACAGAATTTGGCTCTAAAATATTGCTCAGGCCTCGAAATTGGGATATTTGGGATATTTCGAAAACTGCAGGGGAGTTTGTGCAAAATGTGACTCACTGCCACTTTTAGGACTTGCCATATGTTGGGTATAAAAAGTCGTAATTTCATACTGCGAATACGTGCATAGAGCCAGAATTTGGTTCCAAAATATGGCTCAGGCCTCAAAATTGGGATGTTTGGGATATTTTGAAATCTGCGGGGGGGTTTGGGACAAATATGACCAAACGCCGCTTTCATTACTTTGCATATGTTTCGTATAAAAAGTCATAATTTCAATCTGCGAATACGTGCAGAGAGCCAGAATTTGGCTCCAAAATATAGCTCAGGCCTCGAAATTGGGATGTTTGGGATATTTTGATAACTGCAGGGGAGTTTGCGCAAAATGTGACTCACTGCCGCTTTTAGTACTTGGCATATGTTGGGTATAAAAAGTCGTAATATCAAACTGCGAATACGTGCAGAGAGCCAGATTTGGCTCCAAAATATGGTTCAGGCCTCGAAATTGGGATATTTATTCATTTTGAAAACAGCAGGGAGGTTTGGGACAAATGTGACCAAATGCCGCTCTCAGTACCTGGCATATGTTGGGTATAAAAAGACGTAATTTCAAACTGTGATTACGTGCAGAGAGCCAGAATTTGGTTCCAAAATATGGCTCAGGCCTCGAAATTGAGATATTTGGCATATTTCACAAACTACAAGGGAGTTTGTGCAAAATGTGACTCACTAACGCTTTCAGGACTTGACATATGTTGGGTTTAAAAAGTCTTAATTTCAAAATGCAAATACGAGCATAGAGCCAGAATTTGGCTCCAAAATATTTCTCAGGCCTCGAAATTGGGATGTTTGAGATATTTTGAAAACTGCAGTGGGGTTTGGGACAAATATGACCAAACGCCGCTTTCATTACTTGGCATACATTCCGTATAAAAATTCGTAATTTTAAACTGCGAATACGTGCAGCGAGCCAGAATTTGGCTCCAAAATATGGCGCAGGCCTCGACATTGGGATCTTTTGTTATATTATGAAAACTGCAGGGAGGTTTGGGACAAATGTGACCAAACGCTGCTTTCAGTCTTTCGCATATGTTGGGTATAAAAAATTCGTAATTTCAAACTGCGAATACGTGCAGAGAGCCAAAATTTGGCTCCAAAATATGGCTCAGGCCTCGAAATTGGGATGTTTGGGATATTTTGAAAATTGCATGGGAGTTTATGCAAAATGTGACTCACTGCCGTTACCAGTACTTGGCATATGTTGGGTATAAAAAGTCGTAATATCAAACTGCGAATACGTGTAGAGAGCCAGAATTTGGCTCTAAAATATTGCTCAGGCCTCGAAATTGGGATATTTGGGATATTTCGAAAACTGCAGGGGAGTTTGTGCAAAATGTGACTCACTGCCACTTTCAGGACTTGCCATATGTTGGGTATAAAAAGACGTAATTTCATACTGCGAGTACGTGCATAGAGCCAGAATTTGGTTCCAAAATATGGCTCAGGCCTCAAAATTGGGATATTTGGGATATTTCGAAAACTGCAGGGGAGTTTGTCCAATATGTGACTCACTGCCATTTTCAGGACTGGCATATGTTGGGTATAAAAAGTAATAATTTCAAACTGCGAATACGTGCAGAGAGCCAGAATTTGCCTCCAAAATATGGCTCAGGCCTCGAAATTGGAATATTTGGGATATTTCGAAAACTGCAGGGGAGTTTGAGCAAAATGTGACACACTGCCGCTTTCAGGACTTGGCATATGTTGGGTATAAAAAGTCGAAATATCAAACTGCGAATACGTGCATAGAGACAGAATTTGGCTCCAAAATATGACTCAAGCCTCGAAATTGGGATGTTTGGTATATTTTATAAACTGCAGGTAGGTTTTTGACAAATGTGACCAAACGCCGAATTCAATACTTGGCATATGTTGGGTATAAAATTCGTAATTTCAAACTGCAAATACGATCAGAGAGCCTGAATTTAGCTCCAAAATATGGTTTCGGCCTCGAAATTGGGATGTTTGGGATATTTTGAAAATTGCACAGGAGTTTGTGCAAAATGTGACTCATTGCCGCTTTCAGTACTTGGCATATGTTGGGTATAAAAAGTCGTAATATCAAACTGCGAATACGAGCAAAGAGCCAGAATTTGGCTCCAAAATATGGCTCAGGCCTCGATATTGGGATGTTTGGGATATTTTGAAAACCTGCAGGGGAGTTTGTGCAATATGTGACCAAACGCCGCTTTCTGTACTTCGCATATGTTGGGTATAAAAAGTCGTAATTTCATACTGCGAATACGTGCATAGAGCCAGAATTTGGTTCCAAAATATGGCTCAGGCCTCAAAATTGGGATGTTTGGGATATTTTGAAATCTGCGAGGGGTTTGGGACAAATATGACCTAACGCCGCTTTCATTACTTTGCATATGTTTCGTATAAAAAGTCATAATTTCAATCTGCGAATACGTGCAGAGAGGCAGAATTTGGCTCCAAAATATAGCTCAGGCCTCGAAATTGGGATGTTTGGGATATTTTGATAACTGCAGGGGAGTTTGCGCAAAATGTGACTCACTGCTGCTTTTAGTACTTGGCATATGTTGGGTATAAAAAGTCTTAATATCAAACTGCGAATACGTGCAGAGAGCCAGAATTTGGCTCCAAAATATGGTTCAGGCCTCGAAATTGGGATATTTATTTATTTTGAAAACAGCAGGGAGGTTTGGGACAAATGTGACCAAATGCCGCTCTCAGTACCTGGCATATGTTGGGTATAAAAAGACGTAATTTCAAACTGCGATTACGTGCAGAGAGCCAGAATTTGGTTCCAAAATATGGCTCAGGCCACGAAATTGGGATATTTGGCATATTTCGAAAACTACAAGGGAGTTTGTGCAAAATGTGACTCACTAACGCTTTCAGGACTTGACATATGTTGGGTTTAAAAAGTCGTAATTTCAAAATGCAAATACGAGCATAGAGCCAGAATTTGGCTCCAAAATATTTCTCAGGCCTCGAAATTGGGATGTTTGAGATATTTTGAAAACTGCAGGGGGGTTTGGGACAAATATGACCAAACGCCGCTTTCATTACTTGGCATACATTCCGTATAAAAAGTCGTAATTTTAAACTGCGAATACGTGCAGCGAGCCAGAATTTGGCTCCAAAATATTTCTCAGGCCTCGAAATTGGGATGTTTGAGATATTTTGAAAGCGGCAAAATATATTGCCGCTTTCAGTACTTGGCATATGTTGGGTATAAAAATTCGTAATATCAAACTGCGAATACGTTCAAAGAGCCAGAATTTGGCTCCAAAATATGGCTCAGCCCTCGATACTGGGATGTTTGGGATATTTTGAAAACTGTAGGGGAGTTTGTGCAATATGTGACCAAACGCCGCTTTCTTTACTTCGAATATGTTGGGTATAAAAAATTCGTAATTTCAAACTGCGAATACGTGCAGAGAGCCAGAATTTGGCTCCAAAATATGGCTCAGGCCTCGAAATTGGGATGTTTCGGATATTTTGAAAACTGCAGGGAAGTTTGGGAAAATATGACCAAACGCCGCTTTCATTACTAGGCATATGTTCTGTATAAAAATTCGTAATTTTAAACTGCGAATACGTGCAGAGAGCCAGAATTTGGCTCCAAAATATGGCTCAGGCCTCGAAATTGGAATGTTTGGGATATTTTGAAAACTGCAGGGAGGTTTGGGACAAATGTGACCAATCGCCCCTTTCTGTACTTGGCATATGTTGGGTATAAAAAAGTCGCAATTTCATACTGCGAATACGTGCAGACAGCCAGAATTTGGCTCAAAAATACGGCTCAGGCCTCGAAATTGGGATATTTGGGATATTTTGAAAACTGCAGTGGAGTTTGTGCAAAATGTGACTCTCTGCCGCTATCAGGACTTAGTATATGTTGGGTATAAAAAGTCGTAATATCAAACTGCGAATACGTGCATAGAGCCAGAATTTGGCTCCAAAATATGGCGCAGGCCTCGATATTGGGATGTTTTGTTTTATTACGAAAACTGCAGGGAGGTTTGGGACAAATGTGACCAAACGCTGCTTTCAGTATTTCGCATATGTTGGGTATAAAAAATTCGTAATTTCAAACTGCGAATACGTGCATAGAGCCAAAATTTGGCTCCAAAATATGGCTCAGGCCTCAAAATTGAGATGTTTGGGATATTTTGAACACTGCAAGGGAGTTTGTGCATAATGTGACTCACTGCCGCTTTCAGTACTTGGCATATGTTGGGTATAAAAAGTAGTAATTTCAAACTGCCAATACGTGCAGAGAGCCTGAATTTGGCCCCAAAATATGGCTCAGGCCTCGAAATTGGGATGTTTAGGATATTTTTAAAACTGCAGTGGAGTTTATGCAAAATGTGACTCACTGCCGGTATCAGTACTTGGCATATGTTGGGTATAAAAAGTCGTAATATCAAACTGCGAATACGTGTAGAGAGCCAGAATTTGGCTCTAAAATATTGCTCAGGCCTCGAAATTGGGATATTTGGGATATTTCGAAAACTGCAGGGGAGTTTGTGCAAAATGTGACTCACTGCCACTTTTAGGACTTGCCATATGTTGGGTATAAAAAGTCGTAATTTCATACTGCGAATACGTGCATAGAGCCAGAATTTGGCTCCAAAATATGGTTCAGGCCTCAAAATTGGAATGTTTGGGATATTTTGAAAACTGCGGTGGGGTTTGGGACAAATATGACCAAACGCGGCTTTCATTACTTTGCATATGTTTCGTATAAAAAGTCGTAATTTCAATCTGTGAATACGTGCAGAGAGGCAGAGTTTGGCTCCAAAATATAGCTCAGGCCTCGAAATTGGGATATTTGGGATATTTTTTAAACCACACAGGAGTTTATGCAAAATGTGACTAACTGCCGCTTTCAGTACTTGTCATATGTTGGGTATAAAAAGTAGTAATTTCAAACTGCGAATACGTGCATAGAGCCAGAATTTGGCTCCAAAATATTTCTCAGGCCTCGAAATTGGGATGTTTGAGATATTTTGAAAATTGCAGGGGGGTTTGGGACAAATATGACCAAACGCCGCTTTCATTACTTGGCATATGTTCCATGGAAAAATTCGTAATTTTAAACTGCGAATATGTGCAGCGAGCCAGAATTTGGCTCCAAAATATGGCTCAGGCCTCGAAACTGGGATGTTTGGTATATTTTATAAACTGCAGGGAGGTTTGGGAGAAATGTGACCAAACGCCGTATTCAATACTTGGCATATGTTGGGTATAAAAAGTCGTAATTTCAAACTGCGAATAGGATCAAAGAGCCTGAATATAGCTCCAAAATATGGCATCGGCCTCGAAATTGGGATGTTTGGGATATTTTGTAAACTGCAGGGGAGTTTGTGCAAAATGTGAATCATTGCCGCTTTCAGTACTTAGCATATGTTGGGTATAAAAAGTAAAATCAAACTGCGAATACGTGCAAAGAGCCAGAATTTGGCTCCAAAATATGGCTCAGGCCTCGATATTGGGATGTTTGGGATATTTTGAAAACTGCAGGAGAGTTTGTGCAAAATGTGACTCATTGCCGCTTTCAGTACTTGGCATGTGTTGGGTATAAAAAGTAATATCAAACTTCGAATACGTGCAAAGAGCCAGAATTTGGCTCCAAATTATGGCTCAGGCCTCGGTATTGGGATGTTTGGGATATTTTGAAAACTGCAGGGGAGTTTGTGCAATATGTGACCAAACGCCGCTTCCTGTACTCCGCATATGTTGGGTATAAAAACTCGTAATTTCAAACTGCGAATACGTGCAGAGAGCCAGAATTTGGCTCCAAAATATTGCTCAGGCCTCGAAATTGGGATGTTTGGGATATTTTGAAAACTGCCGGAGAGTTTGCGCAAAATGTGACTCACTGCCGATTTTAGTACTTGGCATATGTTGGGTATAAAAAGTCGTAATATCAAACTGCGAATACGTGCAGAGAGCCAGAATTTATCTCCAAAATATGGTTCAGGCCTCGAAAATGGGATATTTATTTATTTTGAAAACTGCAGGGAGGTTTGGGACAAATGTGACCAAATGCCGCTCTCAGTACCTGGCATATGTTGGGTATAAAAAGACGTAATATCAAACTGCGAATACGTGCATAGAGTCAGATTTTGGCTTCAAAATATGGCTCAGGCTTCGAAATTAGGATGTTTGGGATATTTTGAAAACTGCAGGGAGGTTCGGGACAAATGTGACCAAACGCCGCTTTCAGTACTTGGCATATGTTGGGCATAAAAAAGTCGCAATTTCAAACTTCGAATACGTGCAGAAAACCAGAATTTGGCTCCAAAATATGGCTCAGGCCTAGAAATTTGGATGTTTGGGATATTTTGAAAACTGCTGGGGGGTTTGGGACAAATATGACCAAACGCCGCTTTCATTACTTTGCATTTGTTTCGTATAAATAGTCGTAATTTCAAATTGCGAATACTTGCAGAGAGCCAGAATTTGGCTCCAAAATATGGCTCAGGCCTCGAAATTGGGATGTTTGGGATATTTTGAAAACTGCAGGGGAGTTTGTGCAAAATGTGATTCACTGCCGTTTCAGTACTTGACATATGTTGGGTATAAAAAGTCGTAATTTCAAACTGCGAATACGTGCATAGAGCCAGAGTTTGGCTCCAAAATATAGCTCAGGCCTCGAAAATGGGATGTTTGGGATATTTCGAAAACTGCAGGGGGGATTGGGACAAATGTGTCCAAACGCCGCTTTCAGTACTAGGCATATGTTGGGTATAAAAAAGTCGCAATTTCAAACTACGAATACGTACAGAGAGCCAGAATTTTTCACCAAAATTTGGCTCAGGCCTCGAAATTATGATATTTGGGATATTTCGAAAACTGCAGGGGAGTTTGTTCAAAATGTGACTCACTGCCACTTTCAGGACTTGGCATATGTTGGGTATAAAAAGTCGTAATATCAAACTGTGAATACATGCATAGAGCCAGAACTTGGCTCCAAAATATGGCTCAGGCCTCGAAATTGGGATGTTTGGGATATTTTGAGAACTGCAGGGAGGTTTGGGACAAATGTGACCAAACGTCGCTTTCAGTATTTGGCATATCTTGGGTATAAAAATTCGTAATTTCAAACAGAGAATACGTGCAGAGAGCCAGAATTTGGCTCCAAAATATGGCTCAGGCCTCGAAATTGGGATATTTCGAAAACTGCAGGGAGGTTGTGG
The DNA here is from genome assembly GCF_040958095.1 of Procambarus clarkii. Lineage (NCBI taxonomy): Eukaryota > Metazoa > Arthropoda > Malacostraca > Decapoda > Cambaridae > Procambarus > Procambarus clarkii. The sequence continues at coordinate 5,235,491 of NC_091218.1, read as the reverse complement.
GAAATGTGACCAAACGCCGCTTTTAGCACTTCACATATGTTAGGTATAAAAAAGTCGTAATTTCAAACTGCGAATACGTGCAGAGAGCCAGAATTTGGCTCCAAAATATGGCTCAGGCCTCGAAATAGGGATGTTTGGGATATTTTGAAAACTGCAGGGGAGTTTGTGCAAAATGTGACTCACTGCCGCTATCAGTAGTAGGCATATGTTGGGTATAAAAAGTCGTAATTTCAAACTGCGAATACGCGCAGAGAGCCAGAATTTGGCTCCAAAATATTGCTCAGGCCTCGAAATTGGGATATTTGGGATATGTCGAAAACTGCAGATGAGTTTGTGCAAAATGTGACTCACTGCCACTTACATACTTGGCATATGTTAGGTTTAAAAAGTCGTATTTTCAAACTGCGAATACGTGCATAGAGCCAGAGTTTGGCTCCAAAATATAGCTCAGGCCTCGAAAATGGGATATTTCGAAAACTGCAGGGAGGTTTGGGAAAATGTGACCAAACGCCGCTTTCAGTACTTCGCATATGTAAGGTATAAAAAATTCGTAATTTCAAACTGCGAATTCATGCAGAGAGCCAGAATTTGGCTCCAAAATATGGCTCAGGCCTCGAAATAGGGATGTTTAGGATATTTTGAAAACTGCAGGGGGTTTGGGACAAATATGACCAATCGCCGCTCTCATTACTCTGCATATGTTTCGCATAAAAAGTCGTAATTTCAAATTGCGAATACGTGCAGAGAGCCAGAATTTGGCTCCAAAATATAGCTCAGGCCTCGATTTTGAGATGTTTGGGATATTTTGAAAACTGCAGGGAGGTTTGGGACAAATGTGACCAAACGCCGCTTTCATTACTTCGCATATGTTGGGTATAAAATAGTCGTATTTTCAAACTGTGAATACGTGCAGAGAGCCAGATTTGGCTCCAAAATATGGTTCAGGCCTCGAAATTGGGATGTTTGGGATATTTTGAAAACTGCAGGGGAGTTTGTGCAAAATGTGATTCACTGCCGTTTCAGTACTTGACATATGTTGGGTATAAAAAGTCGTAATTTCAAACTGCGAATACGTGCAGAAAGCCTGAATTTGGCTCCAAAAGTTGGCTGAAGCCTCGAAATTGAGATGTTTGGGATATTTTGAAAACTGCAGGGGGATTGGGACAAATGTGTTCAAACGCAGCTTTCAGTACTTGGCAAATGTTGGGTATAAAATTCGCAATTTCAAACTGCGAATACGTACAGAGAGCCAGAATTTGGCACCAAAATATGGCTCAAGCCTCGAAATTGGGATATTTGGGATATTTCGAAAACTGCAGGGGAGTTTGTCCAAAATGTGACTCACTGCCGCTTTCAGGACTTGGCATATGTTGGGTATAAAAATTGGTAATATCAAACTGCGAATACTTGCATAGAGCCAGAATTTGGCTCCAAAATATGGCTCAGGCCTCGAAATTGGAATGTTTGGGATATTTTGAAAACTGCGGGAAGGTTTGGGACAAATATGACCAAACGCCGCTTTCATTACTTTGCATATGTTTCGTATAAAAAGTCGTAATTTCAAATTGCGAATACGTGCAGAGAGCCAGAATTTGGCTCCAAAATATGGCTCAGGCCTCGAAATTGGGATGTTTGGGATATTTCGAAAACTGCAGGGGGGATTGGGACAAATGTGTCCAAACGCCGCTTTCAGTACTAGGCATATGTTGGGTATAAAAAAGTCGCAATTTCAAACTACGAATACGTACAGAGAGCCAGAATTTGGCACCAAAATTTGGCTCAGGCCTCGAAATTATGATATTTGGGATATTTCGAAAACTGCAGGGGAGTTTGTTCAAAATGTGACTCACTGCCACTTTCAGGACTTGGCATATGTTGGGTATAAAAAGTCGTAATATCAAACTGTGAATACATGCATAGAGCCAGAACTTGGCTCCAAAATATGGCTCAGGCCTCGAAATTGGGATGTTTGGGATATTTTGAGAACTGCAGGGAGGTTTGGGACAAATGTGACCAAACGTCGCTTTCAGTACTTGGCATATCTTGGGTATAAAAAGTCGTAATTTCAAACAGAGAATACGTGCAGAGAGCCAGAATTTGGCTCCAAAATATGGCTCAGGCCTCGAAATTGGGATATTTCGAAAACTGCAGGGAGGTTGTGGGAAATGTGACCAAACGCCGCTTTTAGCACTTCACATATGTTAGGTATAAAAAAGTCGTAATTTCAAACTGCGAATACGTGCAGAGAGCCAGAATTTGGCTCCAAAATATGGCTCAGGCCTCGAAATAGGGATGTTTGGGATATTTTGAAAACTGCAGGGGAGTTTGTGCAAAATGTGACTCACTGCCGCTATCAGTAGTAGGCATATGTTGGGTATAAAAAGTCGTAATTTCAAACTGCGAATACGCGCAGAGAGCCAGAATTTGGCTCCAAAATATTGCTCAGGCCTCGAAATTGGGATATTTGGGATATGTGGAAAACTGCAGATGAGTTTGTGCAAAATGTGACTCACTGCCACTTACATACTTGGCATATGTTAGGTTTAAAAAGTCGTATTTTCAAACTGCGAATACGTGCATAGAGCCAGAGTTTGGCTCCAAAATATAGCTCAGGCCTCGAAAATGGGATATTTCGAAAACTGCAGGGAGGTTTGGGAAAATGTGACCAAACGCCGCTTTCAGTACTTCGCATATGTAAGGTATAAAAAATTCGTAATTTCAAACTGCGAATTCATGCAGAGAGCCAGAATTTGGCTCCAAAATATGGCTCAGGCCTCGAAATAGGGATGTTTAGGATATTTTGAAAACTGCAGGGGGTTTGGGACAAATATGACCAATCGCCGCTCTCATTACTCTGCATATGTTTCGCATAAAAAGTCGTAATTTCAAATTGCGAATACGTGCAGAGAGCCAGAATTTGGCTCCAAAATATAGCTCAGGCCTCGATTTTGAGATGTTTGGGATATTTTGAAAACTGCAGGGAGGTTTGGGACAAATGTGACCAAACGCCGCTTTCATTACTTCGCATATGTTGGGTATAAAATAGTCGTATTTTCAAACTGTGAATACGTGCAGAGAGCCAGATTTGGCTCCAAAATATGGTTCAGGCCTCGAAATTGGGATGTTTGGGATATTTTGAAAACTGCAGGGGAGTTTGTGCAAAATGTGACTCACTGCCGCTTTTAGTACTTGGCATATGTTGGGTATAAAAATTCGTAATATCAAACTGCGAATACGTGCAGAGAGCCAGAATTTATCTCCAAAATATGGTTCAGGCCTCGAAATTGGGATATTTATTTATTTTGAAAACTGCAGGGAGGTTTGGGACAAATGTGACCAAATGCCGCTCTCAGTACCTGGCACATGTTGGGTATAAAAAGACGTAATATCAAACTGCGAATACGTGCATAGAGTCAGATTTTGGCTTCAAAATATGGCTCAGGCTTCGAAATTGGGATGTTTGGGATATTTTGAAAACTGCAGGGAGGTTCGGGACAAATGTGACCAAACGCCGCTTTCAGTACTTGGCATATGTTGGGATAAAAAAGTCGCAATTTCAAACTTCGAATACGTGCAGAAAGCCAGAATTTGGCTCTAAAATATGGCTCAGGCCTCGAAATTGGGATGTTTGGGATATTTTGAAAACTGCTGTGGGGTTTGGGACAAATATGACCAAACGACGCTTTCATTACTTTGCATTTGTTTCGTATAAATAGTCGTAATTTCAAATTGCAAATACTTGCAGAGAGCCAGAATTTGGCTCCAAAATATGGCTCAGGCCTCGAAATTGGGATGTTTGGGATATTTTGAAAACTGCAGGGGAGTTTGTGCAAAATGTGATTCACTGCCGTTTCAGTACTTGACATATGTTGGGTATAAAAAGTCGTAATTTCAAACTGCGAATACGTGCAGAAAGCCTGAATTTGGCTCCAAAAGTTGGCTCAAGCCTCGAAATTGAGATGTTTGGGATATTTCGAAAACTGCAGGGGGGATTGGGACAAATGTGTCCAAACGCCGCTTTCAGTACTAGGCATATGTTGGGTATAAAAAAGTCGCAATGTCAAACTACGAATACATACAGAGAGCCAGAATTTGGCACCAAAATTTGGCTCAGGCCTCGAAATTATGATATTTGGGATATTTCGAAAACTGCAGGGGAGTTTGTTCAAAATGTGACTCACTGCCACTTTCAGGACTTGGCATATGTTGGGTATAAAATGTCGTAATATCAAACTGTGAATACTTGCATAGAGCCAGAACTTGGCTCCAAAATATGGCTCAGGACTCGAAATTGCGATGTTTGGGATATTTTGAAAACTGCAGGGAGGTTTGGGACAAATGTGACCAAATGCCGCTTTCAGTACTTGGCATATGTTGGGTATAAAAAGACATAATATCAAACTGCGTATACGTGCATAGAGTCAGATTTTGGCTTCAAAATATGGCTCAGGCTTCGAAATTGGGATGTTTGGGATATTTTGAAAACTGCAGGGAGGTTCGGGACAAATGTGACCAAACGCCGCTTTCAGTACTTGGCATATGTTGGGCATAAAAAAGTCGCAATTTCAAACTTCGAATACGTGCAGAAAGCCAGAATTTGGCTCCAAAATATGGCTCAGGCCTCGAAATTGGGATGTTTGGGATATTTTGAAAACTGCTGGGGGGTTTAGGACAAATATGACCAAACGCCGCTTTCATTACTTTGCATTTGTTTCGTATAAATAGTCGTAATTTCAAATTGCAAATACTTGCAGAGAGCCAGAATTTGGCTCCAAAATATGGCTCAGGCCTCGAAATTGGGATGTTTGGGATATTTTGAAAACTGCAGGGGAGTTTGTGCAAAATGTGATTCACTGCCGTTTCAGTACTTGACAAATGTTGGGTATAAAAAGTCGTAATTTCAAACTGCGAATACGTGCAGAAAGCCTGAATTTGGCTCCAAAAGTTGGCTCAAGCCTCGAAATTGAGATGTTTGGGATATTTTGAAAACTGCAGGGGGATTGGGACAAATGTGTTCAAACGCAGCTTTCAGTACTTGGCATATGTTGGGTATAAAAAAGTCGCAATTTCAAGCTGCGAATACGTACAGAGAGCCAGAATTTGGCACCAAAATATGGCTCAAGCCTCGAAATTGGGATATTTGGGATATTTCGAAAACTGCAGGGGAGTTTGTCCAAAATGTGACTCACTGCCGCTTTTAGGACTTGGAATATGTTGGGTATAAAAATTGGTAATATCAAACTGCGAATACTTGCATAGAGCCAAAATTTGGCTCCAAAATAAGGCTCAGGACTCGAAATTGGGATGTTTGGGATATTTTGAAAACTGCAGGGAGGTTTGGGACAAATGTGACCAAACGTCGCTTTCAGTACTTGGCATATCTTGGGTATAAAAAGTCGTAATTTCAAACAGCGAATACGTGCATAGAGCCAGAATTTGGCTCCAAAATATGGCTCAGGCCTCGAAATTGGGATATTTCGAAAACTGCAGGGAGGTTGTATGAAATGTGACCAAACGCCGCTTTTAGCACTTCGCATATGTTAGGTATAAAAAAGTCGTAATTTGAAACTGCGAATACGTGCAGAGAGTCAGAATTTGGCTCCAAAATATGGCTCAGGCCTCGAAATAGGGATGTTTGGGATATTTTGAAAACTGCAGGGGAGTTTGTGCAAAATGTGACTCACTGCTGCTATCAGTAGTAGGCATATGTTGGGTATAAAAAGTCGTTATTTCAAACTGCGAATACGCGCAGAGATCCAGAATTTGGCTCCAAAATAATGCTCAGGCCTCGAAATTGGGATATATGGGATATGTCGAAAACTGCAGGGGAGTTTGTGCAAAATGTGACTCACTGCCACTTACATACTTGGCATATGTTAGGTTTAAAAAGTCGTAATTTCAAACTGCAAATACGTGCAGAGAGCCAGAATTGGGCTCCAAAATATTGCTCAGGCCTCGAAATTGGGATATTTGGAATATTTCGAAAACTGCAGGAGAGTTTGCGCAAAATGTGACTCACTGCCGCTTTTAGTACTTGGCATATGTTGGGTATAAAAAGTCGTAATATCAAACTGCGAATACGTGCAGAGAGCCAGAATTTATCTCCGAAATATGGTTCAGGCCTCGAAATTGGGATATTTATTTATTTTGAAAACTGCAGGGAGGTTTGGGACAAATGTGACCAAATGCCGCTCTCAGTACCTGGCATATGTTGGGTATAAAAAGACATAATATCAAACTGCGTATACGTGCATAGAGTCAGATTTTGGCTTCAAAATATGGCTCAGGCTTCGAAATTGGGATGTTTGGGATATTTTGAAAACTGCAGGGAGGTTCGGGACAAATGTGACCAAACGCCGCTTTCAGTACTTGGCATATGTTGGGCATAAAAAAGTCGCAATTTCAAACTTCGAATACGTGCAGAAAGCCAGAATTTGGCTCCAAAATATGGCTCAGGCCTCGAAATTGGGATGTTTGGGATATTTTGAAAACTGCTGGGGGGTTTAGGACAAATATGACCAAACGCCGCTTTCATTACTTTGCATTTGTTTCGTATAAATAGTCGTAATTTCAAATTGCAAATACTTGCAGAGAGCCAGAATTTGGCTCCAAAATATGGCTCAGGCCTCGAAATTGGGATGTTTGGGATATTTTGAAAACTGCAGGGGAGTTTGTGCAAAATGTGATTCACTGCCGTTTCAGTACTTGACATATGTTGGGTATAAAAAGTCGTAATTTCAAACTGCGAATACGTGCAGAAAGCCTGAATTTGGCTCCAAAAGTTGGCTCAAGCCTCGAAATTGAGATGTTTGGGATATTTCGAAAACTGCAGGGGGGATTGGGACAAATGTGTCCAAACGCCGCTTTCAGTACTAGGCATATGTTGGGTATAAAAAAGTCGCAATGTCAAACTACGAATACATACAGAGAGCCAGAATTTGGCACCAAAATTTGGCTCAGGCCTCGAAATTATGATATTTGGGATATTTCGAAAACTGCAGGGGAGTTTGTTCAAAATGTGACTCACTGCCACTTTCAGGACTTGGCATATGTTGGGTATAAAATGTCGTAATATCAAACTGTGAATACTTGCATAGAGCCAGAACTTGGCTCCAAAATATGGCTCAGGACTCGAAATTGCGATGTTTGGGATATTTTGAAAACTGCAGGGAGGTTTGGGACAAATGTGACCAAATGCCGCTTTCAGTACTTGGCATATGTTGGGTATAAAAAGACATAATATCAAACTGCGTATACGTGCATAGAGTCAGATTTTGGCTTCAAAATATGGCTCAGGCTTCGAAATTGGGATGTTTGGGATATTTTGAAAACTGCAGGGAGGTTCGGGACAAATGTGACCAAACGCCGCTTTCAGTACTTGGCATATGTTGGGCATAAAAAAGTCGCAATTTCAAACTTCGAATACGTGCAGAAAGCCAGAATTTGGCTCCAAAATATGGCTCAGGCCTCGAAATTGGGATGTTTGGGATATTTTGAAAACTGCTGGGGGGTTTAGGACAAATATGACCAAACGCCGCTTTCATTACTTTGCATTTGTTTCGTATAAATAGTCGTAATTTCAAATTGCAAATACTTGCAGAGAGCCAGAATTTGGCTCCAAAATATGGCTCAGGCCTCGAAATTGGGATGTTTGGGATATTTTGAAAACTGCAGGGGAGTTTGTGCAAAATGTGATTCACTGCCGTTTCAGTACTTGACAAATGTTGGGTATAAAAAGTCGTAATTTCAAACTGCGAATACGTGCAGAAAGCCTGAATTTGGCTCCAAAAGTTGGCTCAAGCCTCGAAATTGAGATGTTTGGGATATTTTGAAAACTGCAGGGGGATTGGGACAAATGTGTTCAAACGCAGCTTTCAGTACTTGGCATATGTTGGGTATAAAAAAGTCGCAATTTCAAGCTGCGAATACGTACAGAGAGCCAGAATTTGGCACCAAAATATGGCTCAAGCCTCGAAATTGGGATATTTGGGATATTTCGAAAACTGCAGGGGAGTTTGTCCAAAATGTGACTCACTGCCGCTTTTAGGACTTGGAATATGTTGGGTATAAAAATTGGTAATATCAAACTGCGAATACTTGCATAGAGCCAAAATTTGGCTCCAAAATAAGGCTCAGGACTCGAAATTGGGATGTTTGGGATATTTTGAAAACTGCAGGGAGGTTTGGGACAAATGTGACCAAACGTCGCTTTCAGTACTTGGCATATCTTGGGTATAAAAAGTCGTAATTTCAAACAGCGAATACGTGCATAGAGCCAGAATTTGGCTCCAAAATATGGCTCAGGCCTCGAAATTGGGATATTTCGAAAACTGCAGGGAGGTTGTATGAAATGTGACCAAACGCCGCTTTTAGCACTTCGCATATGTTAGGTATAAAAAAGTCGTAATTTGAAACTGCGAATACGTGCAGAGAGTCAGAATTTGGCTCCAAAATATGGCTCAGGCCTCGAAATAGGGATGTTTGGGATATTTTGAAAACTGCAGGGGAGTTTGTGCAAAATGTGACTCACTGCTGCTATCAGTAGTAGGCATATGTTGGGTATAAAAAGTCGTTATTTCAAACTGCGAATACGCGCAGAGATCCAGAATTTGGCTCCAAAATAATGCTCAGGCCTCGAAATTGGGATATATGGGATATGTCGAAAACTGCAGGGGAGTTTGTGCAAAATGTGACTCACTGCCACTTACATACTTGGCATATGTTAGGTTTAAAAAGTCGTAATTTCAAACTGCAAATACGTGCAGAGAGCCAGAATTGGGCTCCAAAATATTGCTCAGGCCTCGAAATTGGGATATTTGGAATATTTCGAAAACTGCAGGAGAGTTTGCGCAAAATGTGACTCACTGCCGCTTTTAGTACTTGGCATATGTTGGGTATAAAAAGTCGTAATATCAAACTGCGAATACGTGCAGAGAGCCAGAATTTATCTCCGAAATATGGTTCAGGCCTCGAAATTGGGATATTTATTTATTTTGAAAACTGCAGGGAGGTTTGGGACAAATGTGACCAAATGCCGCTCTCAGTACCTGGCATATGTTGGGTATAAAAAGACATAATATCAAACTGCGTATACGTGCATAGAGTCAGATTTTGGCTTCAAAATATGGCTCAGGCTTCGAAATTGGGATGTTTGGGATATTTTGAAAACTGCAGGGAGGTTCGGGACAAATGTGACCAAACGCCGCTTTCAGTACTTGGCATATGTTGGGCATAAAAAAGTCGCAATTTCAAACTTCGAATACGTGCAGAAAGCCAGAATTTGGCTCCAAAATATGGCTCAGGCCTCGAAATTGGGATGTTTGGGATATTTTGAAAACTGCTGGGGGGTTTAGGACAAATATGACCAAACGCCGCTTTCATTACTTTGCATTTGTTTCGTATAAATAGTCGTAATTTCAAATTGCAAATACTTGCAGAGAGCCAGAATTTGGCTCCAAAATATGGCTCAGGCCTCGAAATTGGGATGTTTGGGATATTTTGAAAACTGCAGGGGAGTTTGTGCAAAATGTGATTCACTGCCGTTTCAGTACTTGACATATGTTGGGTATAAAAAGTCGTAATTTCAAACTGCGAATACGTGCAGAAAGCCTGAATTTGGCTCCAAAAGTTGGCTCAAGCCTCGAAATTGAGATGTTTGGGATATTTCGAAAACTGCAGGGGGGATTGGGACAAATGTGTCCAAACGCCGCTTTCAGTACTAGGCATATGTTGGGTATAAAAAAGTCGCAATGTCAAACTACGAATACATACAGAGAGCCAGAATTTGGCACCAAAATTTGGCTCAGGCCTCGAAATTATGATATTTGGGATATTTCGAAAACTGCAGGGGAGTTTGTTCAAAATGTGACTCACTGCCACTTTCAGGACTTGGCATATGTTGGGTATAAAAAGTCGTAATATCAAACTGTGAATACTTGCATAGAGCCAGAACTTGGCTCCAAAATATGGCTCAGGACTCGAAATTGCGATGTTTGGGATATTTTGAAAACTGCAGGGAGGTTTGGGACAAATGTGACCAAATGCCGCTTTCAGTACTTGGCATATGTTGGGTATAAAAAGACATAATATCAAACTGCGTATACGTGCATAGAGTCAGATTTTGGCTTCAAAATATGGCTCAGGCTTCGAAATTGGGATGTTTGGGATATTTTGAAAACTGCAGGGAGGTTAGGGACAAATGTGACCAAACGCCGCTTTCAGTACTTGGCATATGTTGGGCATAAAAAAGTCGCAATTTCAAACTTCGAATACGTGCAGAAAGCCAGAATTTGGCTCCAAAATATGGCTCAGGCCTCGAAATTGGGATGTTTGGGATATTTTGAAAACTGCTGGGGGGTTTAGGACAAATATGGCCAAACGCCGCTTTCATTACTTTGCATTTGTTTCGTATAAATAGTCGTAATTTCAAATTGCAAATACTTGCAGAGAGCCAGAATTTGGCTCCAAAATATGGCTCAGGCCTCGAAATTGGGATGTTTGGGATATTTTGAAAACTGCAGGGGAGTTTGTGCAAAATGTGATTCACTGCCGTTTCAGTACTTGACAAATGTTGGGTATAAAAAGTCGTAATTTCAAACTGCGAATACGTGCAGAAAGCCTGAATTTGGCTCCAAAAGTTGGCTCAAGCCTCGAAATTGAGATGTTTGGGATATTTTGAAAACTGCAGGGGGATTGGGACAAATGTGTTCAAACGCAGCTTTCAGTACTTGGCATATGTTGGGTATAAAAAAGTCGCAATTTCAAACTGCGAATACGTACAGAGAGCCAGAATTTGGCACCAAAATATGGCTCAAGCCTCGAAATTGGGATATTTGGGATATTTCGAAAACTGCAGGGGAGTTTGTCCAAAATGTGACTCACTGCCGCTTTTAGGACTTGGAATATGTTGGGTATAAAAATTGGTAATATCAAACTGCGAATACTTGCATAGAGCCAAAATTTGGCTCCAAAATAAGGCTCAGGACTCGAAATTGGGATGTTTGGGATATTTTGAAAACTGCAGGGAGGTTTGGGACAAATGTGACCAAACGTCGCTTTCAGTACTTGGCATATCTTGGGTATAAAAAGTCGTAATTTCAAACAGCGAATACGTGCATAGAGCCAGAATTTGGCTCCAAAATATGGCTCAGGCCTCGAAATTGGGATATTTCGAAAACTGCAGGGAGGTTGTATGAAATGTGACCAAACGCCGCTTTTAGCACTTCGCATATGTTAGGTATAAAAAAGTCGTAATTTGAAACTGCGAATACGTGCAGAGAGTCAGAATTTGGCTCCAAAATATGGCTCAGGCCTCGAAATAGGGATGTTTGGGATATTTTGAAAACTGCAGGGGAGTTTGTGCAAAATGTGACTCACTGCTGCTATCAGTAGTAGGCATATGTTGGGTATAAAAAGTCGTTATTTCAAACTGCGAATACGCGCAGAGATCCAGAATTTGGCTCCAAAATAATGCTCAGGCCTCGAAATTGGGATATATGGGATATGTCGAAAACTGCAGGGGAGTTTGTGCAAAATGTGACTCACTGCCACTTACATACTTGGCATATGTTAGGTTTAAAAAGTCGTAATTTCAAACTGCAAATACGTGCAGAGAGCCAGAATTGGGCTCCAAAATATTGCTCAGGCCTCGAAATTGGGATATTTGGAATATTTCGAAAACTGCAGGAGAGTTTGCGCAAAATGTGACTCACTGCCGCTTTTAGTACTTGGCATATGTTGGGTATAAAAAGTCGTAATATCAAACTGCGAATACGTGCAGAGAGCCAGAATTTATCTCCGAAATATGGTTCAGGCCTCGAAATTGGGATATTTATTTATTTTGAAAACTGCAGGGAGGTTTGGGACAAATGTGACCAAATGCCGCTCTCAGTACCTGGCATATGTTGGGTATAAAAAGACATAATATCAAACTGCGTATACGTGCATAGAGTCAGATTTTGGCTTCAAAATATGGCTCAGGCTTCGAAATTGGGATGTTTGGGATATTTTGAAAACTGCAGGGAGGTTCGGGACAAATGTGACCAAACGCCGCTTTCAGTACTTGGCATATGTTGGGCATAAAAAAGTCGCAATTTCAAACTTCGAATACGTGCAGAAAGCCAGAATTTGGCTCCAAAATATGGCTCAGGCCTCGAAATTGGGATGTTTGGGATATTTTGAAAACTGCTGGGGGGTTTAGGACAAATATGACCAAACGCCGCTTTCATTACTTTGCATTTGTTTCGTATAAATAGTCGTAATTTCAAATTGCAAATACTTGCAGAGAGCCAGAATTTGGCTCCAAAATATGGCTCAGGCCTCGAAATTGGGATGTTTGGGATATTTTGAAAACTGCAGGGGAGTTTGTGCAAAATGTGATTCACTGCCGTTTCAGTACTTGACAAATGTTGGGTATAAAAAGTCGTAATTTCAAACTGCGAATACGTGCAGAAAGCCTGAATTTGGCTCCAAAAGTTGGCTCAAGCCTCGAAATTGAGATGTTTGGGATATTTTGAAAACTGCAGGGGGATTGGGACAAATGTGTTCAAACGCAGCTTTCAGTACTTGGCATATGTTGGGTATAAAAAAGTCGCAATTTCAAACTGCGAATACGTACAGAGAGCCAGAATTTGGCACCAAAATATGGCTCAAGCCTCGAAATTGGGATATTTGGGATATTTCGAAAACTGCAGGGGAGTTTGTCCAAAATGTGACTCACTGCCGCTTTTAGGACTTGGAATATGTTGGGTATAAAAATTGGTAATATCAAACTGCGAATACTTGCATAGAGCCAGAATTTGGCTCCAAAATATGGCTCAGGCCCCGAAATTGGGATGTTTGGGATATTTTGAAAACTGCGGGAAGGTTTGGGACAAATATGACCAAACGCCGCTTTCATTACTTTGCATATGTTTCGTATAAAAAGTCGTAATTTCAAATTGCGAATACGTGCAGAGAGCCAGAATTTGGCTCCAAAATATGGCTCAGGCCTCGAAATTGGGATGTTTGGGATATTTCGAAAACTGCAGGGGGGATTGGGACAAATGTGTCCAAACGACGCTTTCAGTACTAGGCATATGTTGGGTATAAAAAAGTCGCAATTTCAAACTACGAATACATACAGAGAGTCAGAATTTGGCACCAAAATTTGGCTCAGGCCTCGAAATTGAGATATTTGGGATATTTCGAAAACTGCAGGGGAGTTTGTTCAAAATGTGACTCACTGCCACTTTCAGGACTTGGCATATGTTGGGTATAAAAAGTCGTAATATCAAACTGTGAATACATGCATAGAGCCAGAACTTGGCTCCAAAATATGGCTCAGGCCTCGAAATTGGGATGTTTGGGATATTTTGAAAACTGCAGGGAGGTTTGGGACAAATGTGACCAAACGTCGCTTTCAGTACTTGGCATATCTTGGGTATAAAAAGTCGTAATTTCAAACAGCGAATACGTGCAGAGAGCCAGAATTTGGCTCCAAAATATAACTCAGGCCTCGAAATTGGGATATTTCGAAAACTGCAGGGAGGTTTGGGACAAATGTGACCAAACGCCGCTTTTAGCACTTCGCATATGTTAGGTATAAAAAGTCGTAATTTCAAACTGCGAATACGTGCAGAGTGCCAGAATTGGGCTCCAAAATATTGCTCAGGCATCGAAATTGGGATATTTGGGATATGTCGAAAACTGCAGGGGAGTTTGTGCAAAATGTGACTCACTGCCACTTACATACTTGGCATATTTTGGGTATAAAAACTCGTAATTTTAAACTGTGAATACGTGCAGAGAGCCAGAACTTGGATCCAAAATATGACTCAGGCCTCGAAATTGGGATGTTTGGGATATTTTGAAAACTGCAGGGGGGATTGGGACAAATGTGTTCAAACGCAGCTTTCAGTACTTGGCATATGTTGGGTATAAAAAAGTCGCAATTTCAAACTGCGAATACGTACAGAAAGCCATAATTTGGCACCAAAATATGGCTCACGCCTCGAAATTGGGATATTTGGGATATTTCGAAAACTGCAGAAGAGTTTGTGCAAAATGTGACTCACTGCTGCTTTCAGGACTTGGCATATGTTGGGTATAAAAAGTCGTAATATCAAACTGCGAATACGTGCATAGAGCCAGAATTTGGCTCCAAAATATTGCTCAGGCCTCGAAATTGGGATGTTTGGGATATTTTGAAAACTGCGGGGGGGGGGACAAATATGACCAAACGCCGCTTTCATTACTTTGCATATGTTTCGTATAAAAAGTCGTAATTTCAAGTTGCGAATGCGTGCAGAGAGCCAGAATTTGGCTCCAAAATATGGCTAAGGCCTCGAAATAGGGATGTTTGGGATATTTTGAAAACTGCAGGAGAGTTTGTGCAAAATGTGACTCACTGCCGCTATCAGTACTTGGCACATGTTGGGTATAAAAAGTCGTAATATCAAACTGCGAATACGCGCAGAGAGCTAGAATTTGGCTCCAAAATATTGCTTAGGCCTCGAAATTGGGATATTTGGGATATTTCGAAAACTGCAGGGGAGTTTGTGCAAAATGTGACTCACTGCCACTTTCAGTACTTGGCATATCTTGGGTATAAAAAGTCGTAATTTCAAACAGCGAATACGTGCAGAGAGCCAGAATTTGGCTCCAAAATATAACTCAGGCCTCGAAATTGGGATATTTCGAAAACTGCAGGGAGGTTTGGGACAAATGTGACCAAACGCCGCTTTTAGCACTTCGCATATGTTAGGTATAAAAAAGTCGTAATTTAAAACTGCGAATACGTGCAGAGAGCCAGAATTTGGCTCCAAAATATGGCTCAGGCCTCGAAATAGGGATGTTTGGGATATTTTGAAAACTGCAGGGGAGTTTGTGCAAAATGTGACTCACTGCCGCTATCAGTAGTAGGCATAAGTTGGGTATAAAAAGTCGTAATTTCAAATTGCGAATACGTGCAGAGTGCCAGAATTGGGCTCCAAAATATTGCTCAGGCCTCGAAATTGGGATATTTGGGATATGTCGAAAACTGCAGGGGAGTTTGTGCAAAATGTGACTCACTGCCACTTACATACTTGGCATATTTTGGGTATAAAAACTCGTAATTTTAAACTGTGAATACGTGCAGAGAGCCAGAACTTGGATCCAAAATATGACTCAGGCCTCGAAATTGGGATGTTTGGAATATTTTGAAAACTGCAGGGGGGATTGGGACAAATGTGTTCAAACGCAGCTTTCAGTACTTGGCATATGTTGGGTATAAAAAAGTCGCAATTTCAAACTGCGAATACGTACAGAAAGCCATAATTTGGCACCAAAATATGGCTCACGCCTCGAAATTGGGATATTTGGGATATTTCGAAAACTGCAGAAGAGTTTGTGCAAAATGTGACTCACTGCTGCTTTCAGGACTTGGAATATGTTGGGTATAAAAAGTCGTAATATCAAACTGCGAATACGTGCATAGAGCCAGAATTTGGCTCCAAAATATTGCTCAGGCCTCGAAATTGGGATGTTTGGGATATTTTGAAAACTGCGGGGGGGGGGGGGACAAATATGACCAAACGCCGCTTTCATTACTTTGCATATGTTTCGTATAAAAAGTCGTAATTTCAAGTTGCGAATGCGTGCAGAGAGCCAGAATTTGGCTCCAAAATATGGCTAAGGCCTCGAAATAGGGATGTTTGGGATATTTTGAAAACTGCAGGAGAGTTTGTGCAAAATGTGACTCACTGCCGCTATCAGTACTTGGCACATGTTGGGTATAAAAAGTCGTAATATCAAACTGCGAATACGCGCAGAGAGCTAGAATTTGGCTCCAAAATATTGCTTAGGCCTCGAAATTGGGATATTTGGGATATTTCGAAAACTGCAGGGGAGTTTGTGCAAAATGTGACTCACTGCCACTTTCAGTACTTGGCATATGTTGGGTATAAAAAGTCGTAATATCAAACTGCGAATACGTGTATATAGCCAGAATTTGGCTCCAAATAATGGCTCAGGCCTCGAAATTGAGATGTTTGGGATATTTTGAAAACTGCAGGGAGCTTTGGGACAAATGTGACTAAACGCCGCTTTCAGTAGTTGGCATATGTTGGGTATAAAAAGTAGTAATTTCAAACTGCAAATACGCGCAAAGAGCCAGAATATGGCTCCAAAATATGGCTCAGGCCTCGACATTGGGATATTTGGGATATTTTGAAAACTGCAGGGAGCTTTGGGACAAATGTGACTAAACGCCGCTTTCAGTAGTTGGCATATGTTGGGTATAAAAAAGTCGTAATTTCAAACTGTGAATACGTGCAGAGAGCCAGAATTGGGCTCTAAAATATGGTTCAGGCCTCGAAATTGGGATGTTTGGAATATTTTGAAAACTGCAGGGGAGTTTGTGCTAAATGTGCCTCACTGCCACTTACATACTTGGCATATGTTGGGTTTAAAAAGTCGTAATTTCAAACTGCGAATACGTGCATAGAGCCAGAGTTTGGCTCCAAAATATAGCTCAGGCCTCGAAATTGGGATATTTCGAAAACTGCAGGGAGGTTTGGGAAAAGGTGACCAAACGCCGCTTTCAGTACTTCGCATATGTTGGGTATAAAAAATTCGTAATTTCAAATTGCGAATACGTGCAGAGAGCCAGATTTGGGCTCCAAAATATGGTTCAGGCCTCGAAATTGGGATGTTTGGGATATTTTGAAAACTGCAGGGAAGTTTGTGCAAAATGTGACTCACTGCTGCTATCAGTTGTTGACATATGTTGGGTATAAAAAGTCGTAATATCAAATTGCGAATACGCGCAGAGAGCCAAAATTTGGCTCCAAAATATTGCTCAGGCCTTGAAATTGGGATATTTGGAATATTTCGAAAACTGCAGGGGAGTTTGTGCAAAATGTGACTCACTGCCACTTACATACTTGGCATATGTTGGGTTTAAAAAGTCGTAATTTCAAACTGCGAATACGTGCATAGAGCCAGAGTTTGGCTCCAAAATATAGCTCAGGCCTCGAAATTGGGATATTTCGAAAACTGCAGGGAGGTTTGGGAAAATGTGACCAAATGCCGCTTTCAGTACTTCGCATATGTTAGGTATAAAAAAGTCGTAATTTCAAACTGCGAATTCGTGCAGAGAGCCAGAATTTCGCTCCAAAATATGGCTCAGGCCTCGAAATAGGGATGTTTGGAATATTTTGAGAACTGCAGGGGAGTTTGTGCAAAATGTGACCAAACGCCGCTTTCAGTACTTGGCATATGTTGGGTATAAAAAAGTCGCAATTTCAAACTTCGAATACGTGCTGAAAGCCAGAATTTGGCTCCAAAATATGGCTCGGGCCTCGAAATTTTAATATTTGGGATATTTCGAAAACTGCAGGGGAGTGTGTGCAAAATGTAACTCACTGTCACTTTCAGGACTTGGCATATGTTGGGTATAAAAACACGTAATATCAAACTGCGAATATGTGCATAGAGCCAGATTTTGGCTTCAAAATATGGCTTAGGCCTCGAAATTGGGATGTTTGGGATATTTTGAAAACTGCAGGGAGGTTCGGGACAAATGTGACCAAACGCCGCTTTTAGTACTTGGCATATGTTGGGCATAAAAAAGTCGCAATTTCAAACTTCGAACACGTGCAGAAAGCCAGAATTTGGCTCCAAAATATGGCTCAGGCTTCGAAATTGGGATGTTTGGGATATTTTGAAAACTGCTGGGGGTTAGGGACAAATATGACCAAACTCTGTTTTCATTACTTTGCATATGTTTCGTATAAAAAGTCGTAATTTCAAGTTGCGAATACGTGCAGAGAGCCAGAATTTGGCTCCAAAATATGGCTCAGGCCTCGAAATAGGGATGTTTGGGATATTTTGAAAACTGCAGGGGAGTTTGTGCAAAATGTGACTCACTGCCGCTATCAGTACTTGGCACATGTTGGGTATAAAAAGTCGTAATATCAAACTGCGAATATGCGCAGATAGATAGAATTTGGCTCCAAAATATTGCTCAGGCCTCGAAATTGGGATATTTGGGATATTTCGAAAACTGCAGGGGAGCTTGTGCAAAATGTGACTCACTGCCACTTTCAGTACTTGGCATATGTTGGGTATAAAAAGTCGTAATATCAAACTGCGAATACGTGTATAGAGCCAGAATTTGGCTCCAAAATATGGCTCAGGCCTCGACATTGGGATGTTTGGGATATTTTGAAAACTGCAGAGGGTTTGGGACAAATATGACCAAACGCCGCATTCATTACTCTGCATATGTTTCGCATAAAAAGTCGTAATTTCAAATTGCGAATACGTGCAGAGAGCCACAATTTGGCTCCAAAATATAGCTCAGGCCTCGATTTTGGGATGTTTGGGATATTTTGAAAACTGCAGGGAGGTTTGGGACAAATGTGACCAAACGCCGCTTTCAGTACTTCGCATATGTTGTGTATAAAAAAGTCATTATTTCAAACTGTGAATACGTGCAGAGAGCCAGATTTGGGCTCCAAAATATGGTTCAGGCCTCGAAATTGGGATGTTTGGGATATTTTGAAAACTGCAGGGGAGTTTGTTCAAAATGTGCCTCACTGCCACTATCAGTAGTTGGCATAAGTTGGGTATAAAAAGTCATAATTTCAAACTGCGAATACGTGCAGAGAGCCAGAATTGGGCTCCAAAATATTGCTCAGGCCTCGAAATTGGGTTATTTTGAATATTTCGAAAACTGCAGGGGAGTTGGTGCAAAATGTGACTCACAGCCACTTACATACTTGACATATGTTGGGTTTAAAAAGTCGTAATTTCAAACTGCGAATACGTGCATAGAGCCAGAGTTTGGCTCCAAAATATAGCTCAGGCCTCGAAATTGGGATATTTCGAAAACTGCAGGGAGGTTTGGGAAAATGTGACCAAACGCCGCTTTCAGTATTTTGCATATGTTAGGTATAAAAAAGTCGTAATTTCAAACTGCGAATTCGTGCAGAGAGCCAGAATTTGGCTCCTAAATATGGCTCAGGCCTCGAAATAGGGATGTTTGGGATATTTTGAAAACTGCAGGGGAGTTTGTGCAAAATGTGACCGAACGCCGCTTTCAGTACTTGGCATATGCTGGGTATAAAAAAGTCGCAATTTCAAACTTCGAATGCGTGCAGAAAGCCAGAATTTGGCTCCAAAATATGGCTCGGGCCTCGAAATTTGGATATTTGGGATATTTCGAAATCTGCAGGGGCGTGTGTGCAAAATGTAACTCACTGTCACTTTCAGGACTTGGCATATGTTGGGTATAAAAACACGTAATATCAAACTGCGAATACGTGCATAGAGCCAGATTTTGGCTTCAAAATATGGTTTAGGCCTCGAAATTGGGATGTTTGGGATATTTTGAAAATTGCAGGGAGGTTCGGGACAAATGTGACCAAACGCCGCTTTTAGTACTTGGCATATGTTGGGCATAAAAAAGTCACAATTTCAAACTTCGAACACGTGAAGAAAGCCAGAATTTGGCTCCAAAATATGGCTCAGGCTTCGAAATTGGGATATTGGGATATTTTGAAAACTGCTGGGGGGTTTGGGACAAATATAACCAAACGCTGCTTTCATTACTTTGCATTTGTTTCGTATAAAAAGTCGTTATTTCAAATTGCGAATACGTGCAGAGAGCCAGAATTTGGCTCCAAAATATGGCTCAGGCCTCGAAATTGGGATGTTTGGGATATTTTGAAAACTGCAGGGGAGTTTGTGCAAAATGTGACTCACTGCTGTTTCAGTACTTGACATATGTTGGGTATAAAAAGTCGTAATTTCAAACTGCGAATACGTGCAGAGAGCCAGAATTTGCATCCAAAATATGACTCAGGCCTCGAAATTGGGATGTTTGGGATATTTTGAAAACTGCAGGGGGGATTGGGACAAATGTGTTCAAGCGCAGCTTTCAGTACTTGGCATATGTTGGGTATAAAAAAGTCGCAATTTCAAACTGCGAATACGTACAGAAAGACAGAATTTGGCACCAAAATATGCTTCACGCCTCGAAATTGGGATATTTGGGATATTTCGAAAACTGCAGAGGAGTTTGTGCAAAATGTGACTCACTGCTGCTTTCAGGACTTGGCATATGTTGGGTATAAAAAGTCGTAATATCAAACTGCGAATACGTGCATAGAGCCAGAATTTGGCTCCAAAATATTGCTCAGGCCTCGAAATTGGGATGTTTGGGATATTTTGAAAACTGCGGGGGTTGGGGGGGTTGGGACAAATATGACCAAATCCCGCTTTCAGTACTTCACATATGTTAGGCATAAAAAAGTCGTAATATCAAACTGCGAATACGTGCATAGAGCCAGAATTTGGCTCCAAAATATTGCTCAGGCCTCGAAATTGGGATGTTTGGGATATTTTGAAAACTGCGTGGGGGGGGGGGGGTTTGGGACAAATATGACCAAACGCCGCATTCATTACTTTGCATATGTTTCGTATAAAAAGTCGTAATTTCAAGTTGCAAATACGTGCAGAGAGCCAGAATTTGGCTCCAAAATATGGCTCAGGCCTCGAAATAGGGATGTTTGGGATATTTTGAAAACTGCAGGGGAGTTTGTGCAAAATGTGACTCACTGCCGCTGTCTGTACTTGGCACATGTTGGGTATAAAAAGTCGTAATATCAAACTGCGAATACGCGCAGATAGCTAGAATTTGGCTCCAAAATATTGCTCAGGCCTCGAAATTGGGATATTTGGGATATTTCGAAAACTGCAGGGGAGTTTGTGCAAAATGTGACTCACTGCCACTTTCAGTACTTGGCATATGTTGGGTATAAAAAGTCGTAATATCAAACTGCGAATACGTGTATAGAGCCAGAATTTGGCTCCAAAATATGGCTCAGGCCTCGAAATTGGGATGTTTGGGATATTTTGAAAACTGCAGGGAGCTTTGGGACAAATGTGACTAAACGCCGCTTTCAGTAGTTGGCATATGTTGGGTATAAAAAGTCCTAATTTCAAACTGCGAATACGTGCAGAGAGCCAGAATTTGCATCCAAAATATGACTCAGGCCTCGAAATTGGGATGTTTGGGATATTTTGAAAACTGCAGGGGGGATTGGGACAAATGTGTTCAAGCGCAGCTTTCAGTACTTGGGATATGTTGGGTATAAAAAAGTCGCAATTTCAAACTGCGAATCCGTACAGAAAGCCAGAATTTGGCACCAAAATATGGTTCACGCCTCGAAATTGGGATATTTGGGATATTTCGAAAACTGCAGAGGAGTTTGTGCAAAATGTGACTCACTGCTGCTTTCAGGACTTGGCATATGTTGAGTATAAAAAGTCGTAATATCAAACTGCGAATACGTGCATAGAGCCAGAATTTGGCTCCAAAATATTGCTCAGGCCTCGAAATTGGGATGTTTGGGATATTTTGAAAACTGCGGGGGGGGGGGGTTGGGGGGGTGGGGACAAATATGACCAAATCCCGCTTTCAGTACTTCACATATGTTAGGTATAAAAAAGTCGTAATTTCAAACTGCGAATACGTGCAGAGAGCTAGATTTTGACTCCAAAATATGGCTCAGGCCTCGAAATTGGGATAATTGGGATATTTTGAAATCTGCAGGGGAGTTTGTGC
This sequence comes from Procambarus clarkii, assembly GCF_040958095.1. Classification (NCBI taxonomy): domain Eukaryota; kingdom Metazoa; phylum Arthropoda; class Malacostraca; order Decapoda; family Cambaridae; genus Procambarus; species Procambarus clarkii. Next base: position 5,213,899 of record NC_091218.1, on the reverse strand, counting down.
AAAATGTGACTCAGTGCCGCTTTCAGTACTTGGCATATGTTGGGTATAAAAAGTCGCAATATCAAACTGCGAATACGTGCATACAGAAAGAATTTGGCTCCAAAATATGGCTCAGGCCTCGAAATTGGGATCTTTGGGGTATTTTGAAAACTGCAGGGAGGTTTGGGACAAATATGACCAAACGCCACTTTCATTTCTTTGCATATGTTTCGTATAAAAAGTCGTAATTTCAAATTGCGAATACGTGCAGAGAGCCAGAATTTGGCTCCAACATATGGCTCAGGCCTCGAAATTGGGATGTTTGGGATATTTTGAAAACTTCAGGGAGGTTTGCGACAAATGTGACCAAACGCCGCTTTCAGTACTTGGCATATGTTGGGTATAAAATGTCGTAATTTCAAACTGCGAATACGTGCATAGAGCCAGAATTTGGCTCCAAAATATGGCTCAGGCCTCGAAATTGGAATGTTTGGAATATTTTGAAAACTGCGGGGGGGCTTGGGACATATATGACCAAACGCCGCTTTCATTACTTTGCATATGTTTTGTATAAAAAAACGTAATTTCAAACTGCGAATACGTGCAGAGAGTCAGAATTTGGCTCCAAAATATGGCCTGGGCCTCGAAATTGGGATGTTTGGGATATTTTGAAAACTGCAGGGGAGTTTGTGCAAAATGTGCCTCAATGCCGCTATCAGTAGTTGGTATATGTTGGGTATAAAAAGTCGTAATTTCAAACTGCGAATACGTGCAGAGAGCCAGAATTTGGCTCCAGATTATTGTTCAGGCCACGAAATTGGGATGTTTAGGATATTTCGAAAACTGCAGGGGAGTTTGTGCAAAATGTGACTCACTGCCACTTTCAGTACTTGGCATATGTTGGGTATAAAAAGTCGCAATATCAAACTGCAAATACGTGCATAGAACCAGAATTTGGCTCCAAAATATGGCTCAGGCTTCGAAATTGCGATGTTTGGGATATTTTTAAAACTGCGGGGGGGTTTGCGACAAATATGACCAAACGCCGCTTTCATTACTTTGCATATGTTTCGAATAAAAAGTCTTAATTTCAAATTGCGAATACTTGCAGAGAGCCAGAAATTGGCTCCAAAATATGGCTCAGACCTCGATATTGGGATGTTTGGGATATTTTGAAAACTGCAGGGAGGTTTGGGACAAATGAAACCAAACGCTGCTTTCAGTACTTCGCATATGTTGGGTATAAAAAAGTCGTAATTTCAAACTGCGATTACGTGCAGAGAGCCAGAATTTGGCTCCGGCCTCGAAATTGGGACGTTTGGGATATTTTGAAAACTGCAGGGGAGTTTGGGCAAAATGTGACTCACTGCCGCTTTCAGTGCTTGGCATATGTTGGGTATTAAAATTCGTAATTTCAAACTGTGAATACGTGCAGAGAGCCTGAATTTGGCTCAACAATATGTCTCAGGCCTGAAAAGTGGGATGTTTGGGATATTTTGAAAACTGCAGGGGGGATTGGGACAAATGTGTCCAAACGCCGCTATCAGTACTTGGCATATTTTGGGTATAAAAAAGTCGCAATTTCAAACTGCGAATACATACAGAGAGCCAGAATTTGGCACCAAAATATGGCACAGTCCTCGAAATTGGGATATTTGGGATATTTCGAAAACTGCAGGGGAGTTTGTGCAAAATACGACTCACTGCTGCTTTCAGGACTTGGCATATGTTGGGTATAAAAAGTCGTAATATCAAAATGCGAATACGTGCAAAGAGCTAGAATTTGGCTCCAAAATATGGCTCAGGCCTCGAAATTGGGATGTTTGGGATATTTTGAAAACTGCAGGGAGGTTTGGGACAAATGTGACCAAACGCCGCTTTCAGTACTTGGCATATGTAGGGTATAAAAAGTCTTAATTTCAAACAACGAATACGTGCAGAGAGCCAGAATTTGGCTCCAAAATATGGCTAAGGGCTCGAAATTGGGATGTTTGGGATATTTTGAAATCTGCGGTTGGGTTTGGGACAATTATGACCAAACGCCGCTTTCAGTACTTGGCATACGTTGGGTATAAAAAGTCGTAATTTCAAACTGCGAATACGTGCAGAGAGCCAGAGTTTGGCTCCAAAATATAGCTCAGGACTCGAAATTGAGATATTTGGGATATTTATTAAACTACAGGGGAATTCATGCAAAATGTGACTAACTGCCGCTTTCAGTAATTGGCATATGTTGGGTATAAAAAGTCGTAATTTCAAACTGCGAATACGTGCAGAGAGCCAGAGTTTGGCTCCAAAGTATAGCTCAGGACTCGAAATTGGGATATTTGGGATATTTTTTAAACTACAGGGGAGTTTATTCAAAATGTGACTAACTGCCGCTTTCAGTAATTGGCATATGTTGGGTATAAAAAGTCGTAATTTCAAACTGCGAATACATGCAGAGAGCCAGAGTTTGGCTTCAAAATATAGCTCAGGACTCGAAATTGGGATATTTTGGATATTTTTTAAACTACAGGGGAGTTTATGCAAAATGTGAACAACTGCCACTTTCAGTAATTGGCATATGTTGGGTATAAAAAGTAGTAATTTCATACTGCGAATACGTGCAGAGAGCCAGAATTTGGCTCCAATATATGGCTCAGGCCTCGAAAATGGGATGTTTGGGATATTTTGAAAACTGCGGGGGGGTTTGGGACAAATATGACCAAACGCCGCTTTCATTTCTTTGCATATGTTTCGTATAAAAAGTCGTAATTTCAAATTGTGAATACGTGCAGAGAGCCAGAATTTGGCTCCATAATATGGCTCAGGCCTCGATATTGGGATGTTTGGGATATTTTGAAAACTGCAGGGAGGTTTGCGACAAATGTGACCAAACGCCGCTTTCAGTACTTGGCATATGTTGGGTATAAAAAAGTCGAAAATTTTAAACATCGAATACATGCAGAAAGCCAGAATTTGGCTCCAAAAAATGGCTCAGGCCTCGAAATTGGGATGTTTAGGATATTTTGAAAACTGCAGGGGAGTTTGTGCAAAATGTGAATTATTGCCGCTTTCAGTACTTGGCATATGTTGGGTATAATAAGTCGTAATTTCAAACTGCGAATACGTGCAGAGAGCTAAAATTTGGCTCCAAAATATTGCTCAGGCCTCGAAATTGGGATGTTTGGGATATTTTGAAAACTGCGTGGCGGTTTGGGACATATATGACCAAAAGCAGTTTTCAGTACTTGGCATATGTTGGATATAAAAAGTCGTAATTTCAAACTGCGAATACGTGCAGAAAGCCAGAATTTAGCTCCAAAATATGGCTCAGGCCTTGATATTGGGACGTTTGGGATATTTTGAAAACTGCAGGGAGGTTTGGGACAAATGTGACCAACGCCGCTTGCAGTACTTGGCATATGTTGGGTATAAAATGTCGTAATTTCAAACTGCGAATACGTGCATAGAGCCAGAATTTGGCTCCAAAATATGGCTCAGGCCTCGAAATTGGAATGTTTGGAATATTTTGAAAACTGCGGGGGGGCTTGGGACATATATGACCAAACGCCGCTTTCATTACTTTGCATATGTTTTGTATAAAAAAACGTAATTTCAAACTGCGAATACGTGCAGAGAGTCAGAATTTGGCTCCAAAATATGGCCTGGGCCTCGAAATTGGGATGTTTGGGATATTTTGAAAACTGCAGGGGAGTTTGTGCAAAATGTGCCTCACTGCCGCTATCAGTAGTTGGTATATGTTGGGTATAAAAAGTCGTAATTTCAAACTGCGAATACGTGCAGAGAGCCAGAATTTGGCTCCAGATTATTGTTCAGGCCACGAAATTGGGATGTTTAGGATATTTCGAAAACTGCAGGGGAGTTTGTGCAAAATGTGACTCACTGCCACTTTCAGTACTTGGCATATGTTGGGTATAAAAAGTCGCAATATCAAACTGCAAATACGTGCATAGAACCAGAATTTGGCTCCAAAATATGGCTCAGGCTTCGAAATTGGGATGTTTGGGATATTTTTAAAACTGCGGGGGGGTTTGGGACAAATATGACCAAACGCCGCTTTCATTACTTTGCATATGTTTCGAATAAAAAGTCTTAATTTCAAATTGCGAATACTTGCAGAGAGCCAGAAATTGGCTCCAAAATATGGCTCAGGCCTCGATATTGGGATGTTTGGGATATTTTGAAAACTGCAGGGAGGTTTGGGACAAATGTAACCAAACGCTGCTTTCAGTACTTCGCATATGTTGGGTATAAAAAAGTCGTAATTTCAAACTGCGATTACGTGCAGAGAGCCAGAATTTGGCTCCGGCCTCGAAATTGGGACGTTTGGGATATTTTGAAAACTGCAGGGGAGTTTGGGCAAAATGTGACTCACTGCTGCTTTCAGTGCTTGGCATATGTTGGGTATTAAAATTCGTAATTTCAAACTGTGAATACGTGCAGAGAGCCTGAATTTGGCTCAACAATATGTCTCAGGCCTGAAAAGTGGGATGTTTGGGATATTTTGAAAACTGCAGGGGGGATTGGGACAAATGTGTCCAAACGCCGCTTTCAGTACTTGGCATATTTTGGGTATAAAAAAGTCGCAATTTCAAACTGCGAATACATACAGAGAGCCAGAATTTGGCACCAAAATATGGCACAGTCCTCGAAATTGGGATATTTGGGATATTTCGAAAACTGCAGGGGAGTTTGTGCAAAATACGACTCACTGCTGCTTTCAGGACTTGGCATATGTTGGGTATAAAAAGTCGTAATATCAAAATGCGAATACGTGCAAAGAGCTAGAATTTGGCTCCAAAATATGGCTCAGGCCTCGAAATTGGGATGTTTGGGATATTTTGAAAACTGCAGGGAGGTTTGGGACAAATGTGACCAAACGCCGCTTTCAGTACTTGGCATATGTAGGGTATAAAAAGTCTTAATTTCAAACAACGAATACGTGCAGAGAGCCAGAATTTGGCTCCAAAATATGGCTAAGGGCTCGAAATTGGGATGTTTGGGATATTTTGAAATCTGCGGTTGGGTTTGGGACAATTATGACCAAACGCCGCTTTCAGTACTTGGCATACGTTGGGTATAAAAAGTCGTAATTTCAAACTGCGAATACGTGCAGAGAGCCAGAGTTTGGCTCCAAAATATAGCTCAGGACTCGAAATTGAGATATTTGGGATATTTATTAAACTACAGGGGAATTCATGCAAAATGTGACTAACTGCCGCTTTCAGTAATTGGCATATGTTGGGTATAAAAAGTCGTAATTTCAAACTGCGAATACGTGCAGAGAGCCAGAGTTTGGCTCCAAAGTATAGCTCAGGACTCGAAATTGGGATATTTGGGATATTTTTTAAACTACAGGGGAGTTTATTCAAAATGTGACTAACTGCCGCTTTCAGTAATTGGCATATGTTGGGTATAAAAAGTCGTAATTTCAAACTGCGAATACATGCAGAGAGCCAGAGTTTGGCTTCAAAATATAGCTCAGGACTCGAAATTGGGATATTTTGGATATTTTTTAAACTACAGGGGAGTTTATGCAAAATGTGAACAACTGCCACTTTCAGTAATTGGCATATGTTGGGTATAAAAAGTAGTAATTTCATACTGCGAATACGTGCAGAGAGCCAGAATTTGGCTCCAATATATGGCTCAGGCCTCGAAAATGGGATGTTTGGGATATTTTGAAAACTGCGGGGGGGTTTGGGACAAATATGACCAAACGCCGCTTTCATTTCTTTGCATATGTTTCGTATAAAAAGTCGTAATTTCAAATTGTGAATACGTGCAGAGAGCCAGAATTTGGCTCCATAATATGGCTCAGGCCTCGAAATTGGGATGTTTGAGATATTTTGAAAATTGCAAGTGGGATTGGGACAAATGTGTCCAAATGCCGCTTACAGTACTTGGCATATGTTGGGTATAAATAAGTCGCAATTTCAGACTGCGAATACGTATGGAGAGCCAGAATTTGGCACCAAAATATGGCTCAGGCCTCGAAATTGGGATGTTTGGGATATTTCGAAAACTGCAGGGGAGTTTGTGCAAAATGTGACTCACTGCCGCTTTCAGGACTTGGCATATGTTGGGTATAAAAATTCGTAATATCAAACTGTGAATACGTGCATAGAGCCAGAACTTGGCTCCAAAATATGGCTCAGGCCTCGAAATTGGGATGTTTGGCATATTTTGAAAACTGCAGGGAGGTTTGCGACATATGTGACCAAACGCGGCTTTCAATACTTAGCATATGTTGGGTTTAAAAAAGTCGCAATTTCAAACTGCGAATACGTGCAGAAAGCCAGAATTTGGCTCCAAAATATGCCTCAGGCCTCGAAATTGGGATATTTGGGATATTTCGAAAACTGCAGGGGAGTTTGAGCAAAATGTGACTCACTGCCACTTTCAGGATTTGATATATGTTGGGTATAAAAAGTCGTAATTTAAAACTGCGAATAAGTGCATAGAGCCAGAATTTGGCTCCAAAATATGGCTAAGGGCTCGAAATTGGGATGTTTGGGATATTTTGAAAACTGCGAGGGGGTTTGGGACAAATATGACCAAACGCCGCTTTCATTACTTTGCATATGTTTCGAATAAAAAGTCTTAATTTCAAATTGCGAATACTTGCAGAGAGCCAGAAATTGGCTCCAAAATATGGCTCAGGCCTCGATATTGGGATGTTTGGGATATTTTAAAAACTGCAGGGAGGTTTGGGACAAATGTAACCAAACGCTGCTTTCAGTACTTCGCATATGTTGGGTATAAAAAAGTCGTAATTTCAAACTGCGATTACGTGCAGAGAGCCAGAATTTGGCTCCGGCCTCGAAATTGGGACGTTTGGGATATTTTGAAAACTGCAGGGGAGTTTGGGCAAAATGTGACTCACTGCCACTTTCAGGATTTGATATATGTTGGGTATAAAAAGTCGTAATTTAAAACTGCGAATAAGTGCATAGAGCCAGAATTTGGCTCCAAAATATGGCTAAGGGCTCGAAATTGGGATGTTTGGGATATTTTGAAAACTGCGAGGGGGTTTGGGACAAATATGACCAAACGCCGCTTTCAGTACTTGGCATATGTTGGGTATAAAAAGTCGTAATTTCAAACGGCGAATACGTGCAGAGAGCCAGAGTTTGGCTCCAAAATATAGCTCAGGACTCGAAATTGGGATATTTGGGATATTTTTTAAACTACAGGGGAGTTTATGCAAAATGTGACTAACTGCCGCTTTCAGTTATTGGCATATGTTGGGTATAAAAAGTAGTAAATTCATACTGCGAATACGTACAGAGAGCCAGAATTTGGCTCCAATATATAGCTCAGGCCTCGAAAAAGGGATGTTTGGGATATTTTGAAAACTGCGGGGGGGTTTGGGACAAATATGTCCAAACGCCGCTTTCATTTCTTTGCATATGTTTCGTATAAAAAGTCGTAATTTCAAATTGTGAATACGTGCAGAGAGATAGAATTTGGATCCAAAATATGGCTCAGGCCTCGAAATTGGGATGTTTGGGATATTTTGAAAATTGCATGGGGGATTGGGACAAATGTGTCCAAACGCCGCTTTCAGTACTTGGCATATGTTGGGTATAAATAAGTCGCAATTTCAAACTGCGAATACGTACGGAGAGCCAAAATTTGGCACCAAAATATGGCTCAGGCCTCGAAATTGGGATGTTTGGGATATTTTGAAAACTGCAGGGGAGTTTGTGCAAAATGTGCCTCACTGCCGCTATCAGTAGTTGGTATATGTTGGGTATAAAAAGTCGTAATTTCAAACTGTGAATACGTGCAGAGAGCCAGAATTTGGCTCCAAATTATTGTTCAGGCCACGAAATTGGGATGTTTAGGATATTTCGAAAACTGCAGGGGAGTTTGTGCAAAATGTGACTCACTGCCACTTTCAGTACTTGGCATATGTTGGGTATAAAAAGTCGCAATATCAAACTGCGAATACGTGCATAGAACCAGAATTTGGCACCAAAATATGGCTCAGGCTTCGAAATTGGGATGTTTGGGATATTTTTAAAACTGCGGGGGATTTGGGACAAATATGACCAAACGCCGCTTTCATTACTTTGCATATGTTTCGAATAAAAAGTCTTAATTTCAAATTGCGAATACTTGCAGAGAGCCAGAATTTGGCTCCAAAATATGGCTCAGGCCTCGATATTGGGATGTTTGGGATATTTTGAAAACTGCAGGGAGGTTTGGGACAAATGTGACCAAACGCTGCTTTCAGTACTTCGCATATGTTGGGTATAAAAAAGTCGTAATTTCAAACTGCGATTACGTGCAGAGAGCCAGAATTTGGCTCCGGCTCGAAATTGGGATGTTTGGTATATTTTATAAACTGCAGGGAGGTTTAGGACAAATGTGACCAAACGCCGTATTCAATACTTGGCATATGTTGGGTATAAAAAGTCGTAATTTCAAACTGCGAATACGATCAGAGAGCCTGAATATAGCTCCAAAATATGGCTTCGGCCTCGAAATTGGGATGTTTGGGATATTTTGAAAACTGCAGGGGAGTTTGAGCCAAATGTGACTCATTGCCGCTTTCAGTACTTGGCTTATGTTGGGTATAGAAAGTCGTAATATCAAACTGCGAATACGTGCAAAGAGCCAGAATTTGGCTCCAAAATATGGCTCAGGCCTCGATATTGGGATATTTGGTATATTTCGAAAACTGCAGGGGAGTTTTTGCAACATGTGACTCACTGCCGCTTTTAGTACTTGGCATATGTTGGTATAAAAAGTCGTAATATCAAACTGTGAATACGTGAAGAGAGCCAGAATTTGGTTCCAAAATATGGCTCAGGCCTCGAAATTGGGATATTTGGGATATTTTGAAAACTGAAGGGGAGTTTGAGCAAAATGTGACTCATTGCCGCTTTTAGTACTTGGTATATGTTGGGTATTAAAAGTCGTAATTTCAAACTGCGAATACGCGCATAGAGCCAGAAATTTGCTCCAAAATATGGCTCAGGCCTCGAAATTGAAATGTTTGGGATATTTTAAAAACTGCAGGGAGGTTTGGGACAAATGTGACCAATCGCCGCTTTCAGTACTTGGCATATGTTGGGTATAAAAAAGTCGCAATTTCAAACTGCGAATACGTGCAGACAGCCAGAATTTGGCTCCAAAATATGGCTCAGGCCTCGAAATTGGGATATTTGGGATATTTTGAAAACTGCAGGGGAGTTTGTGCAAAATGTGACTCACTGCCGCTTTCAGGACTTGGTATATGTTGGGTATAAAAAGCCGTAATATCAAACTGCGAATACGTGCATAGAGCCAGAATTTGGCTCCAAAATATGGCTCAGGCCACGAAATTGGGATGATTGAGATATTTTGAAAACTGCAGGGGGGTTTGGGACAAATATGACCAAACGCCGCTTTCATTACTTGGCATATGTTCAATATAAAAATTCGTAATTTTAAACTGCGAATACGTGCAGAGAGCCAGAATTTGGCTTCAAAATATGGCGCAGGCTTCGATATTGGGATGTATTGTTATATTATGAAAACTGCAGGGAGGTTTGGGACAAATGTGACCAAACGCCGCTTTCAGTATTTCGCATATGTTGGGTATAAAAAAGTCGTAATTTCAAACTGCGAATACGTGCAGAGAGTCAAAATTTGGCTCCAAAATATGGTTCAGGCCTCGAAATTGGGATGTTTGGGATATTTTAAAAATTGCAGGGGAGTTTATGCAAAATGTGACTCACTGCTGTTATCAGTACTTGGCATATGTTGGGTATAAAAAGTCGTGATATCAAACTGCGAATACGTGCAGAGAGCCAGAATTTGGCTCTAAAATATTGCTCAGGCCTCGAAATTGGGATATTTGGGATATTTCGAAAACAGCAGGAGAGTTTGTGCAAAATGTGACTCTGCCACTTTCAGGACTTGGCATATATTGGGTATAAAAAGTCGTAATTTCATACTGCGAATACGTGCATAGAGCCAGAATTTGGCTCCAAAATATAGCTCAGGCCTCAAAATTGGGATGTTTGGGATATTTTGAAAACTGCAGGGGGGTTTGGGACAAATATGACCAAACGCCGCTTTCATTACTTTGCATATGTTTCGTATAAAAAGTCGTAATTTCAAATTGCGAATACGTCCAGAGAGCCAGAATTTGGCTTCAAAATATGGCTCAGGCCTCGATATTGGGATGTTTGGGATATTTTGAAAACTGCAGGGAGGTTTGGGACAAATGTGACCAAACGCTGCTTTCAGTACTTCGCATATGTTTGGTATAAAAAAGTCGTAATTTCAAACTGCGAATACGTGCAGAGAGCCTGAATTTGGCTCCAAAATATGGTTCAGGCCTCGAAATTGGGATGTTTAATATATTTTTAAAACTGCAGGGGAGTTTGTGCAAAATGTGACTCACTGCCGCTATCAGTACTTGGCATATGTTGGGTAGAAAAAGTCGTAATATGAAACTGCGAATACGTGCAGAGAGCCAGAATTTGGCTACAAAATATTGCTCAGGCCTCGAAATTGGGATATTTGGGATATTTCGAAAACTGCAGGGGAGTTTGTGCAAAATTTGACTCACTGCTGCTTTCAGGACTTGGCATATGTTGGGTATAAAAAGTCGAAATATCAAACTGCGAATACGTGCATAAAGCCAGAATTTGGGTCCAAAATATGGCTCAGGCCTCGAAATTGGGATGTTTGGTATATTTTATAAACTGCAAGGAGGTTTGGGACAAATGTGACCAAACGCCGTATTCAATACTTGGCATATGTTGGGTATAAAAAGTCGTAATTTCAAACTGCGAATACGATCAGAGAGCCTGAATTTAGCTCCAAAATATGGCTTCGGCCTCGAAATTGGGATGTTTGGGAATTTTGAAAACTGCAGGGGAGTTTGCGCAAAATGTGACTCATTGCCGCTCTCAGTACTTGGCATATGTTGGGAATAAAAAGTTGTAATATCAAACTGCGAATACGTGCAAAGAGCCAGAGTTTGGATCCAAAATATGGCTCAGGCCTCGATATTGGGATATTTGGGATATTTTGAAAACTGCAGGGGAGTTTGTGCAAAATGTGACTCATTGCCGCTTTCAGTACTTGGCATATGTTGGGTATAAAAAGTCGTAATATCAAACTGCGAATACGTGCAAAGAGCCAGAATTTGGCTCCAAAATATGGCTCAGGCCTCGATATTGGGATGTTTGGGATATTTTGAAAACTGCAGGGGAGTTTGTGCAATATGTGACCAAACGCCGCTTTCTGTACTTCGCATATGTTGGGTATAAAAAATTCGTAATTTCAAACTGCGAATACGTGCAGAGAGCCAGAATTTGGCTCCAAAATATGGCTCAGGCCTCGAAATTGGGATGTTTGGGATATTTTGAAAACCGCAGGGGAGTTTGTGCAAAATGTGACTCATTGCCGCTTTCAGTGCTTGGCTTATGTTGGGTATAGAAAGTCGAAATATCAAACTGCGAATACGTGCAAAGAGCCAAAATTTGGCTCCAAAATATAGCTCAGGCCTCGATATTGGGATATTTGGTATATTTCGAAAACTGCAGGGGAGTTTGTGCAACATGTGACTCACTGCCGCTTTTAGTACTTGGCATATGTTGGTATAAAAAGTCGTAATATCAAACTGTGAATACGTGCAGAGAGCCAGAATTTGGCTCCAAAATATGGCTCAGGCCTTGAAATTGGGATATTTATTTATTTTGAAAACTGCAGGGAGGTTTGGGACAAATGTGACCAAATGCCGCTTTCAGTACCTGGCATGTTGGGTATAAAAAGACGTAATTTCAAACTGCGAATACGTGCAGAGAGCCAGAATTTGGTTCCAAAATATGGCTCAGGCCTCGAAATTGGGATATTTGGGATATTTTGAAAACTGAAGGGGAGTTTGAGCAAAATGTGACTCATTGCCGCTTTTAGTACTTGGCATATGTTGGGTATAAAAAGTCGTAATTTCAAACTGCGAATACGTGCATAGAGCCAGAATTTTGCTCCAAAATATGGCTCTGGCCTCTAAATTGAAATGTTTGGGATATTTTGAAAACTGCCGGGAGGTTTGGGACAAATGTGACCAATCGCCGCTTTCAGTACTTGGCATATGTTGGGTATAAAAAAGTCGCAATTTCAAACTGCGAATACGTGCAGACAGCCAGAATTTAGCTCCAAAATATGGCTCAGGCCTCGAAATTGGGATATTTGGGATATTTCGAAAACTGCAGGGGAGTTTGTGCAAAATGTGACTCACTGCCGCTTTCAGGACTTGGTATATGTTGGGTATAAAAAGCCGTAATTTCAAACTGCGAATACGTGCATAGAGCCAGAATTTGGCTCCAAAATATGGCTCAGGCCACGAAATTGGGATGATTGAGATATTTTGAAAACTGCAGGGGGGTTTGGGACAAATATGACCAAACGCCGCTTTCATTACTTGGCATATGTTCAATATAAAAATTCGTAATTTTAAACTTCGAATACGTGCAGAGAGCCAGAATTTGGCTTCAAAATATGGCGCAGGCTTCGATATTGGGATGTATTGTTATATTATGAAAACTGCAGGGAGGTTTGGGACAAATGTGACCAAACGCCGCTTTCAGTATTTCGCATATGTTGGGTATAACAAAGTCGTAATTTCAAACTGCAAATACGTGCAGAGAGTCAAAATTTGGCTCCAAAATATGGTTCAGGCCTCGAAATTGGGATGTTTGGGATATTTTAAAAACTGGAAGGGAGTTTAAGCAAAATGTGACTCACTGCTGTTATCAGTACTTGGCATATGTTGGGTATAAAAAGTCGTAATATCAAACTGCGAATACGTGCAGAGAGCTAGAATTTGGCTCTAAAATATTGCTCAGGCCTCGAAATTGGGATATTTGGGATATTTCGAAAACTGCAGGGGAGTTTGTGCAAAATGTGACTCACTGCCGTTATCAGTACTTGGCATATGTTGGGTATAAAAAGTCGTAATTTCATACTGCGAATACGTGCATAGAGCCAGAATTTGGCTCCAAAATATGGCTCAGGCCTCAAAATTGGGATGTTTGGGATGTTTTGAAAACTGCGGGGGGGTTTGGGACAAATATGACCAAACGCCGCTTTCATTACTTTGCATATGTTTCGTATAAAAAGTCGTAATTTCAAATTGCGAATACGTCCAGAGAGCCAGAATTTGGCTCCAAAATATGGCTCAGGCCTCGAAATTGGGATGTTTGGTATATTTTATAAACTGCAGGGAGGTTTGGGACAAATGTGACCAAACGACGTATTCAATACTTGGCATATGTTGGGTATAAAAATTCGTAATTTCAAACAGCGAATACGATCAGAGAGCCTGAATTTAGCTCCAAAATATGGCTTCGGCCTCGAAATTGGGATGTTTGGGATATTTTGAAAACTGCAGGGGAGTTTGTGCAAAATGTGACTCATTGCCGCTTTCAGTACTTGGCATATGTTGGGAATAAAAAGTCGTAATATCAAACTGCGAATACGTGCAAAGAGCCAGAGTTTGGATCCAAAATATGGCTCAGGCTTCGATATTGGGATATTTGGGATATTTTGAAAACTGCAGGGGAGTTTGTGCAAATTGTGACTCATTGCCGCTTTCAGTACTTGGCATATGTTGGGTATAAAAAGTCGTAATATCAAACTGCGAATACGTGCAAAGAGCCAGAATTTGGCTCCAAAATATGGCTCAGGCCTCGAAATTGGGATGTTTGGGATATTTTGAAAACTGCAGGGGAGTTTGCGCAAAACGTGACTCACTGCCGCTTTTAGTTCTTGGCATATGTTGGGTATAAAAAGTCGTAATATCAAACTGTGAATACGTGCAGAGAGGCAGAATTTGGCTCCAAAATATGGCTCATTCCTCGAAATTGGGATATTTGGGATATTTCGAAAACTGCAGGGGAGTTTGTGCCAAATGTGACTCGCTGCCACTTTCAGGACTTGGCATATGTTGGGTATAAAAAGTCGTAATATCAAACTGCGAATACGTGCATAGAGCCAGAATTTGGCACCAAAATATGGCTCAGGCCTCGAAATTGGGATGTTTGGTATATTTTATAAACTGCAGGGAGGTTTAGGACAAATGTGACCAAACGCCGTATTCAATACTTGGCATATGTTGAGTATAAAAAGTCGTAATTTCAAAATGCGAATACGATCAGAGAGCCTGAATATAGCTCCAAAATATGGCTTCGGCCTCGAAATTGGGATGTTTGGGATATTTTGAAAACTGCAGGGGAGTTTGTGCAAAATGTGACTCATTGCCGCTTTCAGTACTTGGCTTATGTTGGGTATAGAAAGTCGTAATATCAAACTGTGAATACGTGCAAAGAGCCAGAATTTGGCTCCAAAATATGGCTCAGGCCTCGATATTGGGATATTTGGTATATTTCGAAAACTGCAGGGGAGTTTTTGCAACATGTGACTCACTGCCGCTTTTAGTACTTGGCATATGTTGGTATAAAAAGTCGTAATATCAAACTGTGAATACGTGCAGAGAGCCAGAATTTGGCTCCAAAATATGGCTCAGGCCTTGAAATTGGGATATTTATTTATTTTGAAAACTGCAGGGAGGTTTGGGACAAATGTGACCAAATGCCGCTTTCAGTACCTGGCATGTTGGGTATAAAAAGACGTAATTTCAAACTGCGAATACGTGCAGAGAGCCAGAATTTGGTTCCAAAATATGGCTCAGGCCTCGAAATTGGGATATTTGGGATATTTTGAAAACTGAAGGGGAGTTTGAGCAAAATGTGACTCATTGCCGCTTTTAGTACTTGGCATATGTTGGGTATAAAAAGTCGTAATTTCAAACTGCGAATACGTGCATAGAGCCAGAATTTTGCTCCAAAATATGGCTCTGGCCTCTAAATTGAAATGTTTGGGATATTTTGAAAACTGCCGGGAGGTTTGGGACAAATGTGACCAATCGCCGCTTTCAGTACTTGGCATATGTTGGGTATAAAAAAGTCGCAATTTCAAACTGCGAATACGTGCAGACAGCCAGAATTTAGCTCCAAAATATGGCTCAGGCCTCGAAATTGGGATATTTGGGATATTTCGAAAACTGCAGGGGAGTTTGTGCAAAATGTGACTCACTGCCGCTTTCAGGACTTGGTATATGTTGGGTATAAAAAGCCGTAATTTCAAACTGCGAATACGTGCATAGAGCCAGAATTTGGCTCCAAAATATGGCTCAGGCCACGAAATATGGATGATTGAGATATTTTGAAAACTGCAGGGGGGTTTGGGACAAATATGACCAAACGCCGCTTTCATTACTTGGCATATGTTCAATATAAAAATTCGTAATTTTAAACTTCGAATACGTGCAGAGAGCCAGAATTTGGCTTCAAAATATGGCGCAGGCTTCGATATTGGGATGTATTGTTATATTATGAATACTGCAGGGAGGTTTGGGACAAATGTGACCAAACGCCGCTTTCAGTATTTCGCATATGTTGGGTATAACAAAGTCGTAATTTCAAACTGCAAATACGTGCAGAGAGTCAAAATTTGGCTCCAAAATATGGTTCAGGCCTCGAAATTGGGATGTTTGGGATATTTTAAAAACTGGAAGGGAGTTTATGCAAAATGTGACTCACTGCTGTTATCAGTACTTGGCATATGTTGGGTATAAAAAGTCGTAATATCAAACTGCGAATACGTGCAGAGAGCTAGAATTTGGCTCTAAAATATTGCTCAGGCCTCGAAATTGGGATATTTGGGATATTTCGAAAACTGCAGGGGAGTTTGTGCAAAATGTGACTCACTGCCGTTATCAGTACTTGGCATATGTTGGGTATAAAAAGTCGTAATTTCATACTGCGAATACGTGCATAGAGCCAGAATTTGGCTCCAAAATATGGCTCAGGCCTCAAAATTGGGATGTTTGGGATGTTTTGAAAACTGCGGGGGGGTTTGGGACAAATATGACCAAACGCCGCTTTCATTACTTTGCATATGTTTCGTATAAAAAGTCGTAATTTCAAATTGCGAATACGTCCAGAGAGCCAGAATTTGGCTCCAAAATATGGCTCAGGCCTCGAAATTGGGATGTTTGGTATATTTTATAAACTGCAGGGAGGTTTGGGACAAATGTGACCAAACGACGTATTCAATACTTGGCATATGTTGGGTATAAAAATTCGTAATTTCAAACAGCGAATACGATCAGAGAGCCTGAATTTAGCTCCAAAATATGGCTTCGGCCTCGAAATTGGGATGTTTGGGATATTTTGAAAACTGCAGGGGAGTTTGTGCAAAATGTGACTCATTGCCGCTTTCAGTACTTGGCATATGTTGGGAATAAAAAGTCGTAATATCAAACTGCGAATACGTGCAAAGAGCCAGAGTTTGGATCCAAAATATGGCTCAGGCTTCGATATTGGGATATTTGGGATATTTTGAAAACTGCAGGGGAGTTTGTGCAAATTGTGACTCATTGCCGCTTTCAGTACTTGGCATATGTTGGGTATAAAAAGTCGTAATATCAAACTGCGAATACGTGCAAAGAGCCAGAATTTGGCTCCAAAATATGGCTCAGGCCTCGAAATTGGGATGTTTGGGATATTTTGAAAACTGCAGGGGAGTTTGCGCAAAACGTGACTCACTGCCGCTTTTAGTTCTTGGCATATGTTGGGTATAAAAAGTCGTAATATCAAACTGTGAATACGTGCAGAGAGGCAGAATTTGGCTCCAAAATATGGCTCAGGCCTCGAAATTGGGATATTTGGGATATTTCGAAAACTGCAGGGGAGTTTGTGCCAAATGTGACTCGCTGCCACTTTCAGGACTTGGCATATGTTGGGTATAAAAAGTCGTAATATCAAACTGCGAATACGTGCATAGAGCCAGAATTTGGCACCAAAATATGGCTCAGGCCTCGAAATTGGGATGTTTGGTATATTTTATAAACTGCAGGGAGGTTTAGGACAAATGTGACCAAACGCCGTATTCAATACTTGGCATATGTTGAGTATAAAAAGTCGTAATTTCAAAATGCGAATACGATCAGAGAGCCTGAATATAGCTCCAA
Source organism: Procambarus clarkii (assembly GCF_040958095.1). NCBI lineage: Eukaryota > Metazoa > Arthropoda > Malacostraca > Decapoda > Cambaridae > Procambarus > Procambarus clarkii. The sequence goes on along the minus strand of NC_091218.1, from coordinate 5,196,873 downwards.
AATATGGCTTCGGCCTCGAAATTGGGATGTTTGGGATATTTTGAAAACTGCAGGGGAGTTTGTGCAAAATGTGACTCATTGCCGCTTTCAGTACTTGGCTTATGTTGGGTATAGAAAGTCGTAATATCAAACTGTGAATACGTGCAAAGAGCCAGAATTTGGCTCCAAAATATGGCTCAGGCCTCGATATTGGGATATTTGGTATATTTCGAAAACTGCAGGGGAGTTTTTGCAACATGTGACTCACTGCCGCTTTTAGTACTTGGCATATGTTGGTATAAAAAGTCGTAATATCAAACTGTGAATACGTGCAGAGAGCCAGAATTTGGCTCCAAAATATGGCTCAGGCCTTGAAATTGGGATATTTATTTATTTTGAAAACTGCAGGGAGGTTTGGGACAAATGTGACCAAATGCTGCTTTCAGTACCTGGCTTGTTGGGTATAAAAAGACGTAATTTCAAACTGCGAATACGTGCAGAGAGCCAGAATTTGGTTCCAAAATATGGCTCAGGCCTCGAAATTGGGATATTTGGGATATTTTGAAAACTGAAGGGGAGTTTGAGCAAAATGTGACTCATTGCCGCTTTTAGTACTTGGTATATGTTGGGTATTACAAGTCGTAATTTCAAACTGCGAATACGTGCATAGAGCCAGAAATTTGCTCCAAAATATGGCTCAGGCCTCGAAATTGAAATGTTTGGGATATTTTGAAAACTGCAGGGGAGTTTATGCAAAATGTGACTCACTGCCGCTTTCAGGACTTGGTATATGTTGGGTATAAAAAGCCGTAATATCAAACTGCGATTACGTGCATAGACCCAGAATTTGGCTCTAAAATATGGCTCAGGCCTCAAAATTGGGATGTTTGGGATATTTTGAAAACTGCAGGGGAGTTTGCGCAAAATGTGACTCACTGCCGCTTTTAGTACTTGGCATATGTTGGGTATAAAAATTCGTAATTTTAAACTGCGAATACGTGCAGAGAGCCAGAATTTGGCTTCAAAATATGGCGCAGGCTTCGATATTGGGATGTATTGTTATATTATGAAAACTGCAGGGAGGTTTGGGACAAATGTGACCAAACGCCGCTTTCAGTATTTCGCATATGTTGGGTATAAAAAAGTCGTAATTTCAAACTGCGAATCGTGCAGAGAGTCAAAATTTGGCTCCAAAATATGGTTCAGGCCTCGAAATTGGGATGTTTGGGATATTTTAAAAACTGCAGGGGAGTTTATGCAAAATGTGACTCACTGCTGTTATCAGTACTTGGCATATGTTGGGTGTAAAAAGTCGTAATATCAAACTGCGAATACGTGCAGAGAGCCAGAATTTGGCTCTAAAATATTGCTCAGGCCTCGAAATTGGGTTATTTGGGATATTTCGAAAACTGCAGGAGAGTTCGTGCAAAATGTGACTCTGCCACTTTCAGGACTTGGCATATATTGGGTATAAAAAGTCGTAATTTCATACTGCGAATACGTGCATAGAGCCAGAATTTGGCTCCAAAATATGGCTCAGGCCTCAAAATTGGGATGTTTGGGATATTTTGAAAACTGCAGGGGGGTTTGGGACAAATATGACCAAACGCCGCTTTCATTACTTTGCATATGTTTCGTATAAAAAGTAGTAATTTCAAATTGCGAATACGTCCAGAGAGCCAGAATTTGGCTCCAAAATATGGCTCAGGACTCGATATTGGGTTGTTTGGGATATTTTGAAAACTGCAGGGAGGTTTGGGACAAATGTGACCAAACGCTGCTTTCAGTACTTCGCATATGTTTGGTATAAAAAAGTCGTAATTTCAAACTGCGAATACGTGCAGAGAGCCTGAATTTGGCTCCAAAATATGGTTCAGGCCTCGAAATTGGGATGTTTAGGATATTTTTAAAACTGCAGGGGAGTTTGTGCAAAATGTGACTCACTGCCGCTATCAGTACTTGGCATATGTTGGGTTGAAAAAGTCGTAATATCAAACTGCGAATACGTGCAGAGAGCCAGAATTTGGCTACAAAATATTTCTCAGGCCTCGAAATTGGGATATTTGGGATATTTCGAAAACTGCAGGGGAGTTTGTGCAAAATGTGACTCACTGCCACTTACAGGACTGGAATTTGTTGGTATAAAAAGTAGTAATTTCAAACGGCGAATACGTGCAGAGAGCCTGAATTTGGCTCCAAAATATGGTTCAGGCCTCGAAATTGGGATGTTTAATATATTTTTAAAACTGCAGGGGAGTTTGTGCAAAATGTGACTCACTGCCGCTATCAGTACTTGGCATATGTTGGGTATAAAAAGTCGTAATATCAAACTGCGAATACGTGCAAAGAGCCAGAATTTGGCGCCAAAATATGGCTCAGGCCTCGATATTGGGATGTTTGGTATATTTTGAAAACTGCAGGGGAGTTTGTGCAATATGTGACCAAACGCCGCTTTCTGTACTTCGCATATGTTGGGTATAAAAAATTCGTAATTTCAAACTGCGAATACGTGCAGAGAGCCAGAATTTGGCTCCAAAATATGGCTCAGGCCTCGAAATTGGGACGTTTGGGATATTTTGAAAACTGCAGGGGAGTTTGCGCAAAATGTGACTCACTGCCGCTTTTAGTACTTGGCATATGTTGGGTATAAAAAGTCGTAATATCAAACTGCGAATACGTGCAGAGAGGCAGAATTTGGCTCCAAAATATGGTTCAGGCCTCGAAATTGAGATATTTATTTATTTAGAAAACTGCAGGGAGGTTTGGGACAAATGTGACCAAATGCCGCTCTCAGTACCTGTCATATGTTGGGTATAAAAAGACGTAATTTCAAACTGCGAATACGTGCAGAGAGCCAGAATTTGGTTCCAAAATATAGCTCAGGCCTCGAAATTGGGATGTTTGAGATATTTTGAAAACTGCCGGGAGGTTTGGGACAAATATGACCAAACGCCGCTTTCATTACTTGACATATGTTCTTTATAAAAAGTCGTAATTTTAAACTGCGAATGCGTGCAGAGAGCCAGAATTTGGCTCCAAAATATGGCTCTCGCCTCGAAATTGGGATATTTGGGATATTTCGAAAACTGCAGGGGAGTTTGTGCAAAATGTGACTCACTGCCGCTTTCAGGACTTGGTATATGTTGGGTATAAAAAGTTGTAATATCAAACTGCGAATACGTGCATAGAGCCAGAATTTGGCTCCAAAATATGGCTCAGGCCACGAAATTGGGATGTTTGAGATATTTTGAAAACTGCAGGGGCGTTTGGGACAAATATGACCAAACGCCATTTTCATTACTTGGCATATGTTCTGTATAAAAAGTCGTAATTTTAAACTGCGAATACGTGCAGAGAGCCATAATTTGGCTCCAAAATATGGCGCAGGCCTCGAAATTGGGATGTTTGGGATATTTTATAAACTGCAGGGAGGTTTGGGACAAATGTGACCAAACGCCGCTTTCAGTATTTCGCATATGTTGGGTATAAAAAAGTCGTAATTTCAAGCGCCGAATACGTGCAGACAGCCAAAATTTGGCTCCAAAATATGGCTCAGGCCTCGAAATTGGGATGTTTGGGATATTTTGAAAACTGCAGGGGAGTTTGTGCAAAATGTGACTCATTGTTGCTTTCAGTACTTGGCATATGTTGGGTATAAAAAGTCGTAATATCAAACTGCGAATACGTGCATAGAGCCAGAATTTGGCTCCAAAATATGGCTCAGGCCTCGATATTGGGATGTTTGGGATATTTTGAAAACTGCAGGGTAGTTTGTGCAATATGTGACCATACGCCGCTTTTTGAACTTCGCATATGTTGGGTATAAAAAATTCATAATTTCAAACTGCGAATACATGCATAGAGCCAGAATTTGGCTCCAAAATATGGCTCAGGCCTCGAAATTGGGATGTTTGGGATATTTTGAAAACTGCAGGGGAGTTTGCTCAAAATGTGACTCACTGCCGCTTTTAGTACTTGGCTTATGTTGGGTATAAAAAGTCGTAATATCAAACTGCGAATACATACAGAGAGGCAGAATTTGGCTCCAAAATATGGTTCAGGCCTCGAAATTTGGATATTTATTTATTTTGAAAACTGCAGGGAGGTTTGGGACAAATGTGACCAAATGCCGCTCTCAGTACCTGGCATATGTTGGGTATAAAAAGACGTAATTTCAAACAGCGAATACGTGCAGAGAGCCAGAATTTGGTTCCAAAATATGGCTCAGGCCTCGAAATTGGGATATTTGGCATATTTCGAAAACTGCAGGGGAGTTTGTGCAAAATGTGACTCACTAACGCTTTCAGGACTTGACATATATTGGGTTTAAAAAGTCGTAATTTCAAAGTGCAAATACGTGCATAGAGCCAGAATTTGGCTCCAAAATATTTCTCAGGCCTCGAAATTGGGATGTTTGAGATATTTTGAAAACTGCAGGGAGGTTTGGGACAAATATGACCAAACGCCACTTTCATTACTTGGCATATGTTCTTTATAAAAAGTCGTAATTTTAAACTGTGAATACGTGCATAGAGCCAGAATTTGGCTCCAAAATATGGCTCAGGCTACGAAATTGGGATGTTTGAGATATTTTGAAAACTGCAGGGGGGTTAGGGACAAATATGACCAAACACCGCTTTCATTACTTGGCATATGTTCTGTATAAAAAGTCGTAATTTTAAACTGCGAATACGTGCAGAGAGCCAGAATTTGGCTCCAAAATATGGCGCAGGCCTCGAAATTGGGATGTTTGGGATATTTTATAAACTGCAGGGAGGTTTGGGACAAATGTGACCAAACGCCGCTTTCAGTATTTCGCATATGTTGGGTATAAAAAAGTCGTAATTTCAAACGGCGAATACGTGCAGACAGCCAAAATTTGGCTCCAAAATATGGCTCAGGCCTCGAAATTGGGATGTTTGGGATATTTTGAAAACTGCAGGGGAGTTTATGCAAAATGTGACTCACTGCCGTTATGAGTACTTGGCATATGTTGGGTATAAAAAGTCGTAATATCAAACTGCGAATACGTGCAGAGAGCCAGAATTTGGCTCTAAAATATTGCTCAGGCCTCAAAATTGGGATGTTTGGGATATTTTGAAAACTGCGGGGGGGTTTGGGACAAATATGACCAAACGCCGCTTTCATTACTTTGCATATGTTTCGTATAAAAACTCGTAATTTCAAATTGCGAATACGTCCAGAGAGCCAGAATTTGGCTCCAAAATATGGCTCAGGCCTCGATATTAGGATGTTTGGGATATTTTGAAAACTGCAAGGAGGTTTGGTACAAATGTGACCAAATTGCCGCTTTCAGTACTTCGCATATGTTTGGTATAAAAAAAAGTCATAATTTCAAACTGCGAATACGTGCAGAGAGCCAGAATTTGGCTCCAATATATGGCTCAGGCCTAAAAAATTGAGATGTTTGGGATATTTTGAACACTGCAGGGAGGTTTGGGACAAATGTGACCAAACGCTGCTTTCAGTACTTCGCATATGTTTGGTATAAAAAAGTCGTAATTTCAAACTGCGAATACGTGCAGAGAGCCTGAATTTGGCTCCAAAATATGGTTCAGGCCTCGAAATTGGGATGTTTAGGATATTTTTAAAACTGCAGGGGAGTTTGTGCAAAATGTGACTCACTGCCGCTATCAGTACTTGGCATACGTTGGGTTGAAAAAGTCGTAATATCAAACTGCGAATACGTGCAGAGAGCCAGAATTTGGGTACAAAATATGGCTCAGGCCTCGATATTGGGATATTTGGTATATTTCGAAAACTGCAGGGGAGTTTGTGCAACATGTGACTCACTGCCGCTTTTAGTACTTGGCATATGTTGGTATAAAAAGTCGTAATATCAAACTGTGAATACGTGCAGAGAGCCAGAATTTGGCTCCAAAATATGGCTCAGGCCTTGAAATTGGGATATTTATTTATTTTGAAAACTGCAGGGAGGTTTGGGACAAATGTGACCAAATGCCGCTTTCAGTACCTGGCATGTTGGGTATAAAAAGACGTAATTTCAAACTGCGAATACGTGCAGAGAGCCAGAATTTGGTTCCAAAATATGGCTCAGGCCTCGAAATTGGGATATTTGGGATATTTTGAAAACTGAAGGGGAGTTTGAGCAAAATGTGACTCATTGCCGCTTTTAGTACTTGGCATATGTTGGGTATAAAAAGTCGTAATTTCAAACTGCGAATACGTGCATAGAGCCAGAATTTTGCTCCAAAATATGGCTCAGGCCTCGAAATTGAAATGTTTGGGATATTTTGAAAACTGCCGGGAGGTTTGGGACAAATGTGACCAATCGCCGCTTTTAGTACTTGGCATATGTTGGGTATAAAAAAGTCGCAATTTCAAACTGCGAATACGTGCAGACAGCCAGAATTTGGCTCCAAAATATGGCTCAGGCCTCGAAATTGGGATATTTGGGATATTTCGAAAACTGCAGGGGAGTTTGTGCAAAATGTGACTCACTGCCGCTTTCAGGACTTGGTATATGTTGGGTATAAAAAGCCGTAATATCAAACTGCGAATACGTGCATAGAGCCAGAATTTGGCTCCAAAATATGGCTCAGGCCACGAAATTGGGATGATTGAGATATTTTGAAAACTGCAGGGGAGTTTGTGCAAAATGTGACTCATTGTTGCTTTCAGTACTTGGCATATGTTGGGTATAAAAAGTCGTAATATCAAACTGCGAATACGTGCATAGAGCCAGAATTTGGCTCCAAAATATGGCTCAGGCCTCGATATTGGGATATTTGGGATATTTTGAAAACTGCATGGGAGTTTGTGCAAAATGTGGCTCATTGCGGCTTTCAGTACTTGGCATATGTTGGGTATAAAAAGTCGTAATATTTAACTGCGAATACGTGCAAAGAGCCAGAATTTGGCTCCAAAATATGGCTCAGGTCTCGATATTGGGATGTTTGGGATATTTTGAAAACTGCAGGGTAGTTTGTGCAATATGTGACCATACGCCGCTTTTTGAACTTCGCATATGTTGGGTATAAAAAATTCATAATTTCAAACTGCGAATACGTGCATAGAGCCAGAATTTGGCTCCAAAATATGGCTCAGGCCTCGAAATTGGGATGTTTGGGATATTTTGAAAACTGCAGGGGAGTTTGCTCAAAATGTGACTCACTGCCGCTTTTAGTACTTGGCTTATGTTGGGTATAAAAAGTCGTAATATCAAACTGCGAATACGTGCAGAGAGGCAGAATTTGGCTCCAAAATATGGTTCAGGCCTCGAAATTTGGATATTTATTTATTTTGAAAACTGCAGGGAGGTTTGGGACAAATGTGACCAAATGCCGCTCTCAGTACCTGGCATATGTTGGGTATAAAAAGACGTAATTTCAAACAGCGAATACGTGCAGAGAGCCAGAATTTGGTTCCAAAATATGGCTCAGGCCTCGAAATTGGGATATTTGGCATATTTCGAAAACTGCAGGGGAGTTTGTGCAAAATGTGACTCACTAACGCTTTCAGGACTTGACATATGTTGGGTTTAAAAAGTCGTAATTTCAAAGTGCAAATACGTGCATAGAGCCAGAATTTGGCTCCAAAATATTTCTCAGGTCTCGAAATTGGGATGTTTGAGATATTTTGAAAACTGCAGGGAGGTTTGGGACAAATATGACCAAACGCCACTTTCATTACTTGGCATATGTTCTTTATAAAAAGTCGTAATTTTAAACTGTGAATACGTGCATAGAGCCAGAATTTGGCTCCAAAATATGGCTCAGGCCACGAAATTGGGATGTTTGAGATATTTTGAAAACTGCAGGGGGGTTAGGGACAAATATGACCAAACACCGCTTTCATTACTTGGCATATGTTCTGTATAAAAAGTCGTAATTTTAAACTGCGAATACGTGCAGAGAGCCAGAATTTGGCTCCAAAATATGGCGCAGGCCTCGAAATTGGGATGTTTGGGATATTTTATAAACTGCAGGGAGGTTTGGGACAAATGTGACCAAACGCCGCTTTCAGTATTTCGCATATGTTGGGTATAAAAAAGTCGTAATTTCAAACGGCGAATACGTGCAGACAGCCAAAATTTGGCTCCAAAATATGGCTCAGGCCTCGAAATTGGGATGTTTGGGATATTTTGAAAACTGCAGGGGAGTTTATGCAAAATGTGACTCACTGCCGTTATGAGTACTTGGCATATGTTGGGTATAAAAAGTCGTTATTTCAAACTGCGAATACGTGCAGAGAGCCAGAATTTGGCTCTAAAATATTGCTCAGGCCTCAAAATTGGGATGTTTGGGATATTTTGAAAACTGCGGGGGGGTTTGGGACAAATATGACCAAACGCCGCTTTCATTACTTTGCATATGTTTCGTATAAAAACTCGTAATTTCAAATTGCGAATACGTCCAGAGAGCCAGAATTTGGCTCCAAAATATGGCTCAGGCCTCGATATTGGGATGTTTGGGATATTTTGAAAACTGCAGGGAGGTTTGGTACAAATGTGACCAAATTGCCGCTTTCAGTACTTCGCATATGTTTGGTATAAAAAAAAGTCATAATTTCAAACTGCGAATACGTGCAGAGAGCCAGAATTTGGCTCCAATATATGGCTCAGGCCTAAAAAATTGAGATGTTTGGGATATTTTGAACACTGCAGGGAGGTTTGGGACAAATGTGACCAAACGCTGCTTTCAGTACTTCGCATATGTTTGGTATAAAAAAGTCGTAATTTCAAACTGCGAATACGTGCAGAGAGCCTGAATTTGGCTCCAAAATATGGTTCAGGCCTCGAAATTGGGATGTTTAGGATATTTTTAAAACTGCAGGGGAGTTTGTGCAAAATGTGACTCACTGCCGCTATCAGTACTTGGCATACGTTGGGTTGAAAAAGTCGTAATATCAAACTGCGAATACGTGCAGAGAGCCAGAATTTGGCTTCAAAATATGGCTCAGGCCTCGATATTGAGATATTTGGTATATTTCGAAAACTGCAGGGGAGTTTGTGCAACATGTGACTCACTGCCGCTTTTAGTACTTGGCATATGTTGGTATAAAAAGTAGTAATATCAAACTGTGAATACGTGCAGAGAGCCAGAATTTGGCTCCAAAATATGGCTCAGGCCTTGAAATTGGGATATTTATTTATTTTGAAAACTGCAGGGAGGTTTGGGACAAATGTGACCAAATGCCGCTTTCAGTACCTGGCATGTTGGGTATAAAAAGACGTAATTTCAAACTGCGAATACGTGCAGAGAGCCAGAATTTGGTTCCAAAATATGGCTCAGGCCTCGAAATTGGGATATTTGGGATATTTTGAAAACTGAAGGGGAGTTTGAGCAAAATGTGACTCATTGCCGCTTTTAGTACTTGGCATATGTTGGGTATAAAAAGTCGTAATTTCAAACTGCGAATACGTGCATAGAGCCAGAATTTTGCTCCAAAATATGGCTCAGGCCTCGAAATTGAAATGTTTGGGATATTTTGAAAACTGCCGGGAGGTTTGGGACAAATGTGACCAATCGCCGCTTTCAGTACTTGGCATATGTTGGGTATAAAAAAGTCGCAATTTCAAACTGCGAATACGTGCAGACAGCCAGAATTTGGCTCCAAAATATGGCTCAGGCCTCGAAATTGGGATATTTGGGATATTTCGAAAACTGCAGGGGAGTTTGTGCAAAATGTGACTCACTGCCGCTTTCAGGACTTGGTATATGTTGGGTATAAAAAGCCGTAATATCAAACTGCGAATACGTGCATAGAGCCAGAATTTGGCTCCAAAATATGGCTCAGGCCACGAAATTGGGATGATTGAGATATTTTGAAAACTGCAGGGGGGTTTGGGACAAATATGACCAAACGCCGCTTTCATTACTTGGCATATGTTCAATATAAAAATTCGTAATTTTAAACTTCGAATACGTGCAGAGAGCCAGAATTTGGCTTCAAAATATGGCGCAGGCTTCGATATTGGGATGTATTGTTATATTATGAAAACTGCAGGGAGGTTTGGGACAAATGTGACCAAACGCCGCTTTCAGTATTTCGCATATGTTGGGTATAAAAAAGTCGTAATTTCAAACTGCAAATACGTGCAGAGAGTCAAAATTTGGCTCCAAAATATGGTTCAGGCCTCGAAATTGGGATGTTTGGGATATTTTAAAAACTGCAGGGGAGTTTATGCAAAATGTGACTCACTGCTGTTATCAGTACTTGGCATATGTTGGGTATATAAAGTCGTAATATCAAACTGCGAATACGTGCAGAGAGCTAGAATTTGGCTCTAAAATATTGCTCAGGCCTCGAAATTGGGATATTTGGGATATTTCGAAAACTGCAGGGGAGTTTGTGCAAAATGTGACTCACTGCCGTTATCAGTACTTGGCATATGTTGGGTATAAAAAGTCGTAATTTCATACTGCGAATACGTGCATAGAGCCAGAATTTGGCTCCAAAATATGGCTCAGGCCTCAAAATTGGGATGTTTGGGATGTTTTGAAAACTGCGGGGGGGTTTGGGACAAATATGACCAAACGCCGCTTTCATTACTTTGCATATGTTTCGTATAAAAAGTCGTAATTTCAAATTGCGAATACGTCGAGAGAGCCAGAATTTGGCTCCAAAATATGGCTCAGGCCTCGAAATTGGGTTGTTTGGTATATTTTATAAACTGCAGGGAGGTTTGGGACAAATGTGACCAAACGCCGTATACAATACTTGGCATATGTTGGGTATAAAAATTCGTAATTTCAAACAGCGAATACGATCAGAGAGCCTGAATTTAGCTCCAAAATATGGCTTCGGCCTCGAAATTGGGATGTTTGGGATATTTTGAAAACTGCAGGGGAGTTTGTGCAAAATGTGACTCATTGCCGCTTTCAGTACTTGGCATATGTTGGGAATAAAAAGTCGTAATATCAAACTGCGAATACGTGCAAAGAGCCAGAGTTTGGATCCAAAATATGGCTCAGGTCTCGATATTGGGATATTTGGGATATTTTGAAAACTGCAGGGGAGTTTGTGCAAATTGTGACTCATTGCCGCTTTCAGTACTTGGCATATGTTGGGTATAAAAAGTCGTAATATCAAACTGCGAATACGTGCAAAGAGCCAGAATTTGGCTCCAAAATATGGCTCAGGCCTCGAAATTGGGATGTTTGGGATATTTTGAAAACTGCAGGGGAGTTTGCGCAAAACGTGACTCACTGCCGCTTTTAGTTCTTGGCATATGTTGGGTATAAAAAGTCGTAATATCAAACTGTGAATACGTGCAGAGAGGCAGAATTTGGCTCCAAAATATGGCTCAGGCCTCGAAATTGGGATATTTGGGATATTTCGAAAACTGCAGGGGAGTTTATGCCAAATGTGACTCGCTGCCACTTTCAGGACTTGGCATATGTTGGGTATAAAAAGTCGTAATATCAAACTGCGAATACGTGCATAGAACCAGAATTTGGCACCAAAATATGGCTCAGGCCTCGAAATTGGGATGTTTTGTATATTTTATAAACTGAAGGGAGGTTTAGGACAAATGTGACCAAACGCCGTATTCAATACTTGGCATATGTTGGGTATAAAAAGTCGTAATTTCAAAATGCGAATACGATCAGAGAGCCTGAATATAGCTCCAAAATATGGCTTCGGCCTCGAAATTGGGATGTTTGGGATATTTTGAAAACTGCAGGGGAGTTTGTGCAAAATGTGACTCATTGCCGCTTTCAGTACTTGGCTTATGTTGGGTATAGAAAGTCGTAATATCAAACTGTGAATACGTGCAAAGAGCCAGAATTTGGCTCCAAAATATGGCTCAGGCCTCGATATTGGGATATTTGGTATATTTCGAAAACTGCAGGGGAGTTTTTGCAACATGTGACTCACTGCCGCTTTTAGTACTTGGCATATGTTGGTATAAAAAGTCGTAATATCAAACTGTGAATACGTGCAGAGAGCCAGAATTTGGCTCCAAAATATGGCTCAGGCCTTGAAATTGGGATATTTATTTATTTTGAAAACTGCAGGGAGGTTTGGGACAAATGTGACCAAATGCTGCTTTCAGTACCTGGCATGTTGGGTATAAAAAGACGTAATTTCAAACTGCGAATACGTGCAGAGAGCCAGAATTTGGTTCCAAAATATGGCTCAGGCCTCGAAATTGGGATATTTGGGATATTTTGAAAACTGAAGGGGAGTTTGAGCAAAATGTGACTCATTGCCGCTTTTAGTACTTGGTATATGTTGGGTATTAAAAGTCGAAATTTCAAACTGCGAATACGTGCATAGAGCCAGAAATTTGCTCCAAAATATGGCTCAGGCCTCGAAATTGAAATGTTTGGGATATTTTGAAAACTGCAGGGGAGTTTATGCAAAATGTGACTCACTGCTGTTATCAGTACTTGGCATATGTTGGGTATAAAAAGTCGTAATATCAAACTGCGAATACGTGCAGAGAGCCAGAATTTGGCTCTAAAATATTGCCCAGGCCTCGAAATTGGGATATTTGGGATATTTCGAAAACTGCAGGGGAGTTTGTGCAAAATGTGACTCACTGCCGCTTTCAGGACTTGGTATATGTTGGGTATAAAAAGTTGTAATATCAAACTGCGAATACGTGCATAGAGCCAGAATTTGGCTCCAAAATATGGCTCAGGCCACGAAATTGGGATGTTTGAGATATTTTGAAAACTGCAGGGGGGTTTGGGACAAATATGACCAAACGCCACTTTCATTACTTGGCATATGTTCTGTATAAAAAGTCGTAATTTTAAACTGCGAATACGTGCAGAGAGCCATAATTTGGCTCCAAAATATGGCGCAGGCCTCGAAATTGGGATGTTTGGGATATTTTATAAACTGCAGGGAGGTTTGGGACAAATGTGACCAAACGCCGCTTTCAGTATTTCGCATATGTTGGGTATAAAAAAGTCGTAATTTCAAGCGGCGAATACGTGCAGACAGCCAAAATTTGGCTCCAAAATATGGCTCAGGCCTCGAAATTGGGATGTTGGGGATATTTTGAAAACTGCAGGGGAGTTTGTGCAAAATGTGACTCATTGCCGCTTTCAGTACTTGGCATATGTTGGGTATAAAAAGTCGTAATATCAAACTGCGAATACGTGCATAGAGCCAGAATTTGGCTCCAAAATATGGCTCAGGCCTCGATATTGGGATATTTGGGATATTTTGAAAACTGCATGGGAGTTTGTGCAAAATGTGGCTCATTGCGGCTTTCAGTACTTGGCATATGTTGGGTATAAAAAGTCGTAATATTTAACTGCGAATACGTGCAAAGAGCCAGAATTTGGCTCCAAAATATGGCTCAGGTCTCGATATTGGGATGTTTGGGATATTTTGAAAACTGCAGGGTAGTTTGTGCAATATGTGACCATACGCCGCTTTTTGAACTTCGCATATGTTGGGTATAAAAAATTCATAATTTCAAACTGCGAATACGTGCATAGAGCCAGAATTTGGCTCCAAAATATGGCTCAGGCCTCGAAATTGGGATGTTTAGGATATTTTGAAAACTGCAGGGGAGTCTGTGCAAAATGTGACTCATTGCCGCTTTCAGTACTTGGCATATGTTGGGTATAAAAATTCGTAATATCAAACTGCGAATACGTGCAAAGAGCCAGAATTTGGCTCCAAAATATGGCTCAGGCCTCGAAATTGGGATGTTTGGGATGTTTTGAAAACTGCAGGGGAGTTTATGCAAAATGTGACTCACTGCCGTTATGAGTACTTGGCATATGTTGGGTATAAAAAGTCGTAATATCAAACTGCGAATACGTGCAGAGAGCCAGAATTTGGCTCTAAAATATTGCTCAGGCCTCAAAATTGGGATGTTTGGGATATTTTGAAAACTGCGGGGGGGTTTGGGACAAATATGACCAAACGCCGCTTTCATTACTTTGCATATGTTTCGTATAAAAACTCGTAATTTCATATTGCGAATACGTCCAGAGAGCCAGAATTTGGCTCCAAAATATGGCTCAGGCCTCGATATTGGGATGTTTGGGATATTTTGAAAACTGCAGGGAGGTTTGGTACAAATGTGACCAAATTGCCGCTTTCAGTACTTCGCATATGTTTGGTATAAAAAAAAGTCATAATTTCAAACTGCGAATACGTGCAGAGAGCCAGAATTTGGCTCCAATATATGGCTCAGGCCTCGAAATTGAGATGTTTGGGATATTTTGAACACTGCAGGGAGGTTTGGGACAAATGTGACCAAACGCTGCTTTCAGTACTTCGCATATGTTTGGTATAAAAAAGTCGTAATTTCAAACTGCGAATACGTGCAGAGAGCCTGAATTTGGCTCCAAAATATGGTTCAGGCCTCGAAATTGGGATGTTTAGGATATTTTTAAAACTGCAGGGGAGTTTGTGCAAAATGTGACTCACTGCCGCTATCAGTACTTGGCATATGTTGGGTTGAAAAAGTCGTAATATCAAACTGCGAATACGTGCAGAGAGCCAGAATTTGGGTACAAAATATTGCTCAGGCCTCGAAATTGGGATATTTGGGATATTTCGAAAACTGCAGTGGAGTTTGTGCAAAATGTGACTCACTGCCACTCTCAGGTCGTAATTTCAAACTGCGAATACGTGCAGAGAGCCTGAATTTGGCTCCAAAATATGGTTCAGGCCTCGAAATTGGGATGTTTAGGATATTTTTAAAACTGCAGGGGAGTTTGTGCAAGATGTGACTCACTGCCGCTATCAGTACTTGGCATATGTTGGGTAGAAAAAGTCGTAATATCAAACTGCGAATACGGGCAGAGAGCCAGAATTTGGCTACAAAATATTGCTCAGGCCTCGAAATTGGGATATTTGGGATATTTCGAAAACTGCAGGGGAGTTTGTACAAAATGTGACTCACTGCCACTTTCAGGACTGGCATTTGTTGGTATAAAAAGTAGTAATTCCAAACTGCGAATACGTGCAGAGAGCCAGAATTTAGCTCCAAAATATGGCTCAGGCCTCGAAATTGGGATATTTGGGATATTTCGAAAACTGCAGGGGAGTTTGTGCAAAATTTGACTCACTGCCGCTTTCAGGACTTGGCATATGTTGGGTATAAAAAGTCGAAATATCAAACTGCGAATACGTGCATAGAGCTAGAATTTGGCTCCAAAATATGGCTCAGGCCTCGAAATTGGGATGTTTGGTATATTTTATAAACTGCAGGGAGGTTTGGGACAAATGTGACCAAACGCCGTATTCAATACTTGGCATATGTTGGGTATAAAACGTCGTAATTTCAAACTGCGAATACGATCAGAGAGCCTGAATTTAGCTCCAAAATATGGTTTCGGCCGCGAAATTGGGATGTTTGGGATATTTTGAAAACTGCAGGGGAGTTTGCTCAAAATGTGACTCATTGCCGCTTTCAGTACTTGGCATATGTTGGGTAAAAAAAGTCGTAATATCAAACTGCGAATACATGCAAAGAGCCAGAATTTGGCTCCAAAATATGGCTCAGGCCTCGAAATTGGGATGTTTGGGATATTTTGAAAACTGCAGGGGAGTTTATGCAAAATGTGACTCACTGCCGCTATCAGTACTTGGCATATGTTGGGTATAAAAAGTCGTAATATCAAACTGCGAATACGTGCAGAGAGCCAGAATTTGGCTACAAAATATTGCTCAGGCCTCGAAATTGGGATGTTTGGGATATTTTGAAAATTGCAGGGGAGATTGTGCAATATGTGACCAAACGCCGCTTGCTGTACTTCACATATGTTGGGTATAAAAAATGTGTAATTTCAAACTGCGAATACGTGCAGAGAGCCAGAATTTGGCTCCAAAATATGGCTCAGGCCTCGAAATTGGGATGTTTGGGATATTTTGAAAACTGCAGGGGAGTTTGCTCAAAATGTGACTCACTGCCGCTTTTAGTACTTGGCATATGTTGGGTATAAAAAGTCGTAGTATCAAACTGCGAATACGTGCAGAGAGCCAGAATTTGGTTCCAAAATATGGCTCAGGCCTCGAAATTGGGATATTTGGCATATTTCGAAAACTGCAGGGGAGTTTGTGCAAAATGTGACTCACTAACGCTTTCAGGACTTGACATATGTTGGGTTTAAAAAGTCGTAATTTCAAACTGCAAATACGTGCATAGAGCCAGAATTTGGCTCCAAAATATTTCTCAGGCCTCGAATTTGGGATGTTTGAGATATTTTGAAAACTGCAGGGAGGTTTGGGACAAATATGACCAAACGCCGCTTTCATTACTTGGCATATGTTCTTTATAAAAAGTCGTAATTTTAAACTGTGAATACGTGCATAGAGCCAGAATTTGGCTCCAAAATATGGCTCAGGCCACGAAATTGGGATGTTTGAGATATTTTGAAAACTGCAGGGGGGTTAGGGACAAATATGACCAAACGCCGCTTTCATTACTTGGCATATGTTCTGTATTAAAAGTCGTAATTTTAAACTGCGAATACGTGCAGAGAGCCAGAATTAGGCTCCAAAATATGGCGCAGGCCTCGAAATTGGGATGTTTGGGATATTTTATAAACTGCAGGGAGGTTTGGGACAAATGTGACCAAACGCCGCTTTCAGTATTTCGCATATGTTGGGTATAAAAAAGTCGTAATTTCAAACGGCGAATACGTGCAGACAGCCAAAATTTGGCTCCAAAATATGGCTCAGGCCTCGAAATTGGGATGTTTGGGATATTTTGAAAACTGCAGGGGAGTTTATGCAAAATGTGACTCACTGCCGTTATGAGTACTTGGCATATGTTGGGTATAAAAAGTCGTAATATCAAACTGCGAATACGTGCAGAGAGCCAGAATTTGGCTCTAAAATATTGCTCAGGCCTCAAAATTGGGATGTTTGGGATATTTTGAAAACTGCGGGGGGGTTTGGGACAAATATGACCAAACGCCGCTTTCATTATTTTCCATATGTTTCGTATAAAAACTCGTAATTTTAAATTGCGAATACGTCCAGAATGCCAGAATTTGGCTCCAAAATATGGCTCAGGCCTCGATATTGGGATGTTTGGGATATTTTGAAAACTGCAGGGAGGTTTGGTACAAATGTGACCAAATTGCCGCTTTCAGTACTTCGCATATGTTTGGTATAAAAAAAAGTCATAATTTCAAACTGCGAATACGTGCAGAGAGCCAGAATTTGGCTCCAATATATGGCTCAGGCCTCGAAATTGAGATGTTTGGGATATTTTGAACACTGCAGGGAGGTTTGGGACAAATGTGACCAAACGCTGCTTTCAGTACTTCGCATATGTTTGGTATAAAAAAAAGTCGTAATATCAAACTGCGAATACGTGCAGAGAGCCAGAATTTGGGTACAAAATATTGCTCAGGCCTCGAAATTGGGATATTTGGGATATTTCGAAAACTGCAGGGGAGTTTGTGCAAAATGTGACTCACTGCCACTTTCAGGACTGGCATTTGTTGGTATAAAAATTCGTAATTTCAAACTGCGAATACGTGCAGAAAGCCTGAATTTGGCTCCAAAATATGGTTCAGGCCTCGAAATTGGGATGTTTAGGATATTTTTAAAACTGCAGGGGAGTTTGTGCAAGATGTGACTCACTGCTGCTATCAGTACTTGGCATATGTTGGGTAGAAAAAGTCGTAATATCAAACTGCGAATACGTACAGAGAGCCAGAATTTGGCTACAAAATATTGCTCAGGCCTCGAAATTGGGATATTTGGGATATTTCGAAAACTGCAGGGGAGTTTGTACAAAATGTGACTCACTGCCACTTTCAGGACTGGCATTTGTTGGTATAAAAAGTAGTAATTTCAAATTGCGAATACGTGCAGAGAGCCAGAATTTGGCTCCAAAATATGGCTCAGGCCTCGAAATTGGGATATTTGGGATATTTCGAAAACTGCAGGGGAGTTTGCGCAAAATTTGACTCACTGCCGCTTTCAGGACTTGGCATATGTTGGGTATAAAAAGTCGAAATATCAAACTGCGAATACGTGCATAGAGCCAGAATTTGGCTCCAAAATATGGCTCAGGCCTCGAAATTGGGATGTTTGGTATATTTTATAAACTGCAGGGAGGTTTGGGACAAATGTGACCAAACGCCGTATTCAATACTTGGCATATGTTGGGTATAAAAAGTCGTAATTTCAAACTGCGATTACGATCAGAGAGCCTGAATTTAGCTCCAAAATATGGCTTCGGCCGCGAAATTGGGATGTTTGGGATATTTTGAAAACTGCAGGGGAGTTTGTGCAAAATGTGACTCACTAACGCTTTCAGGACTTGACATATGTTGGGTTTAAAAAGTCGTAATTTTAAACTGCAAATACGTGCATAGAGCCAGAATTTGGCTCCAAAATATTTCTCAGGCCTCGAAATTGGAATGTTTGAGATATTTTGAAAATTGCAGGGGGGTTTGGGACAAATATGAACAAACGCCGCTTTCATTACTTGGCATATGTTCCGTATAAAAAGTCGTAATTTTAAACTGCGAATACGTGCAGCGAGCCAGAATTTGGCTCCAAAATATGGCTCAGGCCTCGATATTGGGATATTTGGGATATTTTGAAAAATGCATGGGAGTTTGTGCAAAATGTGGCTCATTGCCGCTTTCAGTACTTGGCATATGTTGGGTATAAAAAGTCGTAATATTAAACTGCGAATACGTGCAAAGAGCCAGAATTTGGCTCCAAAATATGGCTCAGGTCTCGATATTGGGATGTTTGGGATATTTTGAAAACTGCAGGGTAGTTTGTGCAATATGTGACCATACGCCGCTTTCTGTACTTCGCATATGTTGGGTATAAAAAATTCATAACTTCAAACTGCGAATACGTGCATAGAGCCAGAATTTGGCTACAAAATATGGCTCAGGCCTCGAAATTGGGATGTTTGGGATATTTTGAAAACTGCAGGGGAGTTTGCTCAAAATGTGACTCACTGCCGCTTTTAGTACTTGGCATATGTTGGGTATAAAAAGTCGTAATATCAAACTGCGAATACGTGCAGAGAGGCAGAATTTGGCTCCAAAATATGGTTCAGGCCTCGAAATTGGGATATTTATTTATTTTGAAAACTGCAGGGAGGTTTGGGACAAATGTGACCAAATGCCGCTCTCAGTACCTGGCATATGTTGGGTATAAAAAGACGATATTTCAAACTGCGAATACGTGCAGAGAGCCAGAATTTGGTTCCAAAATATGGCTCAGGCCTCGAAATTGGGATATTTATTTATTTTGAAAACTGCAGGGAGGTTTGGGACAAATGTGACCAAATGCCGCTCTCAGTACCTGGCATATGTTGGGTATAAAAAGACGTAATTTCAAACTGCGAATACGTGCAGAGAGCCAGAATTTGGTTCCAAAATATGGCTCAGGCCTCGAAATTGGGATATTTGGCATATTTCGAAAACTGCAAGGGAGTTTGTGCAAAATGTGACTCACTAACGCTTTCAGGACTTGACATATGTTGGGTTTAAAAAGTCGTAATTTCAAACTGCAAATACGTGCATAGAGCCAGAATTTTGCTCCAAAATATTTCTCAGGCCTCGAAATTGGGATGTTTGAGATACTTTGAAAACTGCAGGGAGGTTTGGGACAAACATGACCAAACGCCGCTTTCATTACTTGGCATATGTTCTTTATAAAAAGTCGTAATTTTAAACTGCGAATACGTGCATAGAGCCAGAATTTGGCTCCAAAATATGGCTCAGGCCACGAAATTGGGATGTTTGAGATATTTTAAAAACTGCAGGGGGGTTTGGGACAAATATGACCAAACGCCGCTTTCATTACTTGGCATATGTTCTGTATAAAAAGTCGTAATTTTAAACTGCGAATACGTGCAGAGAGCCAGAATTTGGCTCCAAAATATGGCGCAGGCCTCGAAATTGGGATGTTTGGGATATTTTATAAACTGCAGGGAGGTTTGGGACAAATGTGACCAAACGCCGCTTTCAGTATTTCGCATATGTTGGGTATAAAAAAGTCGTAATTTCAAACGGCGAATACGTGCAGACAGCCAAAATTTGGCTCCAAAATATGGCTCAGGCCACGAAATTGGGATGTTTGGGATATTTTGAAAACTGCAGGGGAGTTGTTGCAAAATGTGACTCACTGCCGTTATGAGTACTTGGCATATGTTGGGTATAAAAAGTGGTAATATCAAACTGCGAATACGTGCAGAGAGCCATAATTTGGCTCTAAAATATTGCTCAGGCCTCAAAATTGGGATGTTTGGGATATTTTGAAAACTGCGGGGGGGTTTGGGACAAATATGACCAAACGCCGCTTTCATTACTTTGCATATGTTTCATATTAAAACTCGTAATTTCAAATTGCGAATACTTCCAGAGAGCCAGAATTTGGCTCCAAAATATGGGTCAGGCCTCGATATTGGGATGTTTGGGATATTTTGAAAACTGCAGGGAGGTTTGGGACAAATGTGACCAAATTGCCACTTTCAGTACTTCGCATATGTTTGGTATAAAAAAAAGTCATAATTTCAAACTGCGAATACGTGCCGAGAGCCAGAATTTGGCTCCAAAATATGGCTCAGGCCTCGAAATTGAGATGTTTGGGATATTTTGAACACTGCAGGGGAGTTTGTGCATAATGTGACTCACTGCTGCTTTCAGTACTTGGCATATGTTGGGTATAAAAAGTCGTAATTTCAAACTGCGAATACGTGCAGAGAGCCTGAATTTGGCTCCAAAATATGGCTCAGGCCTCGAAATTGGAATGTTTAGGATATTTTTAAAACTGCAGGGGAGTTTGTGCAAAATGTGACTCACTGCCGCTATCAGTACTTGGCATATGTTGGGTAGAAAAAGTCGTAATATCAAACTGCGAATACGTGCAGAGAGCCAGAATTTGGCTACAAAATATTGCTCAGGCCTCGAAATTGGGATATTTGGGATATTTCGAAAACTGCAGGGGAGTTTGTGCAAAATGTGACTCACTGCCACTTTCAGGTCTGGCATATGTTGGGCATAAAAAGTAGTAATTTCAAACTGCGAATACGTGCAGAGAGCAGAACTTGGTTCCAAAATATGGCTCAGGCTTCGAAATTGGGATATTTGGGATATTTCGAAAACTGCAGGGGAGTTTGTGCAAAATGTGACACACTGCCGCTTCCAGGACTTGGCATATGTTGGGTATAAAAAGTCGAAATATCAAACTGAGAATACGTGCATAGAGCCAGAATTTGGCTCCAAAATATGGCTCAGGCCTCGAAATTGAGATGTTTGGTATATTTTATAAACTGCAGGGAGGTTTGGGACAAATGTGACCAAACGCCGTATTCAATACTTGGCATATGTTGGGTATAAAAATTCGTAATTTCAAACAGCGAATACGATCAGAGAGCCTGAATTTAGCTCCAAAATATGGTTTCGGCCTCGAAATTGGGATGTTTGGGATATTTTGAAAACTGCACGGGAGTTTGTGCAAAAAGTGACTCATTGCCGCTTTCAGTACTTGGCATATGTTGGGTATAAAAATTCGTAATATCAAACTGCGAATATGTACAAAGAGCTAGAATTTGGCTCCAAAATATGGCTCAGGCCTCGATATTGGAATATTTGGGATATTTTGAAAACTGCAGGGGAGTTTGTGCAAAATGTGACTCATTGCCGCTCTCTGTACTTCGCATATGTTGGGTATAAAAATTTCGTAATTTCAAACTGCGAATACGTGCAGAGAGCCAGAATTTGGCTCCAAAATATGGTTAAGGCCTCGAAATTGGGATATTTATTTATTTTGAAAACAGCAGGAAGGTTTGGGACAAATGTGACCAAATGCCGCTCTCAGTACCTGGCATATGTTGGGTATAAAAAGACGTAATTTCAAACTGCGAATACGTGCATAGAGCCAGAATTTGGTTCAAAAATATGGCTCAGGCCTCGAAATTGGGATATTTGGCATATTTCGAAAACTGCAAGGGAGTTTGTGCAAAATGTGACTCACTAACGCTTTCAGGACTTGACATATGTTGGGTTTAAAAAGTCGTAATTTCAAAATGCAAATACGAGCATAGAGGCGGAATTTGGCTCCAAAATATTTCTCAGGCCTCGAAATTGGGATGTTTGAGATATTTTTAAAACTGCAAGGGGGTTTGGGACAAATATGACCAAACGCCGCTTTCATTACTTGGCATACATTCCGTATAAAAAGTCGTAATTTTAAACTGCGAATACGTGCAGCGAGCCAGAATTTGGCTCCAAAATATGGCGCAGGCATCGACATTGGGATCTTTTGTTATATTATGAAAACTGCAGGGAGGTTTAGGACAAATGTGACCAAACGCTGCTTTCAGTATTTCGCATATGTTTGGTATAAAAAATTCGTAATTTCAAACTGCGAATACGTGCAGAGAGCCAAAATTTGGCTCCAAAATATGGCTCAGGCCTCGAAATTGGGATGTTTGGGATATTTTGAAAATTGCAGGGGAGTTTATGCAAAATGTGATTCACTGCCGTTATCAGTACTTATCATATGTTAGGTATAAAAATTCGTAATATCAAACTGCGAATACGTGTAGAGAGCCAGAATTTGGCTCTAAAATATTGCTCAGGCCTCGAAATTGGGATATTTGGGATATTTCGAAAACTGCAGGGGTGTTTGTGCAAAATGTGACTCACTGCCACTTTCAGGACTTGCCATATGTTGGGTATAAAAAGTCGTAATTTCATACTGCGAATACGTGCATAGAGCCAGAATTTGGCGCCAAAATATGGCTCAGGCCTCAAAATTGGGATGTTTGGGATATTTTGAAAACTGCGGGGGGGTTTGGGACAAATATGACCAAACGCCGCTTTCATTACTTTGCATATGTTTCGTATAAAAAGTCAAAATTTCAATCTGCGAATACGTGCAGAGAGGCAGAGTTTGGCTCCAAAATATAGCTCAGGCCTCGAAATTGCGATATTTGGGATATTTTTTAAACCACACGGGATTATATGCAAAATGTGACTAACTGCCGCTTTCAGTACTTGTCATATGTTGGGTATAAAAAGTCGTAATATCAAACTGCGAATACGTGCATAGAGCCAGAATTTTTCTCCAAAATATTTCTCATTCCTCGAAATTGGGATGTTTGAGATATTTTGAAAACTGCAGGGGGGGATTGGGACAAATATGACCAAACGCCGCTTTCATTACTTGGCATATGTTTCGTATAACAAGTCGTAATTTTAAACTGCGAATACCTGCAACGAGCCAGAATTTGGCTCCAAAATATGGCTCAGGCCTCGAAATTGGAATGTTTGGGATATTTTGAAAACTGCAGGGGAATTTGTGCATAATGTGACTCATTGCCGCTTTCAGTACTTGGCATATGTTGGGTATAAAAAGTCGTAATATCAAACTGCGAATACGTGCAAAGAGCCAGAATTTGTCTCCAAAATATGGCTCAGGCCTCGATATTGGGATATTTGGGATATTTTGAAAACTGCAGGGGAGTTTGTGGAAAATGTGACTCACTGCCGGTTTCAGTACTTGGCATATGTTGGGTATAAAAAGTAATATCAAACTGCGAATACGTGCAAAGAGCCAGAATTTGGCTCCAAAATATGGCTCAGGCCTCGATACTGGGATGTTTGGGATATTTTGAAAACTGCAGGGGAGTTTGTGCAATATGTGACCAAACGCCGCTTTCTGTACTTCGCATATGTTGGGTATAAAAAATTCGTAATTTCAAACTGCGAATACGTGCAGAGTGCCAGAATTTGGCTCCAAAATATGGCTCAGGCCTCGAAATTGGGATGTTTGGGATATTTTGAAAACTGCAGGGGAGTTTGCGCAAAATGTGACTCACTGCCGCTTTTAGTACTTGGCATATGTTGGGTATAAAAAGTCGTAATATCAAACTGCAAATACGTGGAGAAAGCCAGAATTTGGCTCCAAAATATGGTTCAGGCCTCGAAATTGGGATATTTATTTACTTTGAAAACTGCAGGGAAGTTTGGGACAAATATGACCAAGCGCCGCTTTCATTACTTGGCATATGTTCTGTATAAAAATTCGTAATTTTAAACTGCGAATACGTGCAGAGAGCCAGAATTTGGCTCCAAAATATGGCTCAGGCCTCGAAATTGGAATGTTTGGGATATTTTGAAAACTGCAGGGAGGTTTGGGACAAATGTGACCAATCGCCCCTTTCAGTACTTGGCCTATGTTGGGTATAAAAAATTCGCAATTTCATACTGCGAATACGTGCAGACAGCCAGAATTTGGCTCCAAAATATGGCTCAGGCCTCGAAATTGGGATATTTTGGATATTTTGAAAACTGCAGGGATGTTTGTGCAAAATGTGACTCACTGCCGTTTTCAGGACTTGGTATATGTTGGGTATAAATAGTCGTAATATCAAACTGCGAATACGTGCATAGAGCCAGAATTTGGCTCCAAAATATGGCGCAGGCCTCGATATTGGGATGTTTTGTTATATTATGAAAACTGCAGGGAGGTTTGGGACAAATGTGACCAAACGCCGCTTTCAGTATTTCGCATATGTTGGGTATAAAAAAGTCGTAATTTCAAACAGCGAATACGTGCAGAGAGCCTAAATTTGGCTCCAAAGTATGGCTCAGGCCTCGAAATTGAGATGTTTGGGATATTTTGAACACTGCAGGGGAGTTTGTGCAAAATGTGACTCACTAACGCTTTCAGGACTTGACATATGTTGGGTTTAAAAAGTCGTAATTTCAAAATGCAAATACGAGCATAGAGCCAGAATTTGGCTCCAAAATATTTCTCAGGCCTCGAAATTGGGATGTTTGAGATATTTTGAAAACTGCAGGGGGGTTTGGGACAAATATGACCAAACGCCGCTTTCATTACTTGGCATACATTCCGTATAAAAAGTCGTAATTTTAAACTGCGAATACGTGCAGCGAGCCAGAATTTGGCTCCAAAATATGGCGCAGGCATCGACATTGGGATCTTTTGTTATATATTATGAAAACTGCAGGGAGGTTTAGGACAAATGTGACCAAACGCTGCTTTCAGTATTTCGCATATGTTTGGTATAAAAAATTCGTAATTTCAAACTGCGAATACGTGCAGAGAGCCAAAATTTGGCTCCAAAATATGGCTCAGGCCTCGAAATTGGGATGTTTGGGATATTTTGAAAATTGCAGGGGAGTTTATGCAAAATGTGACTCACTGCCGTTATCAGTACTTATCATATGTTAGGTATAAAAATTCGTAATATCAAACTGCGAATACGTGTAGAGAGCCAGAATTTGGCTCTAAAATATTGCTCAGGCCTCGAAATTGGGATATTTGGGATATTTCGAAAACTGCAGGGGTGTTTGTGCAAAATGTGACTCACTGCCACTTTCAGGACTTGCCATATGTTGGGTATAAAAAGTCGTAATTTCATACTGCGAATACGTGCATAGAGCCAGAATTTGGCTCCAAAATATGGCTCAGGCATCAAAATTGGGATGTTTGGGATATTTTGAAAACTGCGGGGGGGTTTGGGACAAATATGACCAAACGCCGCTTTCATTACTTTGCATATGTTTCGTATAAAAAGTCAAAATTTCAATCTGCGAATACGTGCAGAGAGGCAGAGTTTGGCTCCAAAATATAGCTCAGGCCTCGAAATTGCGATATTTGGGATATTTTTTAAACCACACGGGATTTTATGCAAAATGTGACTAACTGCCGCTTTCAGTACTTGTCATATGTTGGGTATAAAAAGTAGTAATTTCAAACTGCGAATACGTGCAGAGAGCCAGAATTTGGCTCCAAAATATGGCTCAGGCCTCGAAATTGGGATATTTGGGATATTTCGAAAACTGCAGGGGACTTTGTTCAAAATATGACTCACTGCCACTATCAGGACTTGGCATATGTTGGGTATAAAAAGTCGTAATATCAAACTGCGAATACGTGCATAGAGCCAGAATTTTTCTCCAAAATATTTCTCATTCCTCGAAATTGGGATGTTTGAGATATTTTGAAAACTGCAGGGGGGGATTGGGACAAATATGACCAAACGCCGCTTTCATTACTTGGCATATGTTCCGTATAAAAAGTCGTAATTTTAAACTGCGAATACCTGCAACGAGCCAGAATTTGGCTCCAAAATATGGCTCAGGCCTCGAAATTGGAATGTTTGGGATATTTTGAAAACTGCTGGGGAATTTGTGCATAATGTGACTCATTGCCGCTTTCAGTACTTGGCATATGTTGGGTATAAAAAGTCGTAATATCAAACTGCGAATACGTGCAAAGAGCCAGAATTTGTCTCCAAAATATGGCTCAGGCCTCGATATTGGGATATTTGTGATATTTTGAAAACTGCAGGGGAGTTTGTGGAAAATGTGACTCACTGCCGGTTTCAGTACTTGGCATATGTTGGGTATAAAAAGTAATATCAAACTGCGAATACGTGCAAAGAGCCAGAATTTGGCTCCAAAATATGGCTCAGGCCTCGATACTGGGATGTTTGGGATATTTTGAAAACTGCAGGGGAGTTTGTGCAATATATGACCAAACGCCGCTTTCTGTACTTCGCATATGTTGGGTATAAAAAAATCGTAATTTCAAACTGCGAATACGTGCAGAGAGCCAGAATTTGGCTCCAAAATATGGCTCAGGCCTCGAAATTGGGATGTTTGGGATATTTTGAAAACTGCAGGGGAGTTTGCGCAAAATGTGACTCACTGCCGCTTTTAGTACTTGGCATATGTTGGGTATGAAAAGTCGTAATATCAAACTGCAAATACGTGGAGAAAGCCAGAATTTGGCTCCAAAATATGGTTCAGGCCTCGAAATTGGGATATTTATTTACTTTGAAAACTGCAGGGAAGTTTGGGACAAATATGACCAAACGCCGCTTTCATTACTTGGCATATGTTCTGTATAAAAATTCGTAATTTTAAACTGCGAATACGTGCAGAGAGCCAGAATTTGGCTCCAAAATATGGCTCAGGCCTCGAAATTGGAATGTTTGGGATATTTTGAAAACTGCAGGGAGGTTTGGGACAAATGTGACCAATCGCCCCTTTCAGTACTTGGCATATGTTGGGTATAAAAAATTCGCAATTTCATACTGCGAATACGTGCAGACAGCCAGAATTTGGCTCCAAAATATGGCTCAGGCCTCGAAATTGGGATATTTTGGATATTTTGAAAACTGCAGGGATGTTTGTGCAAAATGTGACTCACTGCCGCTATCAGGACTTGGTATATGTTGGGTATAAATAGTCGTAATATCAAACTGCGAATACGTGCATAGAGCCAGAATTTGGCTCCAAAATATGGCGCAGGCCTCGATATTGGGATGTTTTGTTATATTATGAAAACTGCAGGGAGGTTTGGGACAAATGTGACCAAACGCCGCTTTCAGTATTTCGCATATGTTGGGTATAAAAAAGTCGTAATTTCAAACAGCGAATACGTGCAGAGAGCCTGAATTTGGCTCCAAAGTATGGCTCAGGCCTCGAAATTGAGATGTTTGGGATATTTTGAACACTGCAGGGGAGTTTGTGCATAACGTGACTCACTGCCGCTTTCAGTACTTGGCATATGTTGGGTATAAAAAGTCGTAATTTCAAACTGCGAATACGTGCAGAGAGCCTGAATTTGGCTCCAAAATATGGCTCAGTCCTCGAAATTGGGATGTTTAGGATATTTTTAAAACTGCAAGGGAGTTTGTGCAAAATGTGACTCACTGCCGCTCTCAGTACTTGGCATATGTTGGGTAGAAAAAGTCGTAATATCAAACTGGGAATACGTGCAGAGAGCCAGAATTTGGCTACAAAATATTGCTCAGCCCTCGAAATTGGGATATTTGGGATATTTCGAAAACTGCAGGGGAGTTTGTGCAAAATGTGACTCACTGCCACTTTTAGGACTGGCATATGTTGGGTATAAAAATTCGTAATTTTAAACTGCGAATACGATCAGAGAGCCTGAATTTAGCTCCAAAATATGGCTTCGGCCTCGAAATTGGGATGTTTGGGATATTTTGAAAACTGCACGGGAGTTTGTGCAAAATGTGACTCATTGCCGCTTTCAGTACTTGGCATATGTTAGGTATAAAAATTTGTAATATCAAACTGCGAATACGTGCAAAGAGCCAGAATTTGGCTCCAAAATATGGCTCAGGCCTCGATATTGGAATATTTGGGATATTTTGAAAACTGCAGGGGAGTTTGTGCAAAATGTGACTTATTGCCGCTTTCAGTACTTGGCATATGTTGGGTATAAAAAGTCGTAATATCAAACTGCGAATACGAGCAAAGAGCCAGAATTTGGCTCCAAAATATGGCTCAGGCCTCGATATTGGGATGTTTGGGATATTTTGAAAACTGCAGGGGAGTATGTGCAATATGTGACCAAACGCCGCTTTCTGTACTTCGCATATGTTGGGTATAAAAAATTCGTAATTTCAAACTGCGAATACGTGCAGAGAGCCAGAATTTGGTTCCAAAATATGGTTCAGGCCTCGAAATTGGGATATTTATTTATTTTGAAAACAGCAGGGAGGTTTGGGACAAATGTGACCAAATGCCGCTCTCAGTACCTGGCATATGTTGGGTATAAAAAGACGTAATTTCAAACTGCGATTACGTGCAGAGAGCCAGAATTTGGTTCCAAAATATGGCTCAGGCCTCGAAATTGGGATATTTGGCATATTTCGAAAACTACAAGGGAGTTTGTGCAAAATGTGACTCACTAACGCTTTCAGGACTTGACATATGTTGGGTTTAAAAAGTCGTAATTTCAAAATGCAAATACGAGCACAGAGCCAGAATTTGGCTCCAAAATATTTCTGAGGCCTCGAAATTGGGATGTTTGAGATATTTTGAAAACTGCAGGGGGGTTTGGGACAAATATGACCAAACGCCGCTTTCATTACTTGGCATACATTCCATATAAAAAGTCGTAATTTTAAACTGCGAATACGTGCAGCGAGCCAGAATTTGGCTCCAAAATATGGCGCAGGCCTCGACATTGGGATCTTTTGTTATATTATGAAAACTGCAGGGAGGTTTGGGACAAATGTGACTAAACGCTGCTTTCAGTATTTCGCATATGTTGGGTATAAAAAATTCGTAATTTCAAACTGCGAATACGTGCAGAGAGCCAAAATTTGGCTCCAAAATATGGCTCAGGCCTCGAAATTGGGATGTTTGGGATATTTTGAAAATTGCATGGGAGTTTATGCAAAATGTGACTCACTGCCGTTATCAGTACTTGGCATATGTTGGGTATAAAAAGTCGTAATATCAAACTGCGAATACGTGTAGAGAGCCAGAATTTGGCTCTAAAATATTGCTCAGGCCTCGAAATTGGGATATTTGGGATATTTCGAAAACTGCAGGGGAGTTTGTGAAAAATGTGACTCACTGCCACTTTCAGGACTTGGCATATGTTGGGTATGAAAAGTCGTAATATCAAACTGCGAATACGTGCAAAGAGCCAGAATTTGGCTCCAAAATATGGCTCAGCCCTCGATACTGGGATGTTTGGGATATTTTGAAAACTGCAGGGGAGTTTGTGCAATATGTTACCAAACGCCGCTTTCTTTACTTCGCATATGTTGGGTATAAAAAATTCGTAATTTCAAACTGCGAATACGTGCAGAGAGCCAGAATTTGGCTCCAAAATATGGCTCAGGCCTCGAAATTGGGATGTTTGGGATATTTTGAAAACTGCAGGGGAGTTTGCGCAAAATGTGACTCACTGCCGCTTTTAGTACTTGGCATATGTTGGGTATAAAAAGTCGTAATATCAAACTGCAAATACGTGCAGAGAGCCAGAATTTGGCTCCAAAATATGGTTCAGGCCTCGAAATTGGGATATTTATTTATTTTGAAAACTGCAGGGAAGTTTGGGAAAATATGACCAAACGCCGCTTTCATTACTTGGCATATGTTCTGTATAAAAATTCGTAATTTTAAACTGCGAATACGTGCAGAGAGCCAGAATTTGGCTCCAAAATATGGCTCAGGCCTCGAAATTGGAATGTTTGGGATATTTTGAAAACTGCAAGGAGGTTTTTGACAAATGTGACCAATCGCCCCTTTCAGTACTTGGCATATGTTGGGTATAAAAAAGTCGCAATTTCATACTGCGAATACGTGCAGACAGCCAGAATTTGGCTCCAAAATATGGCTCAGGCCTCGAAATTGGGATATTTGGGATATTTTGAAAACTGCAGGGAAGTTTGAGCAAAATGTGACTCTCTGCCGCTATCAGGACTTGGTATATGTTGGGTATAAAAAGTCGTAATATCAAACTGCGAATACGTGCATAGAGCCAGAATTTGGCTCCAAAATATGGCTCAGGCCACGAAATTGGAATGTTTGAGATATTATGAAAACTGCAGGGGGTTTGGGACAAATATGACCAAACGCAGCTTTCATTACTTGGCATATGTTCTGTATAAAAAGTCGTAATTTTAAACTGCGAATACGTGCAGAGAGCAAGAACTTGGCTCCAAAATATGGCGCAGGCCTCGATATTGGGATGTTTTGTTATATTATGAAAACTGCAGGGAGGTTTGGGACAAATGTGACCAAACGCCGCTTTCAGTATTACGAATATGTTGGGTTTAAAAAAGTCGTAATTTCAAACTGCGAATACGTGCAGAGAGCCAAAATTTGGCTCCAAAATATAGCTCAGGCCTCGAAATTAGGATGTTTGGGATATTTTGAAAACTGCAGGGGAGTTTATGCAAAATGTGACTCACTGCCGTTATCAGTACTTGGCATATTTTGGGTATAAAAAGTCGTAATATCAAACTGCGAATACGTGCAGAGAGCCAGAATTTGGCTTTAAAATATTGCTCAGGCCTCGAAATTGGGATATTTGGGATATTTTGAAAACTGCAGGGGAGTTTGTGGAAAATGTGACTCACTGCCGGTTTCAGTACTTGGCATATGTTGGGTATAAAAAGTAATATCAAACTGCGAATACGTGCAAAGAGCCAGAATTTGGCTCCAAAATATGGCTCAGGCCTCGATACTGGGATGTTTGGGATATTTTGAAAACTGCAAGGAGGTTTTTGACAAATGTGACCAATCGCCCCTTTCAGTACTTGGCATATGTTGGGTATAAAAAAGTCGCAATTTCATACTGCGAATACGTGCAGACAGCCAGAATTTGGCTCCAAAATATGGCTCAGGCCTCGAAATTGGGATATTTTGGATATTTTGAAAACTGCAGGGATGTTTGTGCAAAATGTGACTCACTGCCGCTATCAGGACTTGGTATATGTTGGGTATAAATAGTCGTAATATCAAACTGCGAATACGTGCATAGAGCCAGAATTTGGCTCCAAAATATGACTCAGGCCACGAAATTGGGATGTTTGAGATATTATGAAAACTGCAGGGGGTTTGGGAAAATATGACCAAACGCCGCTTTCATTACTTGGCATATGTTCTGTATAAAAAGTCGTAATTTTAAACTGCGAATACGTGCAGAGAGCCAGAATTTGGCTCCAAAATATGGCGCAGGCCTCGATATTGGGATGTTTTGTTATATTATGAAAACTGCAGGGAGGTTTGGGACAAATGTGACCAAACGCCGCTTTCAGTATTTCGCATATGTTGGGTATAAAAAAGTCGTAATTTCAAACAGCGAATACGTGCAGAGAGCCAGAATTTGGCTCCAAAATATGGCTCAGGCCTCGAAATTGAGATGTTTGGGATATTTTGAACACTGCAGGGGAGTTTGTGCATAATGTGACTCACTGCCGCTTTCAGTACTTGGCATATGTTGGGTATAAAAAGTCATAATTTCATACTGCGAATACGTGCAGAGAGCCTGAATTTGGCTCCAAAATATGGCTCAGGCCTCGAAATTGGGATGTTTAGGATATTTTTAAAACTGCAAGGGAGTTTGTGCAAAATGTGACTCACTGCCGCTATCAGTACTTGGCATATGTTGGGTAGAAAAAGTCGTAATATCAAACTGGGAATACGTGCAGAGAGCCAGAATTTGGCTACAAAATATTGCTCAGGCCTCGAAATTGGGATATTTGGGATATTTCGAAAACTGCAGGGGAGTTTGTGCAAAATGTGACTCACTGCCACTTTTAGGACTGGCATATGTTGGGTATAAAAAGTAGTAATTTCAAACTGCGAATACGTGCAGAGAGCAGAACTTGGCTCCAAAATATGGCTCAGGCCTCGAAATTGGGATATTTGGGATATTTCGAAAACTGCAGGGGTGTTTGTGCAAAATGTGACACACTGCCGCTTTCAGGACTTGGCATATGTTGGGTATAAAAAGTCGAAATATCAAACTGAGAACACGTGCATAGAGCCAGAATTTGGCTCCAAAATATGGCTCAGGCCTCGAAATTGAGATGTTTGGTATATTTTATAAACTGCAGGGAGGTTTGGGACAAATGTGACCAAACGCCGTATTCAATACTTGGCATATGTTGGGTATAAAAATTCGTAATTTCAAACTGCGAATACGATCAGAGAGCCTGAATTTAGCTCCAAAATATGGCTTCGGCCTCGAAATTGGGATGTTTGGGATATTTTGAAAACTGCACGGGAGTTTGTGCAAAATGTGACTCATTGCCGCTTTCAGTACTTGGCATATGTTGGGTATAAAAATTTGTAATATCAAACTGCGAATACGTGCAAAGAGCCAGAATTTGGCTCCAAAATATGGCTCAGGCCTCGATATTGGAATATTTGGGATATTTTGAAAACTGCAAGGGAGTTTGTGCAAAATGTGACTTATTGCCGCTTTCAGTACTTGGCATATGTTGGGTATAAAAAGTCGTAAAATCAAACTGCGAATACGTGCAGAGAGCCAGAATTTGGCTACAAAATATTGCTCAGGCCACGAAATTGGGATATTTGGGATATTTCGAAAACTGCAGGGGAGTTTGTGCAAAATGTGACTCACTGCCACTTTCAGGACTGGCATATGTTGGGTATAAAATTCGTAATTTCAAACTGCAAATACGATCAGAGAGCCTGAATTTAGCTCCAAAATATGGCTTCGGCCTCGAAATTGGGATGTTTGGGATATTTTGAAAATTGCACGGGAGTTTGTGCAAAATGTGACTCATTGCCGCTTTCAGTACTTGGCATATGTTGGGAATAAAAAGTCGTAATATCAAACTGCGAATACGAGCAAAGAGCCAGAATTTGGCTCCAAAATATGGCTCAGGCCTCGATACTGGGATGTTTGGGATATTTTGAAAACTGCAGGGGAGTTTGTGCAATATGTGACCAAACGCCGCTTTCTGTACTTCGCATATGTTGGGTATAAAAAATTCGTAATTTCTAACTGCGAATACGTGCAGAGTGCCAGAATTTGGCTCCAAAATATGGCTCAGGCCTCGAAATTGGGATGTTTGGGATATTTTGAAAACTGCAGGGGAGTTTGCGCAAAATGTGACTCACTGCCGCTTTTAGTACTTGGCATATGTTGGGTATAAAAAGTCGTAATATCAAACTGCAAATACGTGCAGAGAGCCAGAATTTGGCTCCAAAATATGGTTCAGGCCTCGAAATTGGGATATTTATTTACTTTGAAAACTGCAGGGAAGTTTGGGACAAATATGACCAAACGCCGCTTTCATTACTTGGCATATGTTCTGTATAAAAATTCGTAATTTTAAACTGCGAATACGTGCAGAGAGCCAGACTTTGGCTCCAAAATATGGCTCAGGCCACAAAATTGGAATGTTTGGGATATTTTGAAAACTGCAGGGAGGTTTGGGACAAATGTGACCAATCGCCCCTTTCAGTACTTGGCATATGTTGGGTATAAAAAATTCGCAATTTCATACTGCGAATACGTGCAGACAGCCAGAATTTGGCTCCAAAATATGGCTCAGGCCTCGAAATTGGGATATTTTGGATATTTTGAAAACTGCAGGGATGTTTGTGCAAAATGTGACTCACTGCCGCTATCAGGACTTGGTATATGTTGGGTATAAATAGTCGTAATATCAAACTGCGAATACGTGCATAGAGCCAGAATTTGGCTCCAAAATATGACTCAGGCCACGAAATTGGGATGTTTGAGATATTATGAAAACTGCAGGGGGTTTGGGAAAATATGACCAAACGCCGCTTTCATTACTTGGCATATGTTCTGTATAAAAAGTCGTAATTTTAAACTGCGAATACGTGCAGAGAGCCAGAATTTGGCTCCAAAATATGGCGCAGGCCTCGATATTGGGATGTTTTGTTATATTATGAAAACTGCAGGGAGGTTTGGGACAAATGTGACCAAACGCCGCTTTCAGTATTTCGCATATGTTGGGTATAAAAAAGTCGTAATTTCAAACAGCGAATACGTGCAGAGAGCCAGAATTTGGCTCCAAAATATGGCTCAGGCCTCGAAATTGAGATGTTTGGGATATTTTGAACACTGCAGGGGAGTTTGTGCATAATGTGACTCACTGCCGCTTTCAGTACTTGGCATATGTTGGGTATAAAAAGTCATAATTTCAAACTGCGAATACGTGCAGAGAGCCTGAATTTGGCTCCAAAATATGGCTCAGGCCTCGAAATTGGGATGTTTAGGATATTTTTAAAACTGCAAGGGAGTTTGTGCAAAATGTGACTCACTGCCGCTATCAGTACTTGGCATATGTTGGGTAGAAAAAGTCGTAATATCAAACTGGGAATACGTGCAGAGAGCCAGAATTTGGCTACAAAATATTGCTCAGGCCTCGAAATTGGGATATTTGGGATATTTCGAAAACTGCAGGGGAGTTTGTGCAAAATGTGACTCACTGCCACTTTTAGGACTGGCATATGTTGGGTATAAAAAGTAGTAATTTCAAACTGCGAATACGTGCAGAGAGCAGAACTTGGCTCCAAAATATGGCTCAGGCCTCGAAATTGGGATATTTGGGATATTTCGAAAACTGCAGGGGTGTTTGTGCAAAATGTGACACACTGCCGCTTTCAGGACTTGGCATATGTTGGGTATAAAAAGTCGAAATATCAAACTGAGAACACGTGCATAGAGCCAGAATTTGCCTCCAAAATATGGCTCAGGCCTCGAAATTGAGATGTTTGGTATATTTTATAAACTGCAGGGAGGTTTGGGACAAATGTGACCAAACGCCGTATTCAATACTTGGCATATGTTGGGTATAAAAATTCGTAATTTCAAACTGCGAATACGATCAGAGAGCCTGAATTTAGCTCCAAAATATGGCTTCGGCCTCGAAATTGGGATGTTTGGGATATTTTGAAAACTGCACGGGAGTTTGTGCAAAATGTGACTCATTGCCGCTTTCAGTACTTGGCATATGTTGGGTATAAAAATTTGTAATATCAAACTGCGAATACGTGCAAAGAGCCAGAAATTGGCTCCAAAATATGGCTCAGGCCTCGATATTGGAATATTTGGGATATTTTGAAAACTGCAAGGGAGTTTGTGCAAAATGTGACTTATTGCCGCTTTCAGTACTTGGCATATGTTGGGTATAAAAAGTCGTAATATCAAACTGCGAATACGTGCAGAGAGCCAGAATTTGGCTACAAAATATTGCTCAGGCCACGAAATTGGGATATTTGGGATATTTCGAAAACTGCAGGGGAGTTTGTGCAAAATGTGACTCACTGCCACTTTCAGGACTGACATATGTTGGGTATAAAATTCGTAATTTCAAACTGCAAATACGATCAGAGAGCCTGAATTTAGCTCCAAAATATGGCTTCGGCCTCGAAATTGGGATGTTTGGGATATTTTGAAAATTGCACGGGAGTTTGTGCAAAATGTGACTCATTGCCGCTTTCAGTACTTGGCATATGTTGGGAATAAAAAGTCGTAATATCAAACTGCGAATACGAGCAAAGAGCCAGAATTTGGCTCCAAAATATGGCTCAGGCCTCGATATTGGGATGTTTGGGATATTTTGAAAACTGCAGGGGAGTTTGTGCAATATGTGACCAAACGCCGCTTTGTGTACTTCGCATATGTTGGGTATAAAAAATTCGTAATTTCAAACTGCGAATACGTGCAGAGAGCCAGAATTTGGCTCCAAAATATGGCTCAGGCCTCGAAATTGGGATGTTTGGGATATTTTGATAACTGCAGGGGAGTTTGCGCAAAATGTGACTCACTGCCGCTTTTAGTACCTGGCATATGTTGGGTATAAAAAGACGTAATTTCAATCTGCGATTACGTGCAGAGAGCCAGAATTTGGTTCCAAAATATGGCTCAGGCCTC
Source organism: Procambarus clarkii (assembly GCF_040958095.1). Classification (NCBI taxonomy): domain Eukaryota; kingdom Metazoa; phylum Arthropoda; class Malacostraca; order Decapoda; family Cambaridae; genus Procambarus; species Procambarus clarkii. The sequence continues at coordinate 5,160,747 of NC_091218.1, read as the reverse complement.
GAAATTGGGATGTTTAAGATATTTTGAAAACTGCAGGGGGGTTTGGGACAAATATGACCAAACGCCGCTTTCATTACTTGGCATACATTCCGTATAAAAAGTCGTAATTTTAAACTGCGAATACGTGCAGCGAGCCAGAATTTGGCTCCAAAATATGGCGCAGGCCTCGACATTTGGATCTTTTGTTATATTATGAAAACTGCAGGGAGGTTTGGGACAAATGTGACCAAACGCTGCTTTCAGTATTTCGCATATGTTGGGTATAAAAAATTCGTAATTTCAAACTGCGAATACGTGCAGAGAGCCAAAATTTGGCTCCAAAATATGGCTCAGGCCTCGAAATTGGGATGTTTGGGATATTTTGAAAATTGCATCGGAGTTTATGCAAAATGTGACTCACTGCCGTTATCAGTACTTGGCATATGTTGGGTATAAAAAGTCGTAATATCAAACTGCGAATACGTGTAGAGAGCCAGAATTTGGCTCTAAAATATTGCTCAGGCCTCGAAATTGGGATATTTGGGATATTTCGAAAACTGCAGGGGAGTTTGTGCAAAATGTGACTCACTGTCACTTTCAGGACTTGCCATATGTTGGGTATAAAAATTCGTAATTTCATACTGCGAATACGTGCATAGAGCCAGAATTCTGTTCCAAAATATGGCTCAGGCCTCAAAATTGGGGTGTTTGGGATATTTTGAAATCTGCGGGGGGGGTTTGGGACAAATATGACTAAATGCCGCTTTCATTACTTGGCATATGTTTCGTATAAAAAGTCATAATTTCAATCTGTGAATACGTGCAGAGAGGCAGAGTTTGGCTCCAAAATATAGCTCAGGCCTCGAAATTGGGATATTTGGGATATTTTTTAAACCACACGGGAGTTATGCAAAATGTGACTAACTGCCGCTTTCAGTACTTGTCATATGTTGGGTATAAAAAGTAGTAATTTCAAACTGCGAATACGTGCAGAGAGCCAGAATTTGGCTCCGAAATATGGCTCAGGCCTCGAAATTGGGATATTTGGGATATTTCGAAAACTGCAGGGGACTTTGTGCAAAATGTGACTCACTGCCACTTTTAGGACTTGGCATATGTTGGGTATAGAAAGTCCTAATATCAAACTGTGAATACGTGCATAGAGCTAGAATTTTTCTCCAAAATATTTCTCATTCCTCGAAATTGGGATGTTTGAGATATTTTGAAAACTGCAGGGGGGGATTGGGACAAATATGACCAAACGCCGCTTTCATTACTTGGCATATGTTCCGTATAAAAATTCGTAATTTTAAACTGCAAATACGTGCAGAGAGCCAGAATTTGGCTCCAAAATATGGTTCAGGCCTCAAAATTGGGATATTTATTTATTTTGAAAACTGCAGGGAAGTTTGGGACAAATGTGACCAATCGCCCCTTTCAGTACTTGGCATATGTTGGGTATAAAAAAGTCGCAATTTCATACTGCCAATACGTGCAGACAGCCAGAATTTGGCTCCAAAATATGGCTCAGGCCTCGAAATTGGGATATTTGGGATATTTTGAAAACTGCAGGGGAGTTTGTGCAAAATGTGACTCTCTGCCGCTATCAGGACTTGGTATATGTTGGGTATAAAAAGTCGTAATATCAAACTGCGAATACGTGCATAGAGCCAGAATTTGGCTCCAAAATATGGCTCAGGCCACGAAATTGTGATGTTTGAGATATTATGAAAACTGCAGGGGGTTTGGGACAAATATGACCAAACGCCTCTCTCATTACTTGGCATATGTTCTGAATAAAAAGTCGTAATTTTAAACTGCGAATACGTGCAGAGAGCAAGAATTTGGCTCCAAAATATGGCGCAGGCCTCGATATTGGGATGTTTTGTTATATTATGAAAACTGCAGGGAGGTTTGGGACAAATGTGACCAAACGCCGCTTTCAGTATTTCGAATATGTTGGGTTTAAAAAAGTCGTAATTTCAAACTGCGAATACGTGCAAAGAGCCAGAATTTGGCTCCAAAATATGGCTCAGCCCTCGATACTGGGATGTTTGGGATATTTTGAAAACTGCAGGGGAGTTTGTGCAATATGTGACCAAACGCCGCTTTCTTTACTTCGCATATGTTGGGTATAAAAAATTCCTAATTTCAAACTGCGAATACGTGCAGAGAGCCAAAATTTGGCTCCAAAATATAGCTCAGGCCTCGAAATTAGGATGTTTGGGATATTTTGAAAACTGCAGGGGAGTTTATGCAAAATGTGACTCACTGCCATTATCAGTACTTGGCATATGTTGGGTATAAAAAGTCGTAATTTCATACTGTGAATACGTGCATAGAGCCAGAATTTGGCTCCAAAACATGGCTCAGGCCTCAAAATTGGGATGTTTGGGATATTTTGAAAACTGCGGGGGGGTTTGGGACAAATATGACCAAACGCCGCTTTCATTACTTTGCATATGTTTCGTATAAAAAGTCGTAATTTCAAATTGCGAATACGTCCAGAGAGCCAGAATTTGGCTCCAAAATATGGCTCAGGCCTCGATATTGGTATGTTCGGGATATTTTGAAAACTGCAGGGAGGTTTGGGACAAATGTGACCAAACACCGCTTTCAGTACTTCGCATATGTTTGGTATAAAAAAAGTCGTAATTTCAAACTGCGAATACGTGCAGAGAGCCAGAATTTGGCTCCAAAATATGGCTCAGGCCTCGAAATTGAGATGTTTGGGATATTTTGAACACTGCAAGGGAGTTTGTGCATAATGTGACTCACTGCCGCTTTCAGTACTTGGCATATGTTGGTTATAAAAAGTCGTAATTTCAAACTGCCAATACGTGCAGAGAGCCTGAATTTGGCTCCAAAATATGGCTCAGGCCTCGAAATTGGGATGTTTAGGATATTTTTAAAACTGCAGGGGAGTTTGTGCAAAATGTGACTCACTGCCGCTATCAGTACTTGGCATATGTTGGGTAGAAAAAGTCGTAATATCAAACTGCGAATACGTACAGAGAGCCAGAATTTGGCTACAAAATATTGCTGAGGCACCGAAATTGGGATATTTGGGATATTTCGAAAACTGCAGGGGAGTTTGTGCAAAATGTGACTCACTGCCACTTTCAGGACTGGCATATGTTGGGTATAAAAAGTAGTAATTTCAAACTACGAATACGTGCAGAGAGCCAGAATTTGCCTCCAAAATATGGCTCAGGCCTCGAAATTGGAATATTTGGGATATTTCGAAAACTGCAGGGGAGTTTGAGCAAAATGTGACACACTGCCGCTTTCAGGACTTGGCATATGTTGGGTATAAAAAGTCGAAATATCAAACTGCGAATACGTGCATAAAGACAGAATTTGGCTCCAAAATATGGCTCAAGCCTCGAAATTGAGATGTTTGGTATATTTTATAAACTGCAGGGAGGTTTTTGACAAATGTTACCAAACGCCGAATTAAATACTTGGCATATGTTGGGTATAAAATTCGTAATTTCAAACTGCAAATACGATCAGAGAGCCTGAATTTAGCTCCAAAATATGGCTTCGGCCTCGAAATTTGGATGTTTGGGATATTTTGAAAATTGCAGGGGAGTTTGTGCAAAATGTGACTCATTGCCACTTTCAGTACTTGGCATATGTTGGGTATAAAAAGTCGTAATATCAAACTGCGAATACGTGCAAAGATCCAGAATTTGCCTGCAAAATATGGCGCAGGCCTCGATATTGGGATGTTTTGTTATATTACGAAAACTGCAGGGAGGTTTGGGACAAATGTGACCAAACGCTGCTTTCAGTATTTCGCATATGTTGGGTATAAAAAAGTCGTAATTTCAAACTGCGAATACGTGCAGAGAGCCAAAATTTGGCTCCAAAATATGGCTCAGGCCTCAAAATTGAGATGTTTGGGATATTTTGAACACTGCAAGGGAGTTTGTGCATAATGTGACTCACTGCCGCTTTCAGTACTTAGCATATGTTGGGTATAAAAAGTCGTAATTTCAAACTGCCAATACGTGCAGAGAGCCAGAATTTGCCTCTAAAATATTGCTCAGGCCTCGAAATTGGGATATTTGGGATATTTCGAAAGCTGCAGGGGAGTTTGTGCAAAATGTGACTCACTGCCACTTTCAGGACTTGCCATATGTTGGGTATAAAAAGTCGTAATTTCATACTGCGAATACGTGCATAGAGCCAGAATTTGCCTCTAAAATATGGCTCAGGCCTCAAAATTGGGATGTTTGGGATATTTTGAAAACTGCGGGGGGGTTTGGGACAAATATGACCAAACGCAGCTTTCATTACTTTGCATATGTTTCGTATAAAAAGTCGTAATTTCAATCTGTGAATACGTGCAGAGAGGCAGAGTTTGGCTCCAAAATATAGCTCAGGCCTCGAAATTGAGATATTTGGGATATTTTTTAAACCACACGGGAGTTTATGCAAAATGTGACAAACTGCCGCTTTCAGTACTTGTCATATGTTGGGTATAAAAAGTAGTAATTTCAAACTGCGAATACGTACATAGAGCCAGAATTTGGCTCCAAAATATTTGTCAGGCCTCGAAATTGGGATGTTTGAGATATTTTGAAAATTGCAGGGGGGTTTGGGACAAATATGACCAAACGCCGCTTTCATTACTTGGCATATGTTCCATGTAAAAAGTCGTAATTTTAAACTGCGAATACGTGCAGCGAGCCAGAATTTGGCTCCAAAATATGGCTCAGGCCTCGAAACTGGGATGTTTGGTATATTTTATAAACTGCAGGGAGGTTTGAGAGAAATGTGACCAAACGCCGTATTCAATACTTGGCATATGTTGGGTATAAAAAGTCGTAATTTCAAACTGCGAATAGGATCAGAGAGCCTGAATATAGCTCCAAAATATGGCTTCGGCCTCGAAATTGGGATGTTTGGGATTTTTTGTAAACTGCAGGGGAGTTTGTGCAAAATGTGAATCATTGCCGCTTTCAGTACTTAGCATATGTTGGGTATAAAAAGTAATATCAAACTGCGAATACGTGCAAAGAGCCAGAATTTGGCTCCAAATTATGGCTCAGGCCTCGGTATTGGGATGTTTGGGATATTTTGAAAACTGCATGAGAGTTTGTGCAAAATGTGACTCATTGCCGCTTTCAGTACTTGGCATATGTTGGGTATAAAAAGTAATATCAAACTGCGAATACGTGCAAAGAGCCAGAATTTGCCTCCAAATTATGGCTCAGGCCTCGGTATTGGGATGTTTGGGATATTTTGAAAACTGCAGGGGAGTTTGTGCAATATGTGACCAAACGCCGCTTCCTGTACTTCGCATATGTTGGGTATAAAAATTCGTAATTTCAAACTACGAATACGTGCAGAGAGCCAGAATTTGGCTCCAAAATATGGCTCAGGCCTCGAAATTGGGATGTTTGGGATATTTTGAAAACTGCCGGAGAGTTTGCGCAAAATGTGACTCACTGCCGCTTTTAGTACTTGGCATATGTTGGGTATAAAAAGTCGTAATATCAAACTGCGAATACGTGCAGAGAGCCACAATTTATCTCCAAAATATGGTTCAGACCTCGAAATTGTGATATTTTTTTATTTTGAAAACTGCAGGGAGGTTTGGGACAAATGTGACCAAATGCCGCTCTCAGTACCTGGCATATGTTAGGTATAAAAAGACGTAATATCAAACTGCGAATACGTGCATAGAGTCAGATTTTGGCTTCAAAATATGGCTCAGGCTTCGAAATTGGGATGTTTGAGATATTTTGAAAACTGCAGGGAGGTTCGGGACAAATGTGACCAAACGCCGCTTTCAGTACTTGGCATATGTTGGGCATAAAAAAGTCGCAATTTCAAACTTCGAATAAGTGCAGATAGCCAGAATTTGGCTCCAAAATATGGCTCAGGCCTCGAAATTGGGATGTTTGGGATATTTTGAAAACTGCTGGGGGGTTTGGGACAAATATGACCAAACGCCGCTTTCATTACTTTGCATTTGTTTCGTATAAATAGTCGTAATTTCAAATTGCGAATACTTGCAGAGAGCCAGAATTTGGCTCCAAAATATGGCTCAGGCCTCGAAATTGGGATGTTTGGGATATTTTGAAAACTGCAGGGGAGTTTGTGCAAAATGTGATTCACTGCCGTTTCAGTACTTGACATATGTTGGGTATAAAAAGTCGTAATTTCAAACTGCGAATACGTGCAGAAAGCCTGAATTTGGCTCCAAAAGTTGGCTCAAGCCTCGAAATTGAGATGTTTGGGATATTTTGAAAACTGCAAGGGGATTGGGACAAATGTGTTCAAACGCAGCTTTCAGTACTTGGCATATGTTGGGTATAAAAAAGTCGCAATTTCAAACTGCGAATACGTGCAGAGAGCCAGAGTTTGGCTCCAAAATATAGCTCAGGACTCGAAATTGGGATATTTGGGATATTTTTTAAACTACAGGGGAGTTTATGCAAAATGTGACTAACTGCCGCTTTCAGTAATTGGCATATGTTGGGTATAAAAAGTAGTAATTTCATACTGCGAATACGTGCATATAGCCAGAATTTGGCTCCAAAATATGGCTCAGGCCATGAAATTGGGATATTTGGGATATTTCGAAAACTGCAGGGGAGTTTGTCCAATATGTGACTCACTGCCATTTTCAGGACTGGCATATGTTGGGTATAAAAAGTAGTAATTTCAAACTGCGAATACGTGCAGAGAGCCAGAATTTGCCTCCAAAATATGGCTCAGGCCTCGAAATTGGAATATTTGGGATATTTCGAAATCTGCAGGGGAGTTTGAGCAAAATGTGACACACTGCCGCTTTCAGGACTTGGCATATGTTGGGTATAAAAAGTCGAAATATCAAACTGCGAATACGTGCATAGCGACAGAATTTGGCTCCAAAATATGACTCAAGCCTCGAAATTGGGATGTTTGGTATATTTTATAAACTGCAGGTAGGTTTTTGACAAATGTGACTAAACGCTGAATTCAATACTTGGCATATGTTGGGTATAAAATTCGTAATTTCAAACTGCAAATACGATCAGAGAGCCTGAATTTAGCTCCAAAATATGGTTTCGGCCTCGAAATTGGGATGTTTGGGATATTTTGAAAATTGCACAGGAGTTAGTGCAAAATATGACTCATTGCCGCTTTCAGTACTTGGCATATGTTGGGTATAAAAAGTCGTAATATCAAACTGCGAATACGAGCAAAGAGCCAGAATTTGGCTCCAAAATATGGCTCAGGCCTCGATATTGGGATGTTTGGGATATTTTGAAAACTGCAGGGGAGTTTGTGCAATATGTGACCAAACGCCGCTTTCTGTACTTCGCATATGTTGGGTATAAAAAGTCGTTATTTCATACTGCGAATACGTGCATAGAGCCAGAATTTGGTTCCAAAATATGGCTCAGGCCTCAAAATTGGGATGTTTGGGATATTTTGAAATCTGCGGGGGGGTTTGGGACAAATATGACCTAACGCCGCTTTCATTACTTTGCATATGTTTCGTATAAAAAGTCATAATTTCAATCTGCGAATACGTGCAGAGAGGCAGAATTTGGCTCCAAAATATAGCTCAGGCCTCGAAATTGGGATGTTTGGGATATTCTGATAACTGCAGGGGAGTTTGTGCAAAATGTGACTCACTGCTGCTTTTAGTACTTGGCATATGTTGGGTATAAAAAGTCGTAATATCAAACTGCGAATACGTGCAGAGAACCAGAATTTGGCTCCAAAATATGGTTCAGGCCTCGAAATTGGGATATATATTTATTTTGAAAACAGCAGGGAGGTTTGGGACAAATGTGACCAAATGCCGCTCTCAGTACCTGGCATATGTTGGGTATAAAAAGACGTAATTTCAAACTGCGATTACGTGCAGAGAGCCAGAATTTGGTTCCAAAATATGGCTCAGGCCTCGAAATTGGGATATTTGGCATATTTCGAAAACTACAAGGGAGTTTGTGCAAAATGTGACTCACTAACGCTTTCAGGACTTGACATATGTTGGGTTTAAAAAGTCGTAATTTCAAAATGCAAATACGAGCATAGAGCCTGAATTTGGCTCCAAAATATTTCTCAGGCCTCGAAATTGGGATGTTTGAGATATTTTGAAAACTGCAGGGGGGTTTGGGACAAATATGACCAAACGCCGCTTTCATTACTTGGCATACATTCCGTATAAAAAGTCGTAATTTTAAACTGCGAATACGTGCAGCGATCCAGAATTTGGCTCCAAAATATGGCGCAGGCCTCGACATTGGGATCTTTTGTTATATTATGAAAACTGCAGGGAGGTTTGGGACAAATGTGACCAAACGCTGCTTTCAGTATTTCGCATATGTTGGGTATAAAAAATTCGTAATTTCAAACTGCGAATACGTGCAGAGAGCCAAAATTTGGCTCCAAAATATGGCTCAGGCCTCGAAATTGGGATGTTTGGGATATTTTGAAAATTACATGGGAGTTTATGCAAAATGTGACTCACTGCCGTTATCAGTACTTGGCATATGTTGGGTATAAAAAGTCGTAATATCAAACTGCGAATACGTGTAGAGAGACAGAATTTGGCTCTAAAATATTGCTCAGGCCTCGAAATTGGGATATTTGGGATATTTCGAAAACTGCAGGGGAGTTTGTGCAAAATGTGACTCACTGCCACTTTCAGGACTTGCCATATGTTGGGTATAAAAAGTCGTAATTTCATACTGCGAATACGTGCATAGAGCCAGAATTTGGTTCCAAAATATGGCTCAGGCCTCAAAATTGGGATGTTTGGGATATTTTGAAATCTGCGGGGGGGTTTGGGACAAATATGACCAAACGCCGCTTTCATTACTTTGCATATGTTTCGTATAAAAAGTCATAATTTCAATCTGCGAATACGTGCAGAGAGGCAGAATTTGGCTCCAAAATATAGCTCAGGCCTCGAAATTGGGATGTTTGGGATATTTTGATAACTGCAGGGGAGTTTGCGCAAAATGTGACTCACTGCCGCTTTTAGTACTTGGCATATGTTGGGTATAAAAATTCGTAATATCAAACTGCGAATACGTGCAGAGAGCCAGAATTTGGCTCCAAAATATGGTTCAGGCCTCGAAATTGGGATATTTATTTATTTTGAAAACAGCAGGGAGGTTTGGGACAAATGTGACCAAATGCCGCTCTCAGTACCTGGCATATGTTGGGTATAAAAAGACGTAATTTCAAACTGCGATTACGTGCAGAGAGCCAGAATTTGGTTCCAAAATATGGCTCAGGCCTCGAAATTGAGATATTTGGCATATTTCGAAAACTACAAGGGAGTTTGTGCAAAATGTGACTCACTAACGCTTTCAGGACTTGACATATGTTGGGTTTAAAAATCTTAATTTCAAAATGCAAATACGAGCATAGAGCCAGAATTTGGCTCCAAAATATTTCTCAGGCCTCGAAATTGGGATGTTTGAGATATTTTGAAAATTGCATGGGAGTTTATGCAAAATGTGACTCACTGCCGTTACCAGTACTTGGCATATGTTGGGTATAAAAATCTTAATTTCAAAATGCAAATACGAGCATAGAGCCAAAATGTGGCTCCAAAATATGGCTCAGGCCTCGAAATTGGGATGTTTGGGATATTTTGAAAATTGCATGGGAGTTTATGCAAAATGTGACTCACTGCCGTTACCAGTACTTGGCATATGTTGGGTATAAAAAGACGTAATATCAAACTGCGAATACGTGTAGAGAGCCAGAATTTGGCTCTAAAATATTGCTCAGGCCTCGAAATTGGGATATTTGGGATATTTCGAAAACTGCAGGGGAGTTTGTGCAAAATGTGACTCACTGCCACTTTCAGGACTTGCCATATGTTGGGTATAAAAAGTCGTAATTTCATACTGCGAGTACGTGCATAGAGACAGAATTTGGTTCCAAAATATGGCTCAGACCTCAAAATTGGGATATTTGGGATATTTCGAAAACTGCAGGGGAGTTTGTCCAATATGTGACTCACTGCCATTTTCAGGACTGGCATATGTTGGGTATAAAAAGTAATAATTTCAAACTGCGAATACGTGCAGAGAGCCAGAATTTGCCTCCAAAATATGGCTCAGGCCTCGAAATTGGAATATTTGGGATATTTCGAAAACTGCAGGGGAGTTTGAGCAAAATGTGACACACTGCCGCTTTCAGGACTTGGCATATGTTGGGTATAAAAAGTCGAAATATCAAACTGCGAATACGTGCATAGAGACAGAATTTGGCTCCAAAATATGACTCAAGCCTCGAAATTGGGATGTTTGGTATATTTTATAAACTGCAGGTAGGTTTTTGACAAATGTGACCAAACGCCGAATTCAATACTTGGCATATGTTGGGTATAAAATTCGTAATTTCAAACTGCAAATACGATCAGAGAGCCTGAATTTAGCTCCAAAATATGGTTTCAGCCTCGAAATTGGGATGTTTGGGATATTTTGAAAATTGCACAGGAGTTTGTGCAAAATGTGACTCAATGCCGCTTTCAGTACTTGGCATATGTTGGGTATAAAAAGTCGTAATATCAAACTGCCAATACGAGCAAAGAGCCAGAATTTGGCTCCAAAATATGGCTCAGGCCTCGATATTGGGATGTTTGGGATATTTTGAAAACCTGCAGGGGAGTTTGTGCAATATGTGACCAAACGCCGCTTTCTGTACTTCGAAAATGTTGGGTATAAAAAGTCGTAATTTCATACTGCGAATACGTGCATAGAGCCAGAATTTGGTTCCAAAATATGGCTCAGGCCTCAAAATTGGGATGTTTGGGATATTTTGAAATCTGCGAGGGGTTTGGGACAAATATGACCTAACGCCGCTTTCATTACTTTGCATATGTTTCGTATAAAAAGTCATAATTTCAATCTGCGAATACGTGCAGCGAGCCAGAATTTGGCTTCAAAATATGGCTCAGGCCTCGAAATTGGAATGTTTGGGATATTTTGAAAGCGGCAAAATATATTGCCGCTTTCAGTACTTGGCATATGTTGGGTATAAAAATTCGTAATATCAAACTGCGAATACGTTCAAAGAGCCAGAATTTGGCTCCAAAATATGGCTCAGCCCTCGATACTGGGATGTTTGGGATATTTTGAAAACTGTAGGGGAGTTTGTGCAATATGTGACCAAACGCCGCTTTCTTTACTTCGCATATGTTGGGTATAAAAAATTCGTAATTTCAAACTGCGAATACGTGCAGAGAGCCAGAATTTGGCTCCAAAATATGGCTCAGGCCTCGAAATTGGGATGTTTCGGATATTTTGAAAACTGCAGGGAAGTTTGGGAAAATATGACCAAACGCCGCTTTCATTACTAGGCATATGTTCTGTATAAAAATTCGTAATTTTAAACTGCGAATACGTGCAGAGAGCCAGAATTTGGCTCCAAAATATGGCTCAGGCCTCGAAATTGGAATGTTTGGGATATTTTGAAAACTGCAGGGAGGTTTGGGACAAATGTGACCAATCGCCCCTTTCAGTACTTGGCATATGTTGGGTATAAAAAAGTCGCAATTTCATACTGAGAATACGTGCAGACAGCCAGAATTTGGCTCAAAAATACGGCTCAGGCCTCGAAATTGGGATATTTGGGATATTTTGAAAACTGCAGGGGAGTTTGTGCAAAATGTGACTCTCTGCCGCTATCAGGACTTAGTATATGTTGGGTATAAAAAGTCGTAATATCAAACTGCGAATACGTGCATAGAGCCAGAATTTGGCTCCAAAATATGGCTCAGGCCACGAAATTGGGATGTTTGAGATATTATGAAAACTGCAGGGGGTTTGGGACAAATATGACCAAACGCCTCTCTCATTACTTGGCTTATGTTCTGTATAAAAAGTCGTAATTTTAAACTGCGAATACGAGCAGAGAGCAAGAATTTGGCTCCAAAATATGGCGCAGGCCTCGATATTGGGATGTTTTGTTATATTATGAAAACTGCAGGGAGGTTTGGGACAAATGTGACCAAACGCAGCTTTCAGTATTTCGAATATGTTGGGTTTAAAATAGTCGTAATTTCAAATTGCGAATACTTGCAGAGAGCCAGAATTTGGCTCCAAAATATAGCTCAGGCCTCGAAATTAGGATGTTTGGGATATTTTGAAAACTGCAGGGGAGTTTATGCAAAATGTGACTCACTGCCATTATCAGTACTTGGCATATGTTGGGTATAAAAAGTCGTAATATCAAACTGCGAATACGTGCAGAGAGCCAGAATTTGGCTTTAAAATATTGCTTAGGCCTCGAAATTGGGATATTTGGGATATTTCGAAAACTGCAGGGGAGTTTGTGCAAAATGTGACTCTGCCACTTTCAGGACTTGGCATATGTTGGGTATAAAAAGTCGTAATTTCATACTGCGAATACGTGCATAGAGCCAGAATTTATCTCCAAAATATGGCTCAGGCCTCGATATTGGTATGTTTGGGATATTTTGAAAACTGCAGGGAGGTTTGGGACAAATGTGACCAAACGCCGCTTTCAGTACTTTGCATATGTTTGGTATAAAAAAAGTCGTAATTTCAAACTGCGAATACGTGCAGAGAGCCAGAATTTGGCTCCAGAATATGGCTCAGGCCTAGAAATTGAGATGTTTGGGATATTTTGAACACTGCAAGGGAGTTTGTGCATAATGTGACTCACTGCCGCTTTCAGTACTTGGCATATGTTGGGTATAAAAAGTCGTAATTTCAAACTGCCAATACGTGCAGAGAGCCTTAATTTGGCTCCAAAATATGGCTCAGGCCTCGAAATTGGGATGTTTAGGATATTTTTAAAACTGCAGGGGAGTTTGTGCAAAATATGACTCACTGCCGCTATCAGTACTTGGCATATGTTGGGTAGAAAAAGTCGTAATATCAATCTGCGAATACGTGCAGAGAGCCAGAATTTGGCTACAAAATATTGCTCAGGCCACGAAATTGGGATATTTGGGATATTTCGAAAACTGCAGGGGAGTTTGTTCAAAATGTGACTCACTGCCACTTTTAGGACTTGCCATATGTTGGGTATAAAAAGTCGTAATTTCATACTGCGAACACGTGCATAGAGCCAGAATTTGGCTCCAAAATATGGTTCAGGCCTCAAAATTGGAATGTTTGGGATATTTTGAAAACTGCGGTTGGGTTTGGGACAAATATGACCAAACGCGGCTTTCATTACTTTGCATATGTTTCGTATAAAAAGTCGTAATTTCAATCTGTGAATACGTGCAGAGAGGCAGAGTTTGGCTCCAAAATATAGCTCAGGCCTCGAAATTGGGATATTTGGGATATTTTTTAAACCACACGGGAGTTTATGCAAAATGTGACTAACTGCCGCTTTCAGTACTTGTCATATGTTGGGTATAAAAAGTAGTAATTTCAAACTGCGAATACGTGCATAGAGCCAGAATTTGGCTCCAAAATATTTCTCAGGCCTCGAAATTGGGATGTTTGAGATATTTTGAAAATTGCAGGGGGGTTTGGGACAAATATGACCAACGCCGCTTTCATTACTTGGCATATGTTCCATGGAAAAATTCGTAATTTTAAACTGCGAATATGTGCAGCGAGCCAGAATTTGGCTCCAAAATATGGCTCAGGCCTCGAAACTGGGATGTTTGGTATATTTTATAAACTGCAGGGAGGTTTGGAAGAAATGTGACCAAACGCCGTATTCAATACTTGGCATATGTTGGGTATAAAAAGTCGTAATTTCAAACTGCGAATAGGATCAAAGAGCCTGAATATAGCTCCAAAATATGGCATCGGCCTCGAAATTGGGATGTTTGGGATATTTTGTAAACTGCAGGGGAGTTTGTGCAAAATGTGAATCATTGCCGCTTTCAGTACTTAGCATATGTTGGGTATAAAAAGTAATATCAAACTGCGAATACGTGCAAAGAGCCAGAATTTGGCTCCAAAATATGGCTCAGGCCTCGATATTGGGATGTTTGGGATATTTTGAAAACTGCAGGAGAGTTTGTGCAAAATGTGACTCATTGCCGCTTTCAGTACTTGGCATATGTTGGGTATAAAAAGTAATATCAAACTTCGAATACGTGCAAAGAGCCAGAATTTGGCTCCAAATTATGGCTCAGGCCTCGGTATTGGGATGTTTGGGATATTTTGAAAACTGCAGGGGAGTTTGTGCAATATGTGACCAAACGCCGCTTCCTGTACTCCGCATATGTTGGGTATAAAAACTCGTAATTTCAAACTGCGAATACGTGCAGAGAGCCAGAATTTGGCTCCAAAATATTGCTCAGGCCTCGAAATTGGGATGTTTGGGATATTTTGAAAACTGCCGGAGAGTTTGCGCAAATTGTGACTCACTGCCGATTTTAGTACTTGGCATATGTTGGGTATAAAAAGTCGTAATATCAAACTGCGAATACGTGCAGAGAGCCAGAATTTATCTCCAAAATATGGTTCAGGCCTCGAAAATGGGATATTTATTTATTTTGAAAACTGCAGGGAGGTTTGGGACAAATGTGACCAAATGCCGCTCTCAGTACCTGGCATATGTTGGGTATAAAAAGACGTAATATCAAACTGCGAATACGTGCATAGAGTCAGATTTTGGCTTCAAAATATGGCTCAGGCTTCGAAATTGGGATGTTTGGGATATTTTGAAAACTGCAGGGAGGTTCGGGACAAATGTGACCAAACGCCGCTTTCAGTACTTGGCATATGTTGGGCATAAAAAAGACGCAATTTCAAACTTCGAATACGTGCAGAAAACCAGAATTTGGCTCCAAAATATGGCTCAGGCCTAGAAATTTGGATGTTTGGGATATTTTGAAAACTGCTGGGGGGTTTGGGACAAATATGACCAAACGCCGCTTTCATTACTTTGCATTTGTTTCGTATAAATAGTCGTAATTTCAAATTGCGAATACTTGCAGAGAGCCAGAATTTGGCTCCAAAATATGGCTCAGGCCTCGAAATTGGGATGTTTGGGATATTTTGAAAACTGCAGGGGAGTTTGTGCAAAATGTGATTCACTGCCGTTTCAGTACTTGACATATGTTGGGTATAAAAAGTCGTAATTTCAAACTGCGAATACGTGCAGAAAGCCTGAATTTGGCTCCAAAAGTTGGCTCAAGCCTCGAAATTGAGATGTTTGGGATATTTTGAAAACTGCAGGGGGATTGGGACAAATGTGTTCAAACGCAGCTTTCAGTACTTGGCAAATGTTGGGTATAAAATTCGCAATTTCAAACTGCGAATACGTACAGAGAGCCAGAATTTGGCACCAAAATATGGCTCAAGCCTCGAAATTGGGATATTTGGGATATTTCGAAAACTGCAGGGGAGTTTGTCCAAAATGTGACTCACTGCCGCTTTCAGGACTTGGCATATGTTGGGTATAAAAATTGGTAATATCAAACTGCGAATACTTGCATAGAGCCAGAATTTGGCTCCAAAATATGGCTCAGGCCTCGAAATTGGAATGTTTGGGATATTTTGAAAACTGCGGGAAGGTTTGGGACAAATATGACCAAACGCCGCTTTCATTACTTTGCATATGTTTCGTATAAAAAGTCGTAATTTCAAATTGCGAATACGTGGTGAGAGCCAGAATTTGGCTCCAAAATATGGCTCAGGCCTCGAAATTGGGATGTTTGGGATATTTCGAAAACTGCAGGGGGGGATTGGGACAAATGTGTCCAAACGCCGCTTTCAGTACTAGGCATATGTTGGGTATAAAAAAGTCGCAATTTCAAACTACGAATACGTACAGAGAGCCAGAATTTGGCACCAAAATTTGGCTCAGGCCTCGAAATTATGATATTTGGGATATTTCGAAAACTGCAGGGGAGTTTGTTCAAAATGTGACTCACTGCCACTTTCAGGACTTGGCATATGTTGGGTATAAAAAGTCGTAATATCAAACTGTGAATACATGCATAGAGCCAGAACTTGGCTCCAAAATATGGCTCAGGCCTCGAAATTGGGATGTTTGGGATATTTTGAGAACTGCAGGGAGGTTTGGGACAAATGTGACCAAACGTCGCTTTCAGTACTTGGCATATCTTGGGTATAAAAAGTCGTAATTTCAAACAGAGAATACGTGCAGAGAGCCAGAATTTGGCTCCAAAATATGGCTCAGGCCGCGAAATTGGGATATTTCGAAAACTGCAGGGAGGTTGTGGGAAATGTGACCAAACGCCGCTTTTAGCACTTCACATATGTTAGGTATAAAAAAGTCGTAATTTCAAACTGCGAATACGTGCAGAGAGCCAGAATTTGGCTCCAAAATATGGCTCAGGCCTCGAAATAGGGATGTTTGGGATATTTTGAAAACTGCAGGGGAGTTTGTGCAAAATGTGACTCACTGCCGCTATCAGTAGTAGGCATATGTTGGGTATAAAAAGTCGTAATTTCAAACTGCGAATACGCGCAGAGAGCCAGAATTTGGCTCCAAAATATTGCTCAGGCCTCGAAATTGGGATATTTGGGATATGTCGAAAACTGCAGATGAGTTTGTGCAAAATGTGACTCACTGCCACTTACATACTTGGCATATGTTAGGTTTAAAAAGTCGTATTTTCAAACTGCGAATACGTGCATAGAGCCAGAGTTTGGCTCCAAAATATAGCTCAGGCCTCGAAAATGGGATATTTCGAAAACTGCAGGGAGGTTTGGGAAAATGTGACCAAACGCCGCTTTCAGTACTTCGCATATGTAAGGTATAAAAAATTCGTAATTTCAAACTGCGAATTCATGCAGAGAGCCAGAATTTGGCTCCAAAATATGGCTCAGGCCTCGAAATAGGGATGTTTAGGATATTTTGAAAACTGCAGGGGGTTTGGGACAAATATGACCAATCGCCGCTCTCATTACTCTGCATATGTTTCGCATAAAAAGTCGTAATTTCAAATTGCGAATACGTGCAGAGAGCCAGAATTTGGCTCCAAAATATAGCTCAGGCCTCGATTTTGAGATGTTTGGGATATTTTGAAAACTGCAGGGAGGTTTGGGACAAATGTGACCAAACGCCGCTTTCATTACTTCGCATATGTTGGGTATAAAATAGTCGTATTTTCAAACTGTGAATACGTGCAGAGAGCCAGATTTGGCTCCAAAATATGGTTCAGGCCTCGAAATTGGGATGTTTGGGATATTTTGAAAACTGCAGGGGAGTTTGTGCAAAATGTGCCTCACTGCCATTATCAGTAGTTGGCATAAGTTGGGCATAAAAAGTCGTAATTTCAAACTGCAAATACGTGCAGAGAGCCAGAGTTGGGCTCCAAAATATTGCTCAGGCCTCGAAATTGGGATATTTGGAATATTTCGAAAACTGCAGGAGAGTTTGCGCAAAATGTGACTCACTGCCGCTTTTAGTACTTGGCATATGTTGGGTATAAAAATTCGTAATATCAAACTGCGAATACGTGCAGAGAGCCAGAATTTATCTCCAAAATATGGTTCAGGCCTCGAAATTGGGATATTTATTTATTTTGAAAACTGCAGGGAGGTTTGGGACAAATGTGACCAAATGCCGCTCTCAGTACCTGGCACATGTTGGGTATAAAAAGACGTAATATCAAACTGCGAATACGTGCATAGAGTCAGATTTTGGCTTCAAAATATGGCTCAGGCTTCGAAATTGGGATGTTTGGGATATTTTGAAAACTGCAGGGAGGTTCGGGACAAATGTGACCAAACGCCGCTTTCAGTACTTGGCATATGTTGGGGATAAAAAAGTCGCAATTTCAAACTTCGAATACGTGCAGAAAGCCAGAATTTGGCTCTAAAATATGGCTCAGGCCTCGAAATTGGGATGTTTGGGATATTTTGAAAACTGCTGTGGGGTTTGGGACAAATATGACCAAACGACGCTTTCATTACTTTGCATTTGTTTCGTATAAATAGTCGTAATTTCAAATTGCAAATACTTGCAGAGAGCCAGAATTTGGCTCCAAAATATGGCTCAGGCCTCGAAATTGGGATGTTTGGGATATTTTGAAAACTGCAGGGGAGTTTGTGCAAAATGTGATTCACTGCCGTTTCAGTACTTGACATATGTTGGGTATAAAAAGTCGTAATTTCAAACTGCGAATACGTGCAGAAAGCCTGAATTTGGCTCCAAAAGTTGGCTCAAGCCTCGAAATTGAGATGTTTGGGATATTTCGAAAACTGCAGGGGGGATTGGGACAAATGTGTCCAAACGCCGCTTTCAGTACTAGGCATATGTTGGGTATAAAAAAGTCGCAATGTCAAACTACGAATACATACAGAGAGCCAGAATTTGGCACCAAAATTTGGCTCAGGCCTCGAAATTATGATATTTGGGATATTTCGAAAACTGCAGGGGAGTTTGTTCAAAATGTGACTCACTGCCACTTTCAGGACTTGGCATATGTTGGGTATAAAAAGTCGTAATATCAAACTGTGAATACTTGCATAGAGCCAGAACTTGGCTCCAAAATATGGCTCAGGACTCGAAATTGGGATGTTTGGGATATTTTGAAAACTGCAGGGAGGTTTGGGACAAATGTGACCAAACGTCGCTTTCAGTACTTGGCATATCTTGGGTATAAAAAGTCGTAATTTCAAACAGCGAATACGTGCATAGAGCCAGAATTTGGCTCCAAAATATGGCTCAGGCCTCGAAATTGGGATATTTCGAAAACTGCAGGGAGGTTGTATGAAATGTGACCAAACGCCGCTTTTAGCACTTCGCATATGTTAGGTATAAAAAAGTCGTAATTTGAAACTGCGAATACGTGCAGAGAGTCAGAATTTGGCTCCAAAATATGGTTCAGGCCTCGAAATAGGGATGTTTGGGATATTTTGAAAACTGCAGGGGAGTTTGTGCAAAATGTGACTCACTGCTGCTATCAGTAGTAGGCATATGTTGGGTATAAAAAGTCGTTATTTCAAACTGCGAATACGCGCAGAGAGCCAGAATTTGGCTCCAAAATAATGCTCAGACCTCGAAATTGGGATATATGGGATATGTCGAAAACTGCAGGGGAGTTTGTGCAAAATGTGACTCACTGCCACTTACATACTTGGCATATGTTAGGTTTAAAAAGTCGTAATTTCAAACTGCAAATACGTGCAGAGAGCCAGAATTGGGCTCAAAAATATTGCTCAGGCCTCGAAATTGGGATATTTGGAATATTTCGAAAACTGCAGGAGAGTTTGCGCAAAATGTGACTCACTGCCGCTTTTAGTACTTGGCATATGTTGGGTATAAAAAGTCGTAATATCAAACTGCGAATACGTGCAGAGAGCCAGAATTTATCTCCGAAATATGGTTCAGGCCTCGAAATTGGGATATCTATTTATTTTGAAAACTGCAGGGAGGTTTGGGACAAATGTGACCAAATGCCGCTCTCAGTACCTGGCATATGTTGGGTATAAAAAGACGTAATATCAAACTGCGTATACGTGCATAGAGTCAGATTTTGGCTTCAAAATATGGCTCAGGCTTCGAAATTGGGATGTTTGGGATATTTTGAAAACTGCAGGGAGGTTCGGGACAAATGTGACCAAACGCCGCTTTCAGTACTTGGCATATGTTGGGCATAAAAAAGTCGCAATTTCAAATTTCGAATACGTGCAGAGAGCCAGAATTTGGCTCCAAAATATGGCTCAGGCCTCGAAATTGGGATGTTTGGGATATTTTGAAAACTGCAGGGGAGTTTGTGCAAAATGTGATTCACTGCCGTTTCAGTACTTGACAAATGTTGGGTATAAAAAGTCGTAATTTCAAACTGCGAATACGTGCAGAAAGCCTGAATTTGGCTCCAAAAGTTGGCTCAAGCCTCGAAATTGAGATGTTTGGGATATTTTGAAAACTGCAGGGGGATTGGGACAAATGTGTTCAAACGCAGCTTTCAGTACTTGGCATATGTTGGGTATAAAAAAGTCGCAATTTCAAACTGCGAATACGTACAGAGAGCCAGAATTTGGCACCAAAATATGGCTCAAGCCTCGAAATTGGGATATTTGGGATATTTCGAAAACTGCAGGGGAGTTTGTCCAAAATGTGACTCACTGCCGCTTTTAGGACTTGGAATATGTTGGGTATAAAAATTGGTAATATCAAACTGCGAATACTTGCATAGAGCCAGAATTTGGCTCCAAAATATGGCTCAGGCCTCGAAATTGGGATGTTTGGGATATTTTGAAAACTGCGGGAAGGTTTGGGACAAATATGACCAAACGCCGCTTTCATTACTTTGCATATGTTTCGTATAAAAAGTCGTAATTTTAAATTGCGAATACGTGCAGAGAGCCAGAATTTGGCTCCAAAATATGGCTCAGGCCTCGAAATTGGGATGTTTGGGATATTTCGAAAACTGCAGGGGGGATTGGGACAAATGTGTCCAAACGACGCTTTCAGTACTAGGCATATGTTGGGTATAAAAAAGTCGCAATTTCAAACTACGAATACATACAGAGAGTCAGAATTTGGCACCAAAATTTGGCTCAGGCCTCGAAATTGAGATATTTGGGATATTTCGAAAACTGCAGGGGAGTTTGTTCAAAATGTGACTCACTGCCACTTTCAGGACTTGGCATATGTTGGGTATAAAAAGTCGTAATATCAAACTGTGAATACATGCATAGAGCCAGAACTTGGCTCCAAAATATGGCTCAGGCCTCGAAATTGGGATGTTTGGGATATTTTGAAAACTGCAGGGAGGTTTGGGACAAATGTGACCAAACGTCGCTTTCAGTACTTGGCATATCTTGGGTATAAAAAGTCGTAATTTCAAACAGCGAATACGTGCAGAGAGCCAGAATTTGGCTCCAAAATATGGCTCAGGCCTCGAAATTGGGATATTTTGAAAACAGCAGGGAGGTTGTGGGAAATGTGACCAAACGCCGCTTTTAGCACTTCGCATATGTTAGGTATAAAAAAGTCGTAATTTAAAACTGCGAATACGTGCAGAGAGCCAGAATTTGGCTCCAAAATATGGCTCAGGCCTCGAAATAGGGATGTTTGGGATATTTTGAAAACTGCAGGGGAGTTTGTGCAAAATGTGACTCACTGCCGCTATCAGTAGTAGGCATATGTTGGGTATAAAAATCGTTATTTCAAACTGCGAATACGCGAAGAGAGCCAGAATTTGGCTCCAAAATATTGCTCAGGCCTCGAAATTGGGATATTTGGGATATGTCGAAAACTGCTGGGGAGTTTGTGCAAAATGTGACTCACTGCCACTTACATACTTGGCATATGTTAGGTTTAAAAAGTCGTAATTTCAAACTGCGAATACGTGCATAGAGCCAGAGTTTGGCTCCAAAATATAGCTCAGGCCTCGAAAATGGGATATTTCGAAAACTGCAGGGAGGTTTGGGAAAATGTGACCAAACGCCGCTTTCAGTACTTTGCATATGTAGGTATAAAAAATTCGTAATTTCAAACTGCGAATTCATGCAGAGAGCCAGAATTTGGCTCCAAAATATGGCTCAGGCCTCGAAATAGGGATGTTTGGGATATTTTGAAAACTGCAGGGGGTTTGGGACAAATATGACCAAACGCCGCTTTCATTACTCTGCATATGTTTCGCATAAAAAGTCGTAATTTCAAATTGCGAATATGTGCAGAGAGCCAGAATTTGGCTCCAAAATATAGCTCAGGCCTCGATTTTGAGATGTTTGGGATATTTTGAAAACTGCAGGGAGGTTTGGGACAAATGTGACCAAACGCCGCTTTCATTACTTCGCATATGTTGGGTATAAAAAAGTCGTATTTTCAAACTGTGAATACGTGCAGAGAGCCAGAATTGGCTCCAAAATATGGTTCAGGCCTCGAAATTGGGATGTTTGGGATATTTTGAAAACTGCAGGGGAGTTTGTGCAAAATGTGATTCACTACCGTTTCAGTACTTGATATATGTTGGGTATAAAAAGTCGTAATTTCAAACTGCGAATACATGCAGAAAGCCTGAATTTGGCTCCAAAAGTTGGCTCAAGCCTCGAAATTGAGATGTTTGGGATATTTTGAAAACTGCAGGGGGATTGGGACAAATGTGTTCAAACGCAGCTTTCAGTTTTTGGCATATGTTGGGTATAAAAAAGTCGCAATTTCAAACTGCGAATACGTACAGAGAGCCAGAATTTGGCACCAAAATATGGCTCAAGCCTCGAAATTGGGATATTTGGGATATTTCGAAAACTGCAGGGGAGTTTGTCCAAAATGTGACTCACTGCCGCTTTCAGGACTTGGCATATGTTGGGTATAAAAATTGGTAATATCAAACTGCGAATACTTGCATAGAGCCAGAATTTGGCTCCAAAATATGGCTCAGGCCTCGAAACTGGGATGTTTGGGATATTTTGAAAACTGCGGGAAGGTTTGGGACATATATGACCAAACGCTGCTTTCATTACTTTGCATATGTTTCGTATAAAAAGTCGTAATTTCAAATTGCGAATACGTGCAGAGAGCCAGAATTTGGCTCCAAAATATGGCTCAGGCCTCGAAATTGGGATGTTTGGGATATTTCGAAAACTACAGGGGGGGGATTGGGACAAATGTGTCCAAACGCCGCTTTCAGTACTAGGCATATGTAGGGTATAAAAAAGTCGCAATTTCAAACTACGAATACGTACAGAGAGCCAGAATTTGGCACCAAAATTTGGCTCAGGCCTCGAAATTATGATATTTGGGATATTTCGAAAACTGCAGGGAAGTTTGTTCAAAATGTGACTCACTGCCACTTTCAGGACTTGGCATATGTTGGGTATAAAAAGTCGTAATATCAAACTGTGAATACATGCATAGAGCCAGAACTTGGCTCCAAAATATGGCTCAGGCCTCGAAATTGGGATGTTTGGGATATTTTGAAAACTG
Source organism: Procambarus clarkii (assembly GCF_040958095.1). Classification (NCBI taxonomy): domain Eukaryota; kingdom Metazoa; phylum Arthropoda; class Malacostraca; order Decapoda; family Cambaridae; genus Procambarus; species Procambarus clarkii. The sequence goes on along the minus strand of NC_091218.1, from coordinate 5,137,947 downwards.
CAGGGAGGTTTGGGACAAATGTGACCAAACGTCGCTTTCAGTACTTGGCATATCTTGGGTATAAAAAGTCGTAATTTCAAACAGCGAATACGTGCAGAGAGCCAGAATTTGGCTCCAAAATATAACTCAGGCCTCGAAATTGGGATATTTCGAAAACTGCAGGGAGGTTTGGGACAAATGTGACCAAACGCCGCTTTTAGCACTTCGCATATGTTAGGTATAAAAAAGTCGTAATTTCAAACTGCGAATACGTGCAGAGAGCCAGAATTTGGCTCCAAAATATGGCTCAGGCCTCGAAATAGGGATGTTTGGGATATTTTGAAAACTGCAGGGGAGTTTGTGCAAAATGTGACTCACTGCCGCTATCAGTAGTAGGCATAAGTTGGGTATAAAAAGTCGTAATTTCAAACTGCGAATACGTGCAGAGTGCCAGAATTGGGCTCCAAAATATTGTTCAGGCCTCGAAATTGGGATATTTGGGATATGTCGAAAACTGCAGGGGAGTTTGTGCAAAATGTGACTCACTGCCACTTACATACTTGGCATATTTTGGGTATAAAAACTCGTAATTTTAAACTTTGAATACGTGCAGAGAGCCAGAACTTGGATCCAAAATATGACTCAGGCCTCGAAATTGGGATGTTTGGGATATTTTGAAAACTGCAGGGGGGATTGGGACAAATGTGTTCAAACGCAGCTTTCAGTACTTGGCATATGTTGGGTATAAAAAAGTCGCAATTTCAAACTGCGAATACGTACAGAAAGCCAGAATTTGGCACCAAAATATGGCTCACGCCTCGAAATTGGGATATTTGGGATATTTCGAAAACTGCAGAAGAGTTTGTGCAAAATGTGACTCACTGCTGCTTTCAGGACTTGGCATATGTTGGGTATAAAAAGTCGTAATATCAAACTGCGAATACATGCATAGAGCCAGAATTTGGCTCCAAAATATTGCTCAGGCCTCGAAATTGGGATGTTTGGGATATTTTGAAAACTGCGGGGGGGGGGGGACAAATATGACCAAACGCCGCTTTCATTACTTTGCATATGTTTCGTATAAAAAGTCGTAATTTCAAGTTGCGAATACGTGCAGAGAGCCAGAATTTGGCTCCAAAATATGGCTAAGGCCTCGAAATAGGGATGTTTGGGATATTTTGAAAACTGCAGGGGAGTTTGTGCAAAATGTGACTCACTGCCGCTATCAGTACTTGGCACATGTTGGGTATAAAAAGTCGTAATATCAAACTGCGAATACGCGCAGAGAGCTAGAATTTGGCTCCAAAATATTGCTTAGGCCTCGAAATTGGGATATTTGGGATATTTCGAAAACTGCAGGGGAGTTTGTGCAAAATGTGACTCACTGCCACTTTCAGTACTTGGCATATGTTGGGTATAAAAAGTCGTAATATCAAACTGCGAATACGTGTATATAGCCAGAATTTGGCTCCAAATAATGGCTCAGGCCTCGAAATTGGGATGTTTGGGATATTTTGAAAACTGCAGGGAGCTTTGGGAGAAATGTGACTAAACGCCGCTTTCAGTAGTTGGCATATGTTGGGTATAAAAAGTCGTAATTTCAAACTGCAAATACGCGCAAAGAGCCAGAATTTGGCTCCAAAATATGGCTCAGGCCTCGACATTGGGATATTTGGGATATTTTGAAAACTGCAGGGAGCTTTGGGACAAATGTGACTAAACGCCGCTTTCAGTAGTTGGCATATGTTGGGTATAAAAAAGTCGTAATTTCAAACTGTGAATACGTGCAGAGAGCCAGAATTGGGCTCTAAAATATGGTTCAGGCCTCGAAATTGGGATGTTTGGAATATTTTGAAAACTGCAGGGGAGTTTGTGCTAAATGTGCCTCACTGCCATAATCAGTAGTTGGCATAAGTTGGGTATAAAAAGTCGTAATTTCAAACTGTGAATACGTGCAGAGAGCCAGAATTGGGCTCCAAAATATTGCTCAGGCCTCGAAATTGGGATATTTGGAATATTTCGAAAACTGCAGGGGAGTTTGTGCAAAATGTGACTCACTGCCACTTACATACTTGGCATATGTTGGGTTTAAAAAGTCGTAATTTCAAACTGCGAATACGTGCATAGAGCCAGAGTTTGGCTCCAAAATATAGCTCAGGCCTCGAAATTGGGATATTTCGAAAACTGCAGGGAGGTTTGGGAAAAGGTGACCAAACGCCGCTTTCAGTACTTCGCATATGTTGGGTATAAAAAATTCGTAATTTCAAATTGCGAATACGTGCAGAGAGCCAGAATTGGGCTCCAAAATATGGTTCAGGCCTCGAAATTGGGATGTTTGGGATATTTTGAAAACTGCAGGGAAGTTTGTGCAAAATGTGACTCACTGCTGCTATCAGTTGTTGACATATGTTGGGTATAAAAAGTCGTAATATCAAATTGCGAATACGCGCAGAGAGCCAAAATTTGGCTCCAAAATATTGCTCAGGCCTCGAAATTGGGATATTTGGAATATTTCGAAAACTGCAGGGGAGTTTGTGCAAAATGTGACTCACTGCCACTTACATACTTGGCATATGTTGGGTTTAAAAAGTCGTAATTTCAAACTGCGAATACGTGCATAGAGCCAGAGTTTGGCTCCAAAATATAGCTCAGGCCTCGAAATTGGGATATTTCGAAAACTGCAGGGAGGTTTGGGAAAATGTGACCAAACGCCGCTTTCAGTATTTTGCATATGTTAGGTATAAAAAAGTCGTAATTTCAAACTGCGAATTCGTGCAGAGAGCCAGAATTTGGCTCCAAAATATGGCTCAGGCCTCGAAATAGGGATGTTTGGGATATTTTGAAAACTGCAGGGGAGTTTGTGCAAAATGTGACCGAACGCCGCTTTCAGTACTTGGCATATGCTGGGTATAAAAAAGTCGCAATTTCAAACTTCGAATGCGTGCATAGAGCCAGAGTTTGGCTCCAAAATATAGCTCAGGCCTCGAAAATGGGATATTTCGAAAACTGCAGGGAGGTTTGGGAAAATGTGACCAAACGCCGCTTTCAGTACTTTGCATATGTAGGTATAAAAAATTCGTAATTTCAAACTGCGAATTCATGCAGAGAGCCAGAATTTGGCTCCAAAATATGGCTCAGGCCTCGAAATAGGGATGTTTGGGATATTTTGAAAACTGCAGGGGGTTTGGGACAAATATGACCAAACGCCGCTTTCATTACTCTGCATATGTTTCGCATAAAAAGTCGTAATTTCAAATTGCGAATATGTGCAGAGAGCCAGAATTTGGCTCCAAAATATAGCTCAGGCCTCGATTTTGAGATGTTTGGGATATTTTGAAAACTGCAGGGAGGTTTGGGACAAATGTGACCAAACGCCGCTTTCATTACTTCGCATATGTTGGGTATAAAAAAGTCGTATTTTCAAACTGTGAATACGTGCAGAGAGCCAGAATTGGCTCCAAAATATGGTTCAGGCCTCGAAATTGGGATGTTTGGGATATTTTGAAAACTGCAGGGGAGTTTGTGCAAAATGTGATTCACTACCGTTTCAGTACTTGATATATGTTGGGTATAAAAAGTCGTAATTTCAAACTGCGAATACATGCAGAAAGCCTGAATTTGGCTCCAAAAGTTGGCTCAAGCCTCGAAATTGAGATGTTTGGGATATTTTGAAAACTGCAGGGGGATTGGGACAAATGTGTTCAAACGCAGCTTTCAGTTTTTGGCATATGTTGGGTATAAAAAAGTCGCAATTTCAAACTGCGAATACGTACAGAGAGCCAGAATTTGGCACCAAAATATGGCTCAAGCCTCGAAATTGGGATATTTGGGATATTTCGAAAACTGCAGGGGAGTTTGTCCAAAATGTGACTCACTGCCGCTTTCAGGACTTGGCATATGTTGGGTATAAAAATTGGTAATATCAAACTGCGAATACTTGCATAGAGCCAGAATTTGGCTCCAAAATATGGCTCAGGCCTCGAAACTGGGATGTTTGGGATATTTTGAAAACTGCGGGAAGGTTTGGGACATATATGACCAAACGCTGCTTTCATTACTTTGCATATGTTTCGTATAAAAAGTCGTAATTTCAAATTGCGAATACGTGCAGAGAGCCAGAATTTGGCTCCAAAATATGGCTCAGGCCTCGAAATTGGGATGTTTGGGATATTTCGAAAACTACAGGGGGGGGATTGGGACAAATGTGTCCAAACGCCGCTTTCAGTACTAGGCATATGTAGGGTATAAAAAAGTCGCAATTTCAAACTACGAATACGTACAGAGAGCCAGAATTTGGCACCAAAATTTGGCTCAGGCCTCGAAATTATGATATTTGGGATATTTCGAAAACTGCAGGGAAGTTTGTTCAAAATGTGACTCACTGCCACTTTCAGGACTTGGCATATGTTGGGTATAAAAAGTCGTAATATCAAACTGTGAATACATGCATAGAGCCAGAACTTGGCTCCAAAATATGGCTCAGGCCTCGAAATTGGGATGTTTGGGATATTTTGAAAACTGCAGGGAGGTTTGGGACAAATGTGACCAAACGTCGCTTTCAGTACTTGGCATATCTTGGGTATAAAAAGTCGTAATTTCAAACAGCGAATACGTGCAGAGAGCCAGAATTTGGCTCCAAAATATAACTCAGGCCTCGAAATTGGGATATTTCGAAAACTGCAGGGAGGTTTGGGACAAATGTGACCAAACGCCGCTTTTAGCACTTCGCATATGTTAGGTATAAAAAAGTCGTAATTTCAAACTGCGAATACGTGCAGAGAGCCAGAATTTGGCTCCAAAATATGGCTCAGGCCTCGAAATAGGGATGTTTGGGATATTTTGAAAACTGCAGGGGAGTTTGTGCAAAATGTGACTCACTGCCGCTATCAGTAGTAGGCATAAGTTGGGTATAAAAAGTCGTAATTTCAAACTGCGAATACGTGCAGAGTGCCAGAATTGGGCTCCAAAATATTGTTCAGGCCTCGAAATTGGGATATTTGGGATATGTCGAAAACTGCAGGGGAGTTTGTGCAAAATGTGACTCACTGCCACTTACATACTTGGCATATTTTGGGTATAAAAACTCGTAATTTTAAACTTTGAATACGTGCAGAGAGCCAGAACTTGGATCCAAAATATGACTCAGGCCTCGAAATTGGGATGTTTGGGATATTTTGAAAACTGCAGGGGGGATTGGGACAAATGTGTTCAAACGCAGCTTTCAGTACTTGGCATATGTTGGGTATAAAAAAGTCGCAATTTCAAACTGCGAATACGTACAGAAAGCCAGAATTTGGCACCAAAATATGGCTCACGCCTCGAAATTGGGATATTTGGGATATTTCGAAAACTGCAGAAGAGTTTGTGCAAAATGTGACTCACTGCTGCTTTCAGGACTTGGCATATGTTGGGTATAAAAAGTCGTAATATCAAACTGCGAATACATGCATAGAGCCAGAATTTGGCTCCAAAATATTGCTCAGGCCTCGAAATTGGGATGTTTGGGATATTTTGAAAACTGCGGGGGGGGGGGGGGACAAATATGACCAAACGCCGCTTTCATTACTTTGCATATGTTTCGTATAAAAAGTCGTAATTTCAAGTTGCGAATACGTGCAGAGAGCCAGAATTTGGCTCCAAAATATGGCTAAGGCCTCGAAATAGGGATGTTTGGGATATTTTGAAAACTGCAGGGGAGTTTGTGCAAAATGTGACTCACTGCCGCTATCAGTACTTGGCACATGTTGGGTATAAAAAGTCGTAATATCAAACTGCGAATACGCGCAGAGAGCTAGAATTTGGCTCCAAAATATTGCTTAGGCCTCGAAATTGGGATATTTGGGATATTTCGAAAACTGCAGGGGAGTTTGTGCAAAATGTGACTCACTGCCACTTTCAGTACTTGGCATATGTTGGGTATAAAAAGTCGTAATATCAAACTGCGAATACGTGTATATAGCCAGAATTTGGCTCCAAATAATGGCTCAGGCCTCGAAATTGGGATGTTTGGGATATTTTGAAAACTGCAGGGAGCTTTGGGAGAAATGTGACTAAACGCCGCTTTCAGTAGTTGGCATATGTTGGGTATAAAAAGTCGTAATTTCAAACTGCAAATACGCGCAAAGAGCCAGAATTTGGCTCCAAAATATGGCTCAGGCCTCGACATTGGGATATTTGGGATATTTTGAAAACTGCAGGGAGCTTTGGGACAAATGTGACTAAACGCCGCTTTCAGTAGTTGGCATATGTTGGGTATAAAAAAGTCGTAATTTCAAACTGTGAATACGTGCAGAGAGCCAGAATTGGGCTCTAAAATATGGTTCAGGCCTCGAAATTGGGATGTTTGGAATATTTTGAAAACTGCAGGGGAGTTTGTGCTAAATGTGCCTCACTGCCATAATCAGTAGTTGGCATAAGTTGGGTATAAAAAGTCGTAATTTCAAACTGTGAATACGTGCAGAGAGCCAGAATTGGGCTCCAAAATATTGCTCAGGCCTCGAAATTGGGATATTTGGAATATTTCGAAAACTGCAGGGGAGTTTGTGCAAAATGTGACTCACTGCCACTTACATACTTGGCATATGTTGGGTTTAAAAAGTCGTAATTTCAAACTGCGAATACGTGCATAGAGCCAGAGTTTGGCTCCAAAATATAGCTCAGGCCTCGAAATTGGGATATTTCGAAAACTGCAGGGAGGTTTGGGAAAAGGTGACCAAACGCCGCTTTCAGTACTTCGCATATGTTGGGTATAAAAAATTCGTAATTTCAAATTGCGAATACGTGCAGAGAGCCAGAATTGGGCTCCAAAATATGGTTCAGGCCTCGAAATTGGGATGTTTGGGATATTTTGAAAACTGCAGGGAAGTTTGTGCAAAATGTGACTCACTGCTGCTATCAGTTGTTGACATATGTTGGGTATAAAAAGTCGTAATATCAAATTGCGAATACGCGCAGAGAGCCAAAATTTGGCTCCAAAATATTGCTCAGGCCTCGAAATTGGGATATTTGGAATATTTCGAAAACTGCAGGGGAGTTTGTGCAAAATGTGACTCACTGCCACTTACATACTTGGCATATGTTGGGTTTAAAAAGTCGTAATTTCAAACTGCGAATACGTGCATAGAGCCAGAGTTTGGCTCCAAAATATAGCTCAGGCCTCGAAATTGGGATATTTCGAAAACTGCAGGGAGGTTTGGGAAAATGTGACCAAACGCCGCTTTCAGTATTTTGCATATGTTAGGTATAAAAAAGTCGTAATTTCAAACTGCGAATTCGTGCAGAGAGCCAGAATTTGGCTCCAAAATATGGCTCAGGCCTCGAAATAGGGATGTTTGGGATATTTTGAAAACTGCAGGGGAGTTTGTGCAAAATGTGACCGAACGCCGCTTTCAGTACTTGGCATATGCTGGGTATAAAAAAGTCGCAATTTCAAACTTCGAATGCGTGCAGAAAGCCAGAATTTGGCTCCAAAATATGGCTCAGGCCTCGAAATAGGGATGTTTGGGATATTTTGAAAACTGCAGGGGAGTTTGTGCAAAATGTGACTCACTGCCGCTATCAGTACTTGGCACATGTTGGGTATAAAAAGTCGTAATATCAAATTGCGAATACACGCAGAGAGCCAAAATTTGGCTCCAAAATATTGCTCAGGCCTCGAAATTGGGATATTTGGAATATTTCGAAAACTGCAGGGGAGTTTGTGCAAAATGTGACTCGCTGCCACTTACATACTTGGCATATGTTGGGTTTAAAAAGTCGTAATTTCAAACTGCGAATACGTGCATAGAGCCAGAGTTTGGCTCCAAAATATAGCTCAGGCCTCGAAATTGGGATATTTCGAAAACTGCAGGGAGGTTTGGGAAAATGTGACCAAACGCCGCTTTCAGTATTTTGCATATGTTAGGTATAAAAAAGTCGTAATTTCAAACTGCGAATTCGTGCAGAGAGCCAGAATTTGGCTCCAAAATATGGCTCAGGCCTCGAAATAGGGATGTTTGGGATATTTTGAAAACTGCAGGGGAGTTTGTGCAAAATGTGACCGAACGCCGCTTTCAGTACTTGGCATATGCTGGGTATAAAAAAGTCGCAATTTTAAACTTCGAATGCGTGCAGAAAGCCAGAATTTGGCTCCAAAATATGGCTCAGGCCTCGAAATAGGGATGTTTGGGATATTTTGAAAACTGCAGGGGAGTTTGTGCAAAATGTGACTCACTGTCGCTATCAGTACTTGGCACATGTTGGGTATAAAAAGTCGTAATATCAAACTGCGAATATGCGCAGATAGCTAGAATTTGGCTCCAAAATATTGCTCAGGCCTCGAAATTGGGATATTTGGGATATTTCGAAAACTGCAGGGGAGCTTGTGCAAAATGTGACTCACTGCCACTTTCAGTACTTGGCATATGTTGGGTATAAAAAGTCGTAATATCAAACTGCGAATACGTGTATAGAGCCAGAATTTGGTTCCAAAATATGGCTCAGGCCTCGACATTGGGATGTTTGGGATATTTTGAAAACTGCAGGGGGTTTGGGACAAATATGACCAAACGCCGCATTCATTACTCTGCATATGTTTCGCATAAAAAGTCGTAATTTCAAATTGCGAATACGTGCAGAGAGCCACAATTTGGCTCCAAAATATAGCTCAGGCCTCGATTTTGGGATGTTTGGGATATTTTGAAAACTGCAGGGAGGTTTGGGACAAATGTGACCAAACGCCGCTTTCAGTACTTCGCATATGTTGGGTATAAAAAAGTCATAATTTCAAACTGTGAATACGTGCAAAGAGCCAGAATTGGGCTCCAAAATATGGTTCAGGCCTCGAAATTGGGATGTTTGGGATATTTTGAAAACTGCAGGGGAGTTTGTTCAAAATGTGCCTCACTGCCACTATCAGTAGTTGGCATAAGTTGGGTATAAAAAGTCATAATTTCAAACTGCGAATACGTGCAGAGAGCCAGAATTGGGCTCCAAAATATTGCTCAGGCCTCGAAATTGGGATATTTTGAATATTTCGAAAACTGCAGGGGAGTTGGTGCAAAATGTGACTCACAGCCACTTACATACTTGACATATGTTGGGTTTAAAAAGTCGTAATTTCAAACTGCGAATACGTGCATAGAGCCAGAGTTTGGCTCCAAAATATAGCTCAGGCCTCGAAATTGGGATATTTCGAAAACTGCAGGGAGGTTTGGGAAAATGTGACCAAACGCCGCTTTCAGTATTTTGCATATGTTAGGTATAAAAAAGTCGTAATTTCAAACTGCGAATTCGTGCAGAGAGCCAGAATTTGGCTCCAAAATATGGCTCAGGCCTCGAAATAGGGATGTTTGGGATATTTTGAAAACTGCAGGGGAGTTTGTGCAAAATGTGACTCACTGCCGTTTCAGTACTTGACATATGTTGGGTATAAAAAGTCGTAATTTCAAACTGCGAATACGTGCAGAGAGCCAGAATTTGCATCCAAAATATGACTCAGGCCTCGAAATTGGGATGTTTGGGATATTTTGAAAACTGCAGGGGGGATTGGGACAAATGTGTTCAATCGCAGCTTTCAGTACTTGGCATATGTTGGGTATAAAAAAGTCGCAATTTCAAACTGCGAATACGTACAGAAAGCCAGAATTTGGCACCAAAATATGGTTCACGCCTCGAAATTGGGATATTTGGGATATTTCGAAAACTGCAGAGGAGTTTGTGCAAAATGTGACTCACTGCTGCTTTCAGGACTTGGCATATGTTGGGTATAAAAAGTCGTAATATCAAACTGCGAATACGTGCATAGAGCCAGAATTTGGCTCCAAAATATTGCTCAGGCCTCGAAATTGGGATGTTTGGGATATTTTGAAAACTGCGGGGGGGGGGGTTTGGGACAAATATGACCAAACGCCGCATTCATTACTTTGCATATGTTTCGTATAAAAAGTCGTAATTTCAAGTTGCAAATACGTGCAGAGAGCCAGAATTTGGCTCCAAAATATGGCTCAGGCCTCGAAATAGGGATGTTTGGGATATTTTGAAAACTGCAGGGGAGTTTGTGCAAAATGTGACTCACTGCCGCTATCAGTACTTGGCACATGTTGGGTATAAAAAGTCGTAATATCAAACTGCGAATACGCGCAGATAGCTAGAATTTGGCTCCAAAATATTGCTCAGGCCTCGAAATTGGGATATTTGGGATATTTCGAAAACTGCAGGGGAGTTTGTGCAAAATGTGACTCACTGCCACTTTCAGTACTTGGCATAGGTTGGGTATAAAAAGTCGTAATATCAAACTGCGAATACGTGTATAGAGCCAGAATTTGGCTCCAAAATATGGCTCAGGCCTCGAAATTGGGATGTTTGGGATATTTTGAAAACTGCAGGGAGCTTTGGGACAAATGTGACTAAACGCCGCTTTCAGTAGTTGGCATATGTTGGGTATAAAAAGTCGTAATTTCAAACTGCAAATACGCGCAAAGAGCCAGAATTTGGCTCCAAAATATGGCTCAGGCCTCGACATTGGGATGTTTGGGATATTTTGAAAACTGCAGGGGGTTTGGGACAAATTTGACCAAACGCCGCATTCATTACTCTGCATATGTTTCGCATAAAAAGTCGTAATTTCAAATTGCGAATACGTGCAGAGAGCCACAATTTGGCTCCAAAATATAGCTCAGGCCTCGATTTTGGGATGTTTGGGATATTTTGAAAACTGCAGGGAGGTTTGGGACAAATGTGACCAAACGCCGCTTTCAGTACTTCGCATATGTTGGGTATAAAAAAGTCATAATTTCAAACTGTGAATACGTGCAGAGAGCCAGAATTGGGCTCCAAAATATGGTTCAGGCCTCGAAATTGGGATGTTTGGGATATTTTGAAAACTGCAGGGGAGTTTGTTCAAAATGTGCCTCACTGCCACTATCAGTAGTTGGCATAAGTTGGGTATAAAAAGTCGTAATTTCAAACTGCGAATACGTGCAGAGAGCCAGAATTGGGCTCCAAAATATTGCTCAGGCCTCGAAATTGGGATATTTTGAATATTTCGAAAACTGCAGGGGAGTTGGTGCAAAATGTGACTCACAGCCACTTACATACTTGACATATGTTGGGTTTAAAAATTCGTAATTTCACACTGCGAATACGTGCATAGAGCCAGAGTTTGGCTCCAAAATATAGCTCAGGCCTCGAAAATGGGATATTTCGAAAACTGCAGGGAGGTTTGGGAAAATGTGACCAAACGCCGCTTTCAGTACTTTGCATATGTAGGTATAAAAAATTCGTAATTTCAAACTGCGAATTCATGCAGAGAGCCAGAATTTGGCTCCAAAATATGGCTCAGGCCTCGAAATAGGGATGTTTGGGATATTTTGAAAACTGCAGGGGGTTTGGGACAAATATGACCAAACGCCGCTTTCATTACTCTGCATATGTTTCGCATAAAAAGTCGTAATTTCAAATTGCGAATATGTGCAGAGAGCCAGAATTTGGCTCCAAAATATAGCTCAGGCCTCGATTTTGAGATGTTTGGGATATTTTGAAAACTGCAGGGAGGTTTGGGACAAATGTGACCAAACGCCGCTTTCATTACTTTGCATATGTTGGGTATAAAAAAGTCGTATTTTCAAACTGTGAATACGTGCAGAGAGCCAGAATTGGCTCCAAAATATGGTTCAGGCCTCGAAATTGGGATGTTTGGGATATTTTGAAAACTGCAGGGGAGTTTGTGCAAAATGTGATTCACTACCGTTTCAGTACTTGATATATGTTGGGTATAAAAAGTCGTAATTTCAAACTGCGAATACATGCAGAAAGCCTGAATTTGGCTCCAAAAGTTGGCTCAAGCCTCGAAATTGAGATGTTTGGGATATTTTGAAAACTGCAGGGGGATTGGGACAAATGTGTTCAAACGCAGCTTTCAGTACTTGGCATATGTTGGGTATAAAAAAGTCGCAATTTCAAACTGCGAATACGTACAGAGAGCCAGAATTTGGCACCAAAATATGGCTCAAGCCTCGAAATTGGGATATTTGGGATATTTCGAAAACTGCAGGGGAGTTTGTCCAAAATGTGACTCACTGCCGCTTTCAGGACTTGGCATATGTTGGGTATAAAAATTGGTAATATCAAACTGCGAATACTTGCATAGAGCCAGAATTTGGCTCCAAAATATGGCTCAGGCCTCGAAACTGGGATGTTTGGGATATTTTGAAAACTGCGGGAAGGTTTGGGACATATATGACCAAACGCTGCTTTCATTACTTTGCATATGTTTCGTATAAAAAGTCGTAATTTCAAATTGCGAATACGTGCAGAGAGCCAGAATTTGGCTCCAAAATATGGCTCAGGCCTCGAAATTGGGATGTTTGGGATATTTCGAAAACTACAGGGGGGGGATTGGGACAAATGTGTCCAAACGCCGCTTTCAGTACTAGGCATATGTAGGGTATAAAAAAGTCGCAATTTCAAACTACGAATACGTACAGAGAGCCAGAATTTGGCACCAAAATTTGGCTCAGGCCTCGAAATTATGATATTTGGGATATTTCGAAAACTGCAGGGAAGTTTGTTCAAAATGTGACTCACTGCCACTTTCAGGACTTGGCATATGTTGGGTATAAAAAGTCGTAATATCAAACTGTGAATACATGCATAGAGCCAGAACTTGGCTCCAAAATATGGCTCAGGCCTCGAAATTGGGATGTTTGGGATATTTTGAAAACTGCAGGGAGGTTTGGGACAAATGTGACCAAACGTCGCTTTCAGTACTTGGCATATCTTGGGTATAAAAAGTCGTAATTTCAAACAGCGAATACGTGCAGAGAGCCAGAATTTGGCTCCAAAATATAACTCAGGCCTCGAAATTGGGATATTTCGAAAACTGCAGGGAGGTTTGGGACAAATGTGACCAAACGCCGCTTTTAGCACTTCGCATATGTTAGGTATAAAAAAGTCGTAATTTCAAACTGCGAATACGTGCAGAGAGCCAGAATTTGGCTCCAAAATATGGCTCAGGCCTCGAAATAGGGATGTTTGGGATATTTTGAAAACTGCAGGGGAGTTTGTGCAAAATGTGACTCACTGCCGCTATCAGTAGTAGGCATAAGTTGGGTATAAAAAGTCGTAATTTCAAACTGCGAATACGTGCAGAGTGCCAGAATTGGGCTCCAAAATATTGTTCAGGCCTCGAAATTGGGATATTTGGGATATGTCGAAAACTGCAGGGGAGTTTGTGCAAAATGTGACTCACTGCCACTTACATACTTGGCATATTTTGGGTATAAAAACTCGTAATTTTAAACTTTGAATACGTGCAGAGAGCCAGAACTTGGATCCAAAATATGACTCAGGCCTCGAAATTGGGATGTTTGGGATATTTTGAAAACTGCAGGGGGGATTGGGACAAATGTGTTCAAACGCAGCTTTCAGTACTTGGCATATGTTGGGTATAAAAAAGTCGCAATTTCAAACTGCGAATACGTACAGAAAGCCAGAATTTGGCACCAAAATATGGCTCACGCCTCGAAATTGGGATATTTGGGATATTTCGAAAACTGCAGAAGAGTTTGTGCAAAATGTGACTCACTGCTGCTTTCAGGACTTGGCATATGTTGGGTATAAAAAGTCGTAATATCAAACTGCGAATACATGCATAGAGCCAGAATTTGGCTCCAAAATATTGCTCAGGCCTCGAAATTGGGATGTTTGGGATATTTTGAAAACTGCGGGGGGGGGGGGACAAATATGACCAAACGCCGCTTTCATTACTTTGCATATGTTTCGTATAAAAAGTCGTAATTTCAAGTTGCGAATACGTGCAGAGAGCCAGAATTTGGCTCCAAAATATGGCTAAGGCCTCGAAATAGGGATGTTTGGGATATTTTGAAAACTGCAGGGGAGTTTGTGCAAAATGTGACTCACTGCCGCTATCAGTACTTGGCACATGTTGGGTATAAAAAGTCGTAATATCAAACTGCGAATACGCACAGAGAGCTAGAATTTGGCTCCAAAATATTGCTTAGGCCTCGAAATTGGGATATTTGGGATATTTCGAAAACTGCAGGGGAGTTTGTGCAAAATGTGACTCACTGCCACTTTCAGTACTTGGCATATGTTGGGTATAAAAAGTCGTAATATCAAACTGCGAATACGTGTATATAGCCAGAATTTGGCTCCAAATAATGGCTCAGGCCTCGAAATTGGGATGTTTGGGATATTTTGAAAACTGCAGGGAGCTTTGGGAGAAATGTGACTAAACGCCGCTTTCAGTAGTTGGCATATGTTGGGTATAAAAAGTCGTAATTTCAAACTGCAAATACGCGCAAAGAGCCAGAATTTGGCTCCAAAATATGGCTCAGGCCTCGACATTGGGATATTTGGGATATTTTGAAAACTGCAGGGAGCTTTGGGACAAATGTGACTAAACGCCGCTTTCAGTAGTTGGCATATGTTGGGTATAAAAAAGTCGTAATTTCAAACTGTGAAAACGTGCAGAGAGCCAGAATTGGGCTCTAAAATATGGTTCAGGCCTCGAAATTGGGATGTTTGGAATATTTTGAAAACTGCAGGGGAGTTTGTGCTAAATGTGCCTCACTGCCATAATCAGTAGTTGGCATAAGTTGGGTATAAAAAGTCGTAATTTCAAACTGTGAATACGTGCAGAGAGCCAGAATTGGGCTCCAAAATATTGCTCAGGCCTCGAAATTGGGATATTTGGAATATTTCGAAAACTGCAGGGGAGTTTGTGCAAAATGTGACTCACTGCCACTTACATACTTGGCATATGTTGGGTTTAAAAAGTCGTAATTTCAAACTGCGAATACGTGCATAGAGCCAGAGTTTGGCTCCAAAATATAGCTCAGGCCTCGAAATTGGGATATTTCGAAAACTGCAGGGAGGTTTGGGAAAAGGTGACCAAACGCCGCTTTCAGTACTTCGCATATGTTGGGTATAAAAAATTCGTAATTTCAAATTGCGAATACGTGCAGAGAGCCAGAATTGGGCTCCAAAATATGGTTCAGGCCTCGAAATTGGGATGTTTGGGATATTTTGAAAACTGCAGGGAAGTTTGTGCAAAATGTGACTCACTGCTGCTATCAGTTGTTGACATATGTTGGGTATAAAAAGTCGTAATATCAAATTGCGAATACGCGCAGAGAGCCAAAATTTGGCTCCAAAATATTGCTCAGGCCTCGAAATTGGGATATTTGGAATATTTCGAAAACTGCAGGGGAGTTTGTGCAAAATGTGACTCACTGCCACTTACATACTTGGCATATGTTGGGTTTAAAAAGTCGTAATTTCAAACTGCGAATACGTGCATAGAGCCAGAGTTTGGCTCCAAAATATAGCTCAGGCCTCGAAATTGGGATATTTCGAAAACTGCAGGGAGGTTTGGGAAAATGTGACCAAACGCCGCTTTCAGTATTTTGCATATGTTAGGTATAAAAAAGTCGTAATTTCAAACTGCGAATTCGTGCAGAGAGCCAGAATTTGGCTCCAAAATATGGCTCAGGCCTCGAAATAGGGATGTTTGGGATATTTTGAAAACTGCAGGGGAGTTTGTGCAAAATGTGACCGAACGCCGCTTTCAGTACTTGGCATATGCTGGGTATAAAAAAGTCGCAATTTCAAACTTCGAATGCGTGCAGAAAGCCAGAATTTGGCTCCAAAATATGGCTCAGGCCTCGAAATAGGGATGTTTGGGATATTTTGAAAACTGCAGGGGAGTTTGTGCAAAATGTGACTCACTGCCGCTATCAGTACTTGGCACATGTTAGGTATAAAAAGTCGTAATATCAAATTGCGAATACGCGCAGAGAGCCAAAATTTGGCTCCAAAATATTGCTCAGGCCTCGAAATTGGGATATTTGGAATATTTCGAAAACTGCAGGGGAGTTTGTGCAAAATGTGACTCGCTGCCACTTACATACTTGGCATATGTTGGGTTTAAAAAGTCGTAATTTCAAACTGCGAATACGTGCATAGAGCCAGAGTTTGGCTCCAAAATATAGCTCAGGCCTCGAAATTGGGATATTTCGAAAACTGCAGGGAGGTTTGGGAAAATGTGACCAAACGCCGCTTTCAGTATTTTGCATATGTTAGGTATAAAAAAGTCGTAATTTCAAACTGCGAATTCGTGCAGAGAGCCAGAATTTGGCTCCAAAATATGGCTCAGGCCTCGAAATAGGGATGTTTGGGATATTTTGAAAACTGCAGGGGAGTTTGTGCAAAATGTGACCGAACGCCGCTTTCAGTACTTGGCATATGCTGGGTATAAAAAAGTCGCAATTTTAAACTTCGAATGCGTGCAGAAAGCCAGAATTTGGCTCCAAAATATGGCTCAGGCCTCGAAATAGGGATGTTTGGGATATTTTGAAAACTGCAGGGGAGTTTGTGCAAAATGTGACTCACTGCCGCTATCAGTACTTGGCACATGTTGGGTATAAAAAGTCGTAATATCAAACTGCGAATATGCGCAGATAGCTAGAATTTGGCTCCAAAATATTGCTCAGGCCTCGAAATTGGGATATTTGGGATATTTCGAAAACTGCAGGGGAGCTTGTGCAAAATGTGACTCACTGCCACTTTCAGTACTTGGCATATGTTGGGTATAAAAAGTCGTAATATCAAACTGCGAATACGTGTATAGAGCCAGAATTTGGTTCCAAAATATGGCTCAGGCCTCGACATTGGGATGTTTGGGATATTTTGAAAACTGCAGGGGGTTTGGGACAAATATGACCAAACGCCGCATTCATTACTCTGCATATGTTTCGCATAAAAAGTCGTAATTTCAAATTGCGAATACGTGCAGAGAGCCACAATTTGGCTCCAAAATATAGCTCAGGCCTCGATTTTGGGATGTTTGGGATATTTTGAAAACTGCAGGGAGGTTTGGGACAAATGTGACCAAACGCCGCTTTCAGTACTTCGCATATGTTGGGTATAAAAAAGTCATAATTTCAAACTGTGAATACGTGCAAAGAGCCAGAATTGGGCTCCAAAATATGGTTCAGGCCTCGAAATTGGGATGTTTGGGATATTTTGAAAACTGCAGGGGAGTTTGTTCAAAATGTGCCTCACTGCCACTATCAGTAGTTGGCATAAGTTGGGTATAAAAAGTCATAATTTCAAACTGCGAGTACGTGCAGAGAGCCAGAATTGGGCTCCAAAATATTGCTCAGGCCTCGAAATTGGGATATTTTGAATATTTCGAAAACTGCAGGGGAGTTGGTGCAAAATGTGACTCACAGCCACTTACATACTTGACATATGTTGGGTTTAAAAAGTCGTAATTTCAAACTGCGAATACGTGCATAGAGCCAGAGTTTGGCTCCAAAATATAGCTCAGGCCTCGAAATTGGGATATTTCGAAAACTGCAGGGAGGTTTGGGAAAATGTGACCAAACGCCGCTTTCAGTATTTTGCATATGTTAGGTATAAAAAAGTCGTAATTTCAAACTGCGAATTCGTGCAGAGAGCCAGAATTTGGCTCCAAAATATGGCTCAGGCCTCGAAATAGGGATGTTTGGGATATTTTGAAAACTGCAGGGGAGTTTGTGCAAAATGTGACTCACTGCCGTTTCAGTACTTGACATATGTTGGGTATAAAAAGTCGTAATTTCAAACTGCGAATACGTGTATAGAGCCAGAATTTGGCTCCAAAATATGGCTCAGGCCTCGAAATTGGGATGTTTGGGATATTTTGAAAACTGCAGGGAGCTTTGGGACAAATGTGACTAAACGCCGCTTTCAGTAGTTGGCATATGTTGGGTATAAAAATTCGTAATTTCAAACTGCAAATACGCGCAAAGAGCCAGAATTTGGCTCCAAAATATGGCTCAGGCCTCGACATTGGGATGTTTGGGATATTTTGAAAACTGCAGGGGGTTTGGGACAAATTTGACCAAACGCCGCATTCATTACTCTGCATATGTTTCGCATAAAAAGTCGTAATTTCAAATTGCGAATACGTGCAGAGAGCCACAATTTGGCTCCAAAATATAGCTCAGGCCTCGATTTTGGGATGTTTGGGATATTTTGAAAACTGCAGGGAGGTTTGGGACAAATGTGACCAAACGCCGCTTTCAGTACTTCGCATATGTTGGGTATAAAAAAGTCATAATTTCAAACTGTGAATACGTGCAGAGAGCCAGAATTGGGCTCCAAAATATGGTTCAGGCCTCGAAATTGGGATGTTTGGGATATTTTGAAAACTGCAGGGGAGTTTGTTCAAAATGTGCCTCACTGCCACTATCAGTAGTTGGCATAAGTTGGGTATAAAAAGTCGTAATTTCAAACTGCGAATACGTGCAGAGAGCCAGAATTGGGCTCCAAAATATTGCTCAGGCCTCGAAATTGGGATATTTTGAATATTTCGAAAACTGCAGGGGAGTTGGTGCAAAATGTGACTCACAGCCACTTACATACTTGACATATGTTGGGTTTAAAAATTCGTAATTTCACACTGCGAATACGTGCATAGAGCCAGAGTTTGGCTCCAAAATATAGCTCAGGCCTCGAAATTGGGATATTTCGAAAACTGCAGGGAGGTTTGGGAAAATTTGACCAAACGCCGCTTTCAGTATTTTGCATATGTTAGGTATAAAAAAGTCGTAATTTCAAACTGCGAATTCGTGCAGAGAGCCAGAATTTGGCTCCAAAATATGGCTCAGGCCTCGAAATAGGGATGTTTAGGATATTTTGAAAACTGCAGGGGAGTTTGTGCAAAATGTGACCGAACGCCGCTTTCAGTACTTGGCATATGCTGGGTATAAAAAAGTCGCAATTTCAAACTTCGAATGCGTGCAGAAAGCCAGAATTTGGCTCCAAAATATGGCTCGGGCCTCGAAATTTGGATATTTGGGATATTTCGAAAACTGCAGGGGCGTGTGTGCAAAATGTAACTCACTGTCACTTTCAGGACTTGGCATATGTTGGGTATAAAAACACGTAATATCAAACTGCGAATACGTGCATAGAGCCAGATTTTGGCTTCAAAATATGGTTTAGGCCTCGAAATTGGGATGTTTGGGATATTTTGAAAATTGCAGGGAGGTTCAGGACAAATGTGACCAAACGCCGCTTTTAGTACTTGGCATATGTTGGGCATAAAAAAGTCACAATTTCAAACTTCGAACACGTGAAGAAAGCCAGAATTTGGCTCCAAAATATGGCTCAGGCTTTGAAATTGGGATATTGGGATATTTTGAAAACTGCTGGGGGGTTTGGGACAAATATAACCAAACGCTGCTTTCATTACTTTGCATTTGTTTAGTATAAAAAGTCGTTATTTCAAATTGCGAATACGTGCAGAGAGCCAGAATTTGGCTCCAAAATATGGCTCAGGCCTCGAAATTGGGATGTTTGGGATATTTTGAAAACTGCAGGGGAGTTTGTGCAAAATGTGACTCACTGCCGTTTCAGTACTTGACATATGTTGGGTATAAAAAGTCGTAATTTCAAACTGTGAATACGTGCAGAGAGCCAGAATTTGCATCCAAAATATGACTCAGGCCTCGAAATTGGGATGTTTGGGATATTTTGAAAACTGCTGGGGGGATTGGGACAAATGTGTTCAAACGCAGCTTTCAGTACTTGGGATATGTTGGGTATAAAAAAGTCGCAATTTCAAACTGCGAATACGTACAGAAAGCCAGAATTTGGCACCAAAATATGGTTCACGCCTCGAAATTGGGATATTTGGGATATTTCGAAAACTGCAGAGGAGTTTGTGCAAAATGTGACTCACTGCTGCTTTCAGGACTTGGCATATGTTGAGTATAAAAAGTCGTAATATCAAACTGCGAATACGTGCATAGAGCCAGAATTTGGCTCCAAAATATTGCTCAGGCCTCGAAATTGGGATGTTTGGGATATTTTGAAAACTGCGGGGGGGGGGGGACAAATATGACCAAATCCCGCTTTCAGTACTTCACATATGTTAGGTATAAAAAAGTCGTAATTTCAAACTGCGAATACGTGCAGAGAGCTAGATTTTGACTCCAAAATATGGCTCAGGCCTCGAAATTGGGATAATTGGGATATTTTGAAATCTGCAGGGGAGTTTGTGCAAAATGTGACTCAGTGCCGCTTTCAGTACTTGGCATATGTTGGGTATAAAAAGTCGCAATATCAAACTGCGAATGCGTGCATACAGAAAGAATTTGGCTCCAAAATATGGCTCAGGCCTCGAAATTGGGATCTTTGGGGTATTTTGAAAACTGCAGGGAGGTTTGGGACAAATATGACCAAACGCCACTTTCATTTCTTTGCATATGTTTCGTATAAAAAGTCGTAATTTCAAATTGCGAATACGTGCAGAGAGCCAGAATTTGGCTCCAACATATGGCTCAGGCCTCGAAATTGGGATGTTTGGGATATTTTGAAAACTGCAGGGAGGTTTGGGACAAATGTGACCGAACGCCGCTTTCAGTACTTGGCATATGCTGGGTATAAAAAAGTCGCAATTTCAAACTTCGAATGCGTGCAGAAAGCCAGAATTTGGCTCCAAAATATGGCTCAGGCCTCGAAATAGGGATGTTTGGGATATTTTGAAAACTGCAGGGGAGTTTGTGCAAAATGTGACTCACTGCCGCTATCAGTACTTGGCACATGTTGGGTATAAAAAGTCGTAATATCAAATTGCGAATACGCGCAGAGAGCCAGAATTTGCATCCAAAATATGACTCAGGCCTCGAAATTGGGATGTTTGGGATATTTTGAAAACTGCAGGGGGGATTGGGACAAATGTGTTCAAGCGCAGCTTTCAGTACTTGGCATATGTTGGGTATAAAAAAGTCGCAATTTCAAACTGCGAATACGTACAGAAAGCCAGAATTTGGCACCAAAATATGGTTCACGCCTCGAAATTGGGATATTTGGGATATTTCGAAAACTGCAGAGGAGTTTGTGCAAAATGTGACTCACTGCTGCTTTCAGGACTTGGCATATGTTGGGTATAAAAAGTCGTAATATCAAACTGCGAATACGTGCATAGAGCCAGAATTTGGCTCCAAAATATTGCTCAGGCCTCGAAATTGGGATGCTTGGGATATTTTGAAAACTGCGGGGGGGGGGGGGGGGGTTTGGGACAAATATGACCAAACGCCGCATTCATTACTTTGCATATGTTTCGTATAAAAAGTCGTAATTTCAAGTTGCAAATACGTGCAGAGAGCCAGAATTTGGCTCCAAAATATGGCTCAGGCCTCGAAATAGGGATGTTTGGGATATTTTGAAAACTGCAGGGGAGTTTGTGCAAAATGTGACTCACTGCCGCTATCAGTACTTGGCACATGTTGGGTATAAAAAGTCGTAATATCAAACTGCGAATACGCGCAGATAGCTAGAATTTGGCTCCAAAATATTGCTCAGGCCTCGAAATTGGGATATTTGGGATATTTCGAAAACTGCAGGGGAGTTTGTGCAAAATGTGACTCACTGCCACTTTCAGTACTTGGCATATGTTGGGTATAAAAAGTCATAATATCAAACTGCGAATACGTGTATAGAGCCAGAATTTGGCTCCAAAATATGGCTCAGGCCTCGAAATTGGGATGTTTGGGATATTTTGAAAACTGCAGGGAGCTTTGGGACAAATGTGACTAAACGCCGCTTTCAGTAGTTGGCATATGTTGGGTATAAAAAGTCGTAATTTCAAACTGCAAATACGCGCAAAGAGCCAGAATTTGGCTCCAAAATATGGCTCAGGCCTCGACATTGGGATGTTTGGGATATTTTGAAAACTGCAGGGGGTTTGGGACAAATTTGACCAAACGCCGCATTCATTACTCTGCATATGTTTCGCATAAAAAGTCGTAATTTCAAATTGCGAATACGTGCAGAGAGCCACAATTTGGCTCCAAAATATAGCTCAGGCCTCGATTTTGGGATGTTTGGGATATTTTGAAAACTGCAGGGAGGTTTGGGACAAATGTGACCAAACGCCGCTTTCAGTACTTCGCATATGTTGGGTATAAAAAAGTCATAATTTCAAACTGTGAATACGTGCAGAGAGCCACAATTGGGCTCCAAAATATGGTTCAGGCCTCGAAATTGGGATGTTTGGGATATTTTGAAAACTGCAGGGGAGTTTGTTCAAAATGTGCCTCACTGCCACTATCAGTAGTTGGCATAAGTTGGGTATAAAAAGTCGTAATTTCAAACTGCGAATACGTGCAGAGAGCCAGAATTGGGCTCCAAAATATTGCTCAGGCCTCGAAATTGGGATATTTTGAATATTTCGAAAACTGCAGGGGAGTTGGTGCAAAATGTGACTCACAGCCACTTACATACTTGACATATGTTGGGTTTAAAAATTCGTAATTTCACACTGCGAATACGTGCATAGAGCCAGAGTTTGGCTCCAAAATATAGCTCAGGCCTCGAAATTGGGATATTTCGAAAACTGCAGGGAGGTTTGGGAAAATGTGACCAAACGCCGCTTTCAGTATTTTGCATATGTTAGGTATAAAAAAGTCGTAATTTCAAACTGCGAATTCGTGCAGAGAGCCAGAATTTGGCTCCAAAATATGGCTCAGGCCTCGAAATAGGGATGTTTGGGATATTTTGAAAACTGCAGGGGAGTTTGTGCAAAATGTGACCGAACGCCGCTTTCAGTACTTGGCATATGCTGGGTATAAAAAAGTCGCAATTTCAAACTTCGAATGCGTGCAGAAAGCCAGAATTTGGCTCCAAAATATGGCTCGGACCTCGAAATTTGGATATTTGGGATATTTCGAAAACTGCAGGGGTGTGTGTGCAAAATGTAACTCACTGTCACTTTCAGGACTTGGCATATGTTGGGTATAAAAACACGTAATATCAAACTGCGAATACGTGCATAGAGCCAGATTTTGGCTTCAAAATATGGTTTAGGCCTCGAAATTGGGATGTTTGGGATATTTTGAAAATTGCAGGGAGGTTCGGGACAAATGTGACCAAACGCCGCTTTTAGTACTTGGCATATGTTGGGCATAAAAAAGTCACAATTTCAAACTTCGAACACGTGAAGAAATCCAGAATTTGGCTCCAAAATATGGCTCAGGCTTTGAAATTGGGATATTGGGATATTTTGAAAACTGCTGGGGGGTTTGGGACAAATATAACCAAACGCTGCTTTCATTACTTTGCATTTGTTTAGTATAAAAAGTCGTTATTTCAAATTGCGAATACGTGCAGAGAGCCAGAATTTGGCTCCAAAATATGGCTCAGGCCTCGAAATTGGGATGTTTGGGATATTTTGAAAACTGCAGGGGAGTTTGTGCAAAATGTGACTCACTGCCGTTTCAGTACTTGACATATGTTGGGTATAAAAAGTCGTAATTTCAAACTGTGAATACGTGCAGAGAGCCAGAATTTGCATCCAAAATATGACTCAGGCCTCGAAATTGGGATGTTTGGGATATTTTGAAAACTGCTGGGGGGATTGGGACAAATGTGTTCAAACGCAGCTTTCAGTACTTGGGATATGTTGGGTATAAAAAAGTCGCAATTTCAAACTGCGAATACGTACAGAAAGCCAGAATTTGGCACCAAAATATGGTTCACGCCTCGAAATTGGGATATTTGGGATATTTCGAAAACTGCAGAGGAGTTTGTGCAAAATGTGACTCACTGCTGCTTTCAGGACTTGGCATATGTTGGGTATAAAAAGTCGTAATATCAAACTGCGAATACGTGCATAGAGCCAGAATTTGGCTCCAAAATATTGCTCAGGCCTCGAAATTGGGATGTTTGGGATATTTTGAAAACTGCGGGGGGGGGGGGGTTGGGACAAATATGACCAAACGCCGCATTCATTACTTTGCATATGTTTCGTATAAAAAGTCGTAATTTCAAGTTGCAAATACGTGCAGAGAGCCAGAATTTGGCTCCAAAATATGGCTCAGGCCTCGAAATAGGGATGTTTGGGATATTTTGAAAACTGCAGGGGAGTTTGTGCAAAATGTGACTCACTGCCGCTATCAGTACTTGGCACATGTTGGGTATAAAAAGTCGTAATATCAAACTGCGAATACGCGCAGATAGCTAGAATTTGGCTCCAAAATATTGCTCAGGCCTCGAAATTGGGATATTTGGGATATTTCGAAAACTGCAGGGGAGTTTGTGCAAAATGTGACTCACTGCCACTTTCAGTACTTGGCATATGTTGGGTATAAAAAGTCGTAATATCAAACTGCGAATACGTGTATAGAGCCAGAATTTGGCTCCAAAATATGGCTCAGGCCTCGAAATTGGGATGTTTGGGATATTTTGAAAACTGCAGGGAGCTTTGGGACAAATGTGACTAAACGCCGCTTTCAGTAGTTGGCATATGTTGGGTATAAAAAGTCGTAATTTCAAACTGCAAATACGCGCAAAGAGCCAGAATTTGGCTCCAAAATATGGCTCAGGCCTCGACATTGGGATGTTTGGGATATTTTGAAAACTGCAGGGGGTTTGGGACAAATTTGACCAAACGCCGCATTCATTACTCTGCATATGTTTCGCATAAAAAGTCGTAATTTCAAATTGCGAATACGTGCAGAGAGCCACAATTTGGCTCCAAAATATAGCTCAGGCCTCGATTTTGGGATGTTTGGGATATTTTGAAAACTGCAGGGAGGTTTGGGACAAATGTGACCAAACGCCGCTTTCAGTACTTCGCATATGTTGGGTATAAAAAAGTCATAATTTCAAACTGTGAATACGTGCAGAGAGCCAGAATTGGGCTCCAAAATATGGTTCAGGCCTCGAAATTGGGATGTTTGGGATATTTTGAAAACTGCAGGGGAGTTTGTTCAAAATGTGCCTCACTGCCACTATCAGTAGTTGGCATAAGTTGGGTATAAAAAGTCGTAATTTCAAACTGCGAATACGTGCAGAGAGCCAGAATTGGGCTCCAAAATATTGCTCAGGCCTCGAAATTGGGATATTTTGAATATTTCGAAAACTGCAGGGGAGTTGGTGCAAAATGTGACTCACAGCCACTTACATACTTGACATATGTTGGGTTTAAAAATTCGTAATTTCACACTGCGAATACGTGCATAGAGCCAGAGTTTGGCTCCAAAATATAGCTCAGGCCTCGAAATTGGGATATTTCGAAAACTGCAGGGAGGTTTGGGAAAATGTGACCAAACGCCGCTTTCAGTATTTTGCATATGTTAGGTATAAAAAAGTCGTAATTTCAAACTGCGAATTCGTGCAGAGAGCCAGAATTTGGCTCCAAAATATGGCTCAGGCCTCGAAATAGGGATGTTTGGGATATTTTGAAAACTGCAGGGGAGTTTGTGCAAAATGTGACCGAACGCCGCTTTCAGTACTTGGCATATGCTGGGTATAAAAAAGTCGCAATTTCAAACTTCGAATGCGTGCAGAAAGCCAGAATTTGGCTCCAAAATATGGCTCGGACCTCGAAATTTGGATATTTGGGATATTTCGAAAACTGCAGGGGTGTGTGTGCAAAATGTAACTCACTGTCACTTTCAGGACTTGGCATATGTTGGGTATAAAAACACGTAATATCAAACTGCGAATACGTGCATAGAGCCAGATTTTGGCTTCAAAATATGGTTTAGGCCTCGAAATTGGGATGTTTGGGATATTTTGAAAATTGCAGGGAGGTTCGGGACAAATGTGACCAAACGCCGCTTTTAGTACTTGGCATATGTTGGGCATAAAAAAGTCACAATTTCAAACTTCGAACACGTGAAGAAATCCAGAATTTGGCTCCAAAATATGGCTCAGGCTTTGAAATTGGGATATTGGGATATTTTGAAAACTGCTGGGGGGTTTGGGACAAATATAACCAAACGCTGCTTTCATTACTTTGCATTTGTTTAGTATAAAAAGTCGTTATTTCAAATTGCGAATACGTGCAGAGAGCCAGAATTTGGCTCCAAAATATGGCTCAGGCCTCGAAATTGGGATGTTTGGGATATTTTGAAAACTGCAGGGGAGTTTGTGCAAAATGTGACTCACTGCCGTTTCAGTACTTGACATATGTTGGGTATAAAAAGTCGTAATTTCAAACTGTGAATACGTGCAGAGAGCCAGAATTTGCATCCAAAATATGACTCAGGCCTCGAAATTGGGATGTTTGGGATATTTTGAAAACTGCTGGGGGGATTGGGACAAATGTGTTCAAACGCAGCTTTCAGTACTTGGGATATGTTGGGTATAAAAAAGTCGCAATTTCAAACTGCGAATACGTACAGAAAGCCAGAATTTCGCACCAAAATATGGTTCACGCCTCGAAATTGGGATATTTGGGATATTTCGAAAACTGCAGAGGAGTTTGTGCAAAATGTGACACTGCTGCTTTCAGGACTTGGCATATGTTGGGTATAAAAAGTCGTAATATCAAACTGCGAATACGTGCATAGAGCCAGAATTTGGCTCCAAAATATTGCTCAGGCCTCGAAATTGGGATGTTTGGGATATTTTGAAAACTGCGGGGGGGGGGGGTTGGAACAAATATGACCAAACGCCGCATTCATTACTTTGCATATGTTTCGTATAAAAAGTCGTAATTTCAAGTTGCAAATACGTGCAGAGAGCCAGAATTTGGCTCCAAAATATGGCTCAGGCCTCGAAATAGGGATGTTTGGGATATTTTGAAAACTGCAGGGGAGTTTGTGCAAAATGTGACTCACTGCCGCTATCAGTACTTGGCACATGTTGGGTATAAAAAGTCGTAATATCAAACTGCGAATACGCGCAGATAGCTAGAATTTGGCTCCAAAATATTGCTCAGGCCTCGAAATTGGGATATTTGGGATATTTCGAAAACTGCAGGGGAGTTTGTGCAAAATGTGACTCACTGCCACTTTCAGTACTTGGCATATGTTGGGTATAAAAAGTCGTAATATCAAACTGCGAATACGTGTATAGAGCCAGAATTTGGCTCCAAAATATGGCTCAGGCCTCGAAATTGGGATGTTTGGGATATTTTGAAAACTGCAGGGAGCTTTGGGACAAATGTGACTAAACGCCGCTTTCAGTAGTTGGCATATGTTGGGTATAAAAAGTCGTAATTTCAAACTGCAAATACGTGCAAAGAGCCAGAATTTGGCTCCAAAATATGGCTCAGGCCTCGACATTGGGATGTTTGGGATATTTTGAAAACTGCAGGGGGTTTGGGACAAATTTGACCAAACGCCGCATTCATTACTCTGCATATGTTTCGCATAAAAAGTCGTAATTTCAAATTGCGAATACGTGCAGAGAGCCACAATTTGGCTCCAAAATATAGCTCAGGCCTCGATTTTGGGATGTTTGGGATATTTTGAAAACTGCAGGGAGGTTTGGGACAAATGTGACCAAACGCCGCTTTCAGTACTTCGCATATGTTGGGTATAAAAAAGTCATAATTTCAAACTGTGAATACGTGCAGAGAGCCAGAATTGGGCTCCAAAATATGGTTCAGGCCTCGAAATTGGGATGTTTGGGATATTTTGAAAACTGCAGGGGAGTTTGTTCAAAATGTGCCTCACTGCCACTATCAGTAGTTGGCATAAGTTGGGTATAAAAAGTCGTAATTTCAAACTGCGAATACGTGCAGAGAGTCAGAATTGGGCTCCAAAATATTGCTCAGGCCTCGAAATTGGGATATTTTGAATATTTCGAAAACTGCAGGGGAGTTGGTGCAAAATGTGACTCACAGCCACTTACATACTTGACATATGTTGGGTTTAAAAAGTCGTAATTTCACACTGCGAATACGTGCATAGAGCTAGAGTTTGGCTCCAAAATATAGCTCAGGCCTCGAAATTGGGATATTTCGAAAACTGCAGGGAGGTTTGGGAAAATGTGACCAAACGCCGCTTTCAGTATTTTGCATATGTTAGGTATAAAAAAGTCGTAATTTCAAACTGCGAATTCGTGCAGAGAGCCAGAATTTGGCTCCAAAATATGGCTCAGGCCTCGAAATAGGGATGTTTGGGATATTTTGAAAACTGCAGGGGAGTTCGTGCAAAATGTGACCGAACGCCGCTTTCAGTACTTGGCATATGCTGGGTATAAAAAAGTCGCAATTTCAAACTTCGAATGCGTGCAGAAAGCCAGAATTTGGCTCCAAAATATGGCTCGGGCCTCGAAATTTGGATATTTGGGATATTTCGAAAACTGCAGGGGCGTGTGTGCAAAATGTAACTCACTGTCACTTTCAGGACTTGGCATATGTTGGGTATAAAAACACGTAATATCAAACTGCGAATACGTGCATAGAGCCAGATTTTGGCTTCAAAATATGGTTTAGGCCTCGAAATTGGGATGTTTGGGATATTTTGAAAATTGCAGGGAGGTTCGGGACAAATGTGACCAAACGCCGCTTTTAGTACTTGGCATATGTTGGGCATAAAAAAGTCACAATTTCAAACTTCGAACACGTGAAGAAAGCCAGAATTTGGCTCCAAAATATGGCTCAGGCTTTGAAATTGGGATATTGGGATATTTTGAAAACTGCTGGGGGGTTTGGGACAAATATAACCAAACGCTGCTTTCATTACTTTGCATTTGTTTAGTATAAAAAGTCGTTATTTCAAATTGCGAATACGTGCAGAGAGCCAGAATTTGGCTCCAAAATATGGCTCAGGCCTCGAAATTGGGATGTTTGGGATATTTTGAAAACTGCAGGGGAGTTTGTGCAAAATGTGACTCACTGCCGTTTCAGTACTTGACATATGTTGGGTATAAAAAGTCGTAATTTCAAACTGTGAATACGTGCAGAGAGCCAGAATTTGCATCCAAAATATGACTCAGGCCTCGAAATTGGGATGTTTGGGATATTTTGAAAACTGCTGGGGGGATTGGGACAAATGTGTTCAAACGCAGCTTTCAGTACTTGGGATATGTTGGGTATAAAAAAGTCGCAATTTCAAACTGCGAATACGTACAGAAAGCCAGAATTTGGCACCAAAATATGGTTCACGCCTCGAAATTGGGATATTTGGGATATTTCGAAAACTGCAGAGGAGTTTGTGCAAAATGTGACTCACTGCTGCTTTCAGGACTATGCATATGTTGAGTATAAAAAGTCGTAATATCAAACTGCGAATACGTGCATAGAGCCAGAATTTGGCTCCAAAATATTGCTCAGGCCTCGAAATTGGGATGTTTGGGATATTTTGAAAACTGCGGGGGGGGGGGGACAAATATGACCAAATCCCGCTTTCAGTACTTCACATATGTTAGGTATAAAAAAGTCGTAATTTCAAACTGCGAATACGTGCAGAGAGCTAGATTTTGACTCCAAAATATGGCTCAGGCCTCGAAATTGGGATAATTGGGATATTTTGAAATCTGCAGGGGAGTTTGTGCAAAATGTGACTCAGTGCCGCTTTCAGTACTTGGCATATGTTGGGTATAAAAAGTCGCAATATCAAACTGCGAATACGTGCATACAGAAAGAATTTGGCTCCAAAATATGGCTCAGGCCTCGAAATTGGGATCTTTGGGGTATTTTGAAAACTGCAGGGAGGTTTGGGACAAATATGACCAAACGCCACTTTCATTTCTTTGCATATGTTTCGTATAAAAAGTCGTAATTTCAAATTGCGAATACGTGCAGAGAGCCAGAATTTGGCTCCAACATATGGCTCAGGCCTCGAAATTGGGATGTTTGGGATATTTTGAAAACTGCAGGGAGGTTTGGGACAAATGTGACCGAACGCCGCTTTCAGTACTTGGCATATGCTGGGTATAAAAAAGTCGCAATTTCAAACTTCGAATGCGTGCAGAAAGCCAGAATTTGGCTCCAAAATATGGCTCAGGCCTCGAAATAGGGATGTTTGGGATATTTTGAAAACTGCAGGGGAGTTTGTGCAAAATGTGACTCACTGCCGCTATCAGTACTTGGCACATGTTGGGTATAAAAAGTCGTAATATCAAATTGCGAATACGCGCAGAGAGCCAAAATTTGGCTCCAAAATATTGCTCAGGCCTCGAAATTGGGATATTTGGAATATTTCGAAAACTGCAGGGGAGTTTCTGCAAAATGTGACTCGCTGCCACTTACATACTTGGCATATGTTGGGTTTAAAAAGTCGTAATTTCAAACTGCGAATACGTGCATAGAGCCAGAGTTTGGCTCCAAAATATAGCTCAGGCCTCGAAATTGGGATATTTCGAAAACTGCAGGGAGGTTTGGGAAAATGTGACCAAACGCCGCTTTCAGTATTTTGCATATGTTAGGTATAAAAAAGTCGTAATTTCAAACTGCGAATTCGTGCAGAGAGCCAGAATTTGGCTCCAAAATATGGCTCAGGCCTCGAAATAGGGATGTTTGGGATATTTTGAAAACTGCAGGGGAGTTTGTGCAAAATGTGACCGAACGCCGTTTTCAGTACTTGGCATATGCTGGGTATAAAAAAGTCGCAATTTTAAACTTCGAATGCGTGCAGAAAGCCAGAATTTGGCTCCAAAATATGGCTCAGGCCTCGAAATAGGGATGTTTGGGATATTTTGAAAACTGCAGGGGAGTTTGTGCAAAATGTGACTCACTGCCGCTATCAGTACTTGGCACATGTTGGGTATAAAAAGTCGTAATATCAAACTGCGAATATGCGCAGATAGCTAGAATTTGGCTCCAAAATATTGCTCAGGCCTCGAAATTGGGATATTTGGGATATTTCGAAAACTGCAGGGGAGCTTGTGCAAAATGTGACTCACTGCCACTTTCAGTACTTGGCATATGTTGGGTATAAAAAGTCGTAATATCAAACTGCGAATACGTGTATAGAGCCAGAATTTGGTTCCAAAATATGGCTCAGGCCTCGACATTGGGATGTTTGGGATATTTTGAAAACTGCAGGGGGTTTGGGACAAATATGACCAAACGCCGCATTCATTACTCTGCATATGTTTCGCATAAAAAGTCGTAATTTCAAATTGCGAATACGTGCAGAGAGCCACAATTTGGCTCCAAAATATAGCTCAGGCCTCGATTTTGGGATGTTTGGGATATTTTGAAAACTGCAGGGAGGTTTGGGACAAATGTGACCAAACGCCGCTTTCAGTACTTCGCATATGTTGGGTATAAAAAAGTCATAATTTCAAACTGTGAATACGTGCAAAGAGCCAGAATTGGGCTCCAAAATATGGTTCAGGCCTCGAAATTGGGATGTTTGGGATATTTTGAAAACTGCAGGGGAGTTTGTTCAAAATGTGCCTCACTGCCACTATCAGTAGTTGGCATAAGTTGGGTATAAAAAGTCATAATTTCAAACTGCGAATACGTGCAGAGAGCCAGAATTGGGCTCCAAAATATTGCTCAGGCCTCGAAATTGGGATATTTTGAATATTTCGAAAACTGCAGGGGAGTTGGTGCAAAATGTGACTCACAGCCACTTACATACTTGACATATGTTGGGTTTAAAAAGTCGTAATTTCAAACTGCGAATACGTGCATAGAGCCAGCGTTTGGCTCCAAAATATAGCTCAGGCCTCGAAATTGGGATATTTCGAAAACTGCAGGGAGGTTTGGGAAAATGTGACCAAACGCCGCTTTCAGTATTTTGCATATGTTAGGTATAAAAAAGTCGTAATTTCAAACTGCGAATTCGTGCAGAGAGCCAGAATTTGGCTCCAAAATATGGCTCAGGCCTCGAAATAGGGATGTTTGGGATATTTTGAAAACTGCAGGGGAGTTTGTGCAAAATGTGACTCACTGCCGTTTCAGTACTTGACATATGTTGGGTATAAAAAGTCGTAATTTCAAACTGCGAATACGTGCAGAGAGCCAGAATTTGCATCCAAAATATGACTCAGGCCTCGAAATTGGGATGTTTGGGATATTTTGAAAACTGCAGGGGGGATTGGGACAAATGTGTTCAAGCGCAGCTTTCAGTACTTGGCATATGTTGGGTATAAAAAAGTCGCAATTTCAAACTGCGAATACGTACAGAAAGCCAGAATTTGGCACCAAAATATGGTTCACGCCTCGAAATTGGGATATTTTGGATATTTCGAAAACTGCAGAGGAGTTTGTGCAAAATGTGACTCACTGCTGCTTTCAGGACTTGGCATATGTTGGGTATAAAAAGTCGTAATATCAAACTTTTAATACGTGCATAGAGCCAGAATTTGGCTCCAAAATATTGCTCAGGCCTCGAAATTGGGATGTTTGGGATATTTTGAAAACTGCGGGGGGGGGGGGGTTTGGGACAAATATGACCAAACGCCGCATTCATTACTTTGCATATGTTTCGTATAAAAAGTCGTAATTTCAAGTTGCAAATACGTGCAGAGAGCCAGAATTTGGCTCCAAAATATGGCTCAGGCCTCGAAATAGGGATGTTTGGGATATTTTGAAAACTGCAGGGGAGTTTGTGCAAAATGTGACTCACTGCCGCTATCAGTACTTGGCACATGTTGGGTATAAAAAGTCGTAATATCAAACTGCGAATACGCGCAGATAGCTAGAATTTGGCTCCAAAATATTGCTCAGGCCTCGAAATTGGGATATTTGGGATATTTCGAAAACTGCAGGGGAGTTTGTGCAAAATGTGACTCACTGCCACTTTCAGTACTTGGCATATGTTGGGTATAAAAAGTCGTAATATCAAACTGCGAATACGTGTATAGAGCCAGAATTTGGCTCCAAAATATGGCTCAGGCCTCGAAATTGGGATGTTTGGGATATTTTGAAAACTGCAGGGAGCTTTGGGACAAATGTGACTAAACGCCGCTTTCAGTAGTTGGCATATGTTGGGTATAAAAAGTCGTAATTTCAAACTGCAAATACGCGCAAAGAGCCAGAATTTGGCTCCAAAATATGGCTCAGGCCTCGACATTGGGATGTTTGGGATATTTTGAAAACTGCAGGGGGTTTGGGACAAATTTGACCAAACGCCGCATTCATTACTCTGCATATGTTTCGCATAAAAATTCGTAATTTCAAATTGCGAATACGTGCAGAGATCCACAATTTGGCTCCAAAATATAGCTCAGGCCTCGATTTTGGGATGTTTGGGATATTTTGAAAACTGCAGGGAGGTTTGGGACAAATGTGACCAAACGCCGCTTTCAGTACTTCGCATATGTTGGGTATAAAAAAGTCATAATTTCAAACTGTGAATACGTGCAGAGAGCCAGAATTGGGCTCCAAAATATGGTTCAGGCCTCGAAATTGGGATGTTTGGGATATTTTGAAAACTGCAGGGGAGTTTGTTCAAAATGTGCCTCACTGCCACTATCAGTAGTTGGCATAAGTTGGGTATAAAAAGTCGTAATTTCAAACTGCGAATACGTGCAGAGAGCCAGAATTGGGCTCCAAAATATTGCTCAGGCCTCGAAATTGGGATATTTTGAATATTTCGAAAACTGCAGGGGAGTTGGTGCAAAATGTGACTCACAGCCACTTACATACTTGACATATGTTGGGTTTAAAAATTCGTAATTTCACACTGCGAATACGTGCATAGAGCCAGAGTTTGGCTCCAAAATATAGCTCAGGCCTCGAAATTGGGATATTTCGAAAACTGCAGGGAGGTTTGGGAAAATGTGACCAAACGCCGCTTTCAGTATTTTGCATATGTTAGGTATAAAAATTCGTAATTTCAAACTGCGAATTCATGCAGAGAGCCAGAATTTGGCTCCAAAATATGGCTCAGGCCTCGAAATAGGGATGTTTGGGATATTTTGAAAACTGCAGGGGAGTTTGTGCAAAATGTGACCGAACGCCGCTTTCAGTACTTGGCATATGCTGGGTATAAAAAAGTCGCAATTTCAAACTTCGAATGCGTGCAGAAAGCCAGAATTTGGCTCCAAAATATGGCTCGGGCCTCGAAATTTGGATATTTGGGATATTTCGAAAACTGCAGGGGCGTGTGTGCAAAATGTAACTCACTGTCACTTTCAGGACTTGGCATATGTTGGGTATAAAAACACGTAATATCAAACTGCGAATACGTGCATAGAGCCAGATTTTGGCTTCAAAATATGGTTTAGGCCTCGAAATTGGGATGTTTGGGATATTTTGAAAATTGCAGGGAGGTTCGGGACAAATGTGACCAAACGCCGCTTTTAGTACTTGGCATATGTTGGGCATAAAAAAGTCACAATTTCAAACTTCGAACACGTGAAGAAAGCCAGAATTTGGCTCCAAAATATGGCTCAGGCTTTGAAATTGGGATATTGGGATATTTTGAAAACTGCTGGGGGGTTTGGGACAAATATAACCAAACGCTGCTTTCATTACTTTGCATTTGTTTAGTATAAAAAGTCGTTATTTCAAATTGCGAATACGTGCAGAGAGCCAGAATTTGGCTCCAAAATATGGCTCAGGCCTCGAAATTGGGATGTTTGGGATATTTTGAAAACTGCAGGGGAGTTTGTGCAAAATGTGACTCACTGCCGTTTCAGTACTTGACATATGTTGGGTATAAAAAGTCGTAATTTCAAACTGTGAATACGTGCAGAGAGCCAGAATTTGCATCCAAAATATGACTCAGGCCTCGAAATTGGGATGTTTGGGATATTTTGAAAACTGCTGGGGGGATTGGGACAAATGTGTTCAAACGCAGCTTTCAGTACTTGGGATATGTTGGGTATAAAAAAGTCGCAATTTCAAACTGCGAATACGTACAGAAAGCCAGAATTTCGCACCAAAATATGGTTCACGCCTCGAAATTGGGATATTTGGGATATTTCGAAAACTGCAGAGGAGTTTGTGCAAAATGTGACTCACTGCTGCTTTCAGGACTTGGCATATGTTGGGTATAAAAAGTCGTAATATCAAACTGCGAATACGTGCATAGAGCCAGAATTTGGCTCCAAAATATTGCTCAGGCCTCGAAATTGGGATGTTTGGGATATTTTGAAAACTGCGGGGGGGGGGGGGTTGGGACAAATATGACCAAACGCCGCATTCATTACTTTGCATATGTTTCGTATAAAAAGTCGTAATTTCAAGTTGCAAATACGTGCAGAGAGCCAGAATTTGGCTCCAAAATATGGCTCAGGCCTCGAAATAGGGATGTTTGGGATATTTTGAAAACTGCAGGGGAGTTTGTGCAAAATGTGACTCACTGCCGCTATCAGTACTTGGCACATGTTGGGTATAAAAAATCGTAATATCAAACTGCGAATACGCGCAGATAGCTAGAATTTGGCTCCAAAATATTGCTCAGGCCTCGAAATTGGGATATTTGGGATATTTCGAAAACTGCAGGGGAGTTTGTGCAAAATGTGACTCACTGCCACTTTCAGTACTTGGCATATGTTGGGTATAAAAAGTCGTAATATCAAACTGCGAATACGTGTATAGAGCCAGAATTTGGCTCCAAAATATGGCTCAGGCCTCGAAATTGGGATGTTTGGGATATTTTGAAAACTGCAGGGAGCTTTGGGACAAATGTGACTAAACGCCGCTTTCAGTAGTTGGCATATGTTGGGTATAAAAAGTCGTAATTTCAAACTGCAAATACGCGCAAAGAGCCAGAATTTGGCTCCAAAATATGGCTCAGGCCTCGACATTGGGATGTTTGGGATATTTTGAAAACTGCAGGGGGTTTGGGACAAATTTGACCAAACGCCGCATTCATTACTCTGCATATGTTTCGCATAAAAAGTCGTAATTTCAAATTGCGAATACGTGCAGAGAGCCACAATTTGGCTCCAAAATATAGCTCAGGCCTCGATTTTGGGATGTTTGGGATATTTTGAAAACTGCAGGGAGGTTTGGGACAAATGTGACCAAACGCCGCTTTCAGTACTTCGCATATGTTGGGTATAAAAAAGTCATAATTTCAAACTGTGAATACGTGCAGAGAGCCAGAATTGGGCTCCAAAATATGGTTCAGGCCTCGAAATTGGGATGTTTGGGATATTTTGAAAACTGCAGGGGAGTTTGTTCAAAATGTGCCTCACTGCCACTATCAGTAGTTGGCATAAGTTGGGTATAAAAAGTCGTAATTTCAAACTGCGAATACGTGCAGAGAGCCAGAATTGGGCTCCAAAATATTGCTCAGGCCTCGAAATTGGGATATTTTGAATATTTCGAAAACTGCAGGGGAGTTGGTGCAAAATGTGACTCACAGCCACTTACATACTTGACATATGTTAGGTTTAAAAAGTCGTAATTTCACACTGCGAATACGTGCATAGAGCCAGAGTTTGGCTCCAAAATATAGCTCAGGCCTCGAAATTGGGATATTTCGAAAACTGCAGGGAGGTTTGGGAAAATGTGACCAAACGCCGCTTTCAGTATTTTGCATATGTTAGGTATAAAAAAGTCGTAATTTCAAACTGCGAATTCGTGCAGAGAGCCAGAATTTGGCTCCAAAATATGGCTCAGGCCTCGAAATAGGGATGTTTGGGATATTTTGAAAACTGCAGGGGAGTTTGTGCAAAATGTGACCGAACGCCGCTTTCAGTACTTGGCATATGCTGGGTATAAAAAAGTCGCAATTTCAAACTTCGAATGCGTGCAGAAAGCCAGAATTTGGCTCCAAAATATGGCTCGGGCCTCGAAATTTGGATATTTGGGATATTTCGAAAACTGCAGGGGCGTGTGTGCAAAATGTAACTCCCTGTCACTTTCAGGACTTGGCATATGTTGGGTATAAAAACACGTAATATCAAACTGCGAATACGTGCATAGAGCCAGATTTTGGCTTCAAAATATGGTTTAGGCCTCGAAATTGGGATGTTTGGGATATTTTGAAAATTGCAGGGAGGTTCGGGACAAATGTGACCAAACGCCGCTTTTAGTACTTGGCATATGTTGGGCATAAAAAAGTCACAATTTCAAACTTCGAACACGTGAAGAAAGCCAGAATTTGGCTCCAAAATATGGCTCAGGCTTTGAAATTGGGATATTGGGATATTTTGAAAACTGCTGGGGGGTTTGGGACAAATATAACCAAACGCTGCTTTCATTACTTTGCATTTGTTTAGTATAAAAAGTCGTTATTTCAAATTGCGAATACGTGCAGAGAGCCAGAATTTGGCTCCAAAATATGGCTCAGGCCTCGAAATTGGGATGTTTGGGATATTTTGAAAACTGCAGGGGAGTTTGTGCAAAATGTGACTCACTGCCGTTTCAGTACTTGACATATGTTGGGTATAAAAAGTCGTAATTTCAAACTGTGAATACGTGCAGAGAGCCAGAATTTGCATCCAAAATATGACTCAGGCCTCGAAATTGGGATGTTTGGGATATTTTGAAAACTGCTGGGGGGATTGGGACAAATGTGTTCAAACGCAGCTTTCAGTACTTGGGATATGTTGGGTATAAAAAAGTCGCAATTTCAAACTGCGAATACGTACAGAAAGCCAGAATTTGGCACCAAAATATGGTTCACGCCTCGAAATTGGGATATTTGGGATATTTCGAAAACTGCAGAGGAGTTTGTGCAAAATGTGACTCACTGCTGCTTTCAGGACTTGGCATATGTTGAGTATAAAAAGTCGTAATATCAAACTGCGAATACGTGCATAGAGCCAGAATTTGGCTCCAAAATATTGCTCAGGCCTCGAAATTGGGATGTTTGGGATATTTTGAAAACTGCGGGGGGGGGGGGACAAATATGACCAAATCCCGCTTTCAGTACTTCACATATGTTAGGTATAAAAAAGTCGTAATTTCAAACTGCGAATACGTGCAGAGAGCTAGATTTTGACTCCAAAATATGGCTCAGGCCTCGAAATTGGGATAATTGGGATATTTTGAAATCTGCAGGGGAGTTTGTGCAAAATGTGACTCAGTGCCGCTTTCAGTACTTGGCATATGTTGGGTATAAAAAGTCGCAATATCAAACTGCGAATACGTGCATACAGAAAGAATTTGGCTCCAAAATATGGCTCAGGCCTCGAAATTGGGATCTTTGGGGTATTTTGAAAACTGCAGGGAGGTTTGGGACAAATATGACCAAACGCCACTTTCATTTCTTTGCATATGTTTCGTATAAAAAGTCGTAATTTCAAATTGCGAATACGTGCAGAGAGCCAGAATTAGGCTCCAACATATGGCTCAGGCCTCGAAATTGGGATGTTTGGGATATTTTGAAAACTTCAGGGAGGTTTGCGACAAATGTGACCAAACGCCGCTTTCAGTACTTGGCATATATTGGGTATAAAAAAGTCGAAAATTTCAAACATCGAATACATGCAGAAAGCCAGAATTTGGCTCCAAAAAATGGCTCAGGCCTCGAAATTGGGATGTTTAGGATATTTTGAAAACTGCAGGGGAGTTTGTGCAAAATGTGACTTATTGCCGCTTTCAGTACTTGGCATATGTTGGGTATAATAAGTCGTAATTTCAAACTGCGAATACGTGCAGAGAGCTAAAATTTGGCTCCAAAATATTGCTCAGGCCTCGAAATTGGGATATTTGGGATATTTCGAAAACTGCATGGGTGTTTTCGCAAAATGAGACTCACTGCCACTTTCAGGATTTGGCATATGTTGGGTATAAAAAGTCTTAATTTCAAACTGCGAATACGTGCATAGAACCAGAATTTGCCTCCAAAATATGGCTCAGGCCTCGAAATTGGGATGTTTGGGATATTTTGAAAACTGCGTGGCAGTTTGGGACAAATATGACCAAAAGCAGTTTTCAGTACTTGGCATATGTTGGATATAAAAAGTCGTAATTTCAAACTGCGAATACGTGCAGAAAGCCAGAATTTAGCTCCAAAATATGGCTCAGGCCTTGATATTGGGATGTTTGGGATATTTTGAAAACTGCAGGGAGGTTTGGGACAAATGTGACCAACGCCGCTTGCAGTACTTGGCATATGTTGGGTATAAAATGTCGTAATTTCAAACTGCGAATACGTGCATAGAGCCAGAATTTGGCTCCAAAATATGGCTCAGGCCTCGAAATTGGAATCTTTGGAATATTTTGAAAACTGCGGGGGGGCTTGGGACATATATGACCAAACGCCGCTTTCATTACTTTGCATATGTTTTGTATAAAAAAACGTAATTTCAAACTGCGAATACATGCAGAGAGTCAGAATTTGGCTCCAAAATATGGCCTGGGCCTCGAAATTGGGATGTTTGGGATATTTTGAAAACTGCAGGGGAGTTTGTGCAAAATGTGCCTCACTGCCGCTATCAGTAGTTGGTATATGTTGGGTATAAAAAGTCGTAATTTCAAACTGCGAATACGTGCAGAGAGCCAGAATTTGGCTCCAGATTATTGTTCAGGCCACGAAATTGGGATGTTTAGGATATTTCGAAAACTGCAGGGGAGTTTGTGCAAAATGTGACTCACTGCCACTTTCAGTACTTGGCATATGTTGGGTATAAAAAGTCGCAATATCAAACTGCAAATACGTGCATAGAACCAGAATTTGGCTCCAAAATATGGCTCAGGCTTCGAAATTGGGATGTTTGGGATATTTTTAAAACTGCGGGGGGGTTTGGGACAAATATGACCAAACGCCTCTTTCATTACTTTGCATATGTTTCGAATAAAAAGTCTTAATTTCAAATTGCGAATACTTGCAGAGAGCCAGAAATTGGCTCCAAAATATGGCTCAGGCCTCGATATTGGGATGTTTAGGATATTTTGAAAACTGCAGGGAGGTTTGGGACAAATGTGACCAAACGCTGCTTTCAGTACTTCGCATATGTTGGGTATAAAAAAGTCGTAATTTCAAACTGCGATTACGTGCAGAGAGCCAGAATTTGGCTCCGGCCTCGAAATTGGGACGTTTGGGATATTTTGAAAACTGCAGGGGAGTTTGGGCAAAATGTGACTCACTGCCGCTTTCAGTGCTTGGCATATGTTGGGTATTAAAATTCGTAATTTCAAACTGTGAATACGTGCAGAGAGCCTGAATTTGGCTCAACAATATGTCTCAGGCCTGAAAAGTGGGATGTTTGGGATATTTTGAAAACTGCAGGGGGGATTGGGACAAATGTGTCCAAACGCCGCTTTCAGTACTTGGCATATTTTGGGTATAAAAAAGTCGCAATTTCAAACTGCGAATACATACAGAGAGCCAGAATTTGGCACCAAAATATGGCACAGTCCTCGAAATTGGGATATTTGGGATATTTCGAAAACTGCAGGGGAGTTTGTGCAAAATACGACTCACTGCTGCTTTCAGGACTTGGCATATGTTGGGTATAAAAAGTCGTAATATCAAAATGCGAATACGTGCAAAGAGCTAGAATTTGGCCCCAAAATATGGCTCAGGCCTCGAAATTGGGATGTTTGGGATATTTTGAAAACTGCAGGGAGGTTTGGGACAAATGTGACCAAACGCCGCTTTCAGTACTTGGCATATGTAGGGTATAAAAAGTCTTAATTTCAAACAACGAATACGTGCAGAGAGCCAGAATTTGGCTCCAAAATATAGCTCAGGCCTCGAAATTGGGATATTTGGGATATTTGGAAAACAGCAGGGGAGTTTCTGCAAAATGTGACTCACTGCTACTCTCAGGACTTGGTATATGTTGGGTATAAAAAGTCGTAATTTAAAACTGCGAATACGTGCATAGAGCCAGAATTTGGCTCCAAAATATGGCTAAGGGCTCGAAATTGGGATGTTTGGGATATTTTGAAATCTGCGGTTGGGTTTGGGACAATTATGACCAAACGCCGCTTTAAGTACTTGGCATACGTTGGGTATAAAAAGTCGTAATTTCAAACTGCGAATACGTGCAGAGAGCCAGAGTTTGGCTCCAAAATATAGCTCAGGACTCGAAATTGGGATATTTGGGATATTTTTTAAACTACAGGGGAATTCATGCAAAATGTGACTAACTGCCGCTTTCAGTAATTGGCATATGTTGGGTATAAAAAGTCGTAATTTCAAACTGCGAATACGTGCAGAGAGCCAGAATTTGGCTCCAAAATATGGCTCAGGCCTCGAAATAGGGATGTTTGGGATATTTTGAAAACTGCAGGGGAGTTTGTGCAAAATGTGACTCACTGCCGCTATCAGTACTTGGCACATGTTGGGTATAAAAAATCGTAATATCAAACTGCGAATACGCGCAGATAGCTAGAATTTGGCTCCAAAATATTGCTCAGGCCTCGAAATTGGGATATTTGGGATATTTCGAAAACTGCAGGGGAGTTTGTGCAAAATGTGACTCACTGCCACTTTCAGTACTTGGCATATGTTGGGTATAAAAAGTCGTAATATCAAACTGCGAATACGTGTATAGAGCCAGAATTTGGCTCCAAAATATGGCTCAGGCCTCGAAATTGGGATGTTTGGGATATTTTGAAAACTGCAGGGAGCTTTGGGACAAATGTGACTAAACGCCGCTTTCAGTAGTTGGCATATGTTGGGTATAAAAAGTCGTAATTTCAAACTGCAAATACGCGCAAAGAGCCAGAATTTGGCTCCAAAATATGGCTCAGGCCTCGACATTGGGATGTTTGGGATATTTTGAAAACTGCAGGGGGTTTGGGACAAATTTGACCAAACGCCGCATTCATTACTCTGCATATGTTTCGCATAAAAAGTCGTAATTTCAAATTGCGAATACGTGCAGAGAGCCACAATTTGGCTCCAAAATATAGCTCAGGCCTCGATTTTGGGATGTTTGGGATATTTTGAAAACTGCAGGGAGGTTTGGGACAAATGTGACCAAACGCCGCTTTCAGTACTTCGCATATGTTGGGTATAAAAAAGTCATAATTTCAAACTGTGAATACGTGCAGAGAGCCAGAATTGGGCTCCAAAATATGGTTCAGGCCTCGAAATTGGGATGTTTGGGATATTTTGAAAACTGCAGGGGAGTTTGTTCAAAATGTGCCTCACTGCCACTATCAGTAGTTGGCATAAGTTGGGTATAAAAAGTCGTAATTTCAAACTGCGAATACGTGCAGAGAGCCAGAATTGGGCTCCAAAATATTGCTCAGGCCTCGAAATTGGGATATTTTGAATATTTCGAAAACTGCAGGGGAGTTGGTGCAAAATGTGACTCACAGCCACTTACATACTTGACATATGTTAGGTTTAAAAAGTCGTAATTTCACACTGCGAATACGTGCATAGAGCCAGAGTTTGGCTCCAAAATATAGCTCAGGCCTCGAAATTGGGATATTTCGAAAACTGCAGGGAGGTTTGGGAAAATGTGACCAAACGCCGCTTTCAGTATTTTGCATATGTTAGGTATAAAAAAGTCGTAATTTCAAACTGCGAATTCGTGCAGAGAGCCAGAATTTGGCTCCAAAATATGGCTCAGGCCTCGAAATAGGGATGTTTGGGATATTTTGAAAACTGCAGGGGAGTTTGTGCAAAATGTGACCGAACGCCGCTTTCAGTACTTGGCATATGCTGGGTATAAAAAAGTCGCAATTTCAAACTTCGAATGCGTGCAGAAAGCCAGAATTTGGCTCCAAAATATGGCTCGGGCCTCGAAATTTGGATATTTGGGATATTTCGAAAACTGCAGGGGCGTGTGTGCAAAATGTAACTCCCTGTCACTTTCAGGACTTGGCATATGTTGGGTATAAAAACACGTAATATCAAACTGCGAATACGTGCATAGAGCCAGATTTTGGCTTCAAAATATGGTTTAGGCCTCGAAATTGGGATGTTTGGGATATTTTGAAAATTGCAGGGAGGTTCGGGACAAATGTGACCAAACGCCGCTTTTAGTACTTGGCATATGTTGGGCATAAAAAAGTCACAATTTCAAACTTCGAACACGTGAAGAAAGCCAGAATTTGGCTCCAAAATATGGCTCAGGCTTTGAAATTGGGATATTGGGATATTTTGAAAACTGCTGGGGGGTTTGGGACAAATATAACCAAACGCTGCTTTCATTACTTTGCATTTGTTTAGTATAAAAAGTCGTTATTTCAAATTGCGAATACGTGCAGAGAGCCAGAATTTGGCTCCAAAATATGGCTCAGGCCTCGAAATTGGGATGTTTGGGATATTTTGAAAACTGCAGGGGAGTTTGTGCAAAATGTGACTCACTGCCGTTTCAGTACTTGACATATGTTGGGTATAAAAAGTCGTAATTTCAAACTGTGAATACGTGCAGAGAGCCAGAATTTGCATCCAAAATATGACTCAGGCCTCGAAATTGGGATGTTTGGGATATTTTGAAAACTGCTGGGGGGATTGGGACAAATGTGTTCAAACGCAGCTTTCAGTACTTGGGATATGTTGGGTATAAAAAAGTCGCAATTTCAAACTGCGAATACGTACAGAAAGCCAGAATTTGGCACCAAAATATGGTTCACGCCTCGAAATTGGGATATTTGGGATATTTCGAAAACTGCAGAGGAGTTTGTGCAAAATGTGACTCACTGCTGCTTTCAGGACTTGGCATATGTTGA
Source organism: Procambarus clarkii (assembly GCF_040958095.1). Lineage (NCBI taxonomy): Eukaryota > Metazoa > Arthropoda > Malacostraca > Decapoda > Cambaridae > Procambarus > Procambarus clarkii. Next base: position 5,094,740 of record NC_091218.1, on the reverse strand, counting down.
GTATAAAAAGTCGTAATATCAAACTGCGAATACGTGCATAGAGCCAGAATTTGGCTCCAAAATATTGCTCAGGCCTCGAAATTGGGATGTTTGGGATATTTTGAAAACTGCGGGGGGGGGGGGGGGGGACAAATATGACCAAATCCCGCTTTCAGTACTTCACATATGTTAGGTATAAAAAAGTCGTAATTTCAAACTGCGAATACGTGCAGAGAGCTAGATTTTGACTCCAAAATATGGCTCAGGCCTCGAAATTGGGATAATTGGGATATTTTGAAATCTGCAGGGGAGTTTGTGCAAAATGTGACTCAGTGCCGCTTTCAGTACTTGGCATATGTTGGGTATAAAAAGTCGCAATATCAAACTGCGAATACGTGCATACAGAAAGAATTTGGCTCCAAAATATGGCTCAGGCCTCGAAATTGGGATCTTTGGGGTATTTTGAAAACTGCAGGGAGGTTTGGGACAAATATGACCAAACGCCACTTTCATTTCTTTGCATATGTTTCGTATAAAAAGTCGTAATTTCAAATTGCGAATACGTGCAGAGAGCCAGAATTAGGCTCCAACATATGGCTCAGGCCTCGAAATTGGGATGTTTGGGATATTTTGAAAACTTCAGGGAGGTTTGCGACAAATGTGACCAAACGCCGCTTTCAGTACTTGGCATATATTGGGTATAAAAAAGTCGAAAATTTCAAACATCGAATACATGCAGAAAGCCAGAATTTGGCTCCAAAAAATGGCTCAGGCCTCGAAATTGGGATGTTTAGGATATTTTGAAAACTGCAGGGGAGTTTGTGCAAAATGTGACTTATTGCCGCTTTCAGTACTTGGCATATGTTGGGTATAATAAGTCGTAATTTCAAACTGCGAATACGTGCAGAGAGCTAAAATTTGGCTCCAAAATATTGCTCAGGCCTCGAAATTGGGATATTTGGGATATTTCGAAAACTGCATGGGTGTTTTCGCAAAATGAGACTCACTGCCACTTTCAGGATTTGGCATATGTTGGGTATAAAAAGTCTTAATTTCAAACTGCGAATACGTGCATAGAACCAGAATTTGCCTCCAAAATATGGCTCAGGCCTCGAAATTGGGATGTTTGGGATATTTTGAAAACTGCGTGGCAGTTTGGGACAAATATGACCAAAAGCAGTTTTCAGTACTTGGCATATGTTGGATATAAAAAGTCGTAATTTCAAACTGCGAATACGTGCAGAAAGCCAGAATTTAGCTCCAAAATATGGCTCAGGCCTTGATATTGGGATGTTTGGGATATTTTGAAAACTGCAGGGAGGTTTGGGACAAATGTGACCAACGCCGCTTGCAGTACTTGGCATATGTTGGGTATAAAATGTCGTAATTTCAAACTGCGAATACGTGCATAGAGCCAGAATTTGGCTCCAAAATATGGCTCAGGCCTCGAAATTGGAATCTTTGGAATATTTTGAAAACTGCGGGGGGGCTTGGGACATATATGACCAAACGCCGCTTTCATTACTTTGCATATGTTTTGTATAAAAAAACGTAATTTCAAACTGCGAATACATGCAGAGAGTCAGAATTTGGCTCCAAAATATGGCCTGGGCCTCGAAATTGGGATGTTTGGGATATTTTGAAAACTGCAGGGGAGTTTGTGCAAAATGTGCCTCACTGCCGCTATCAGTAGTTGGTATATGTTGGGTATAAAAAGTCGTAATTTCAAACTGCGAATACGTGCAGAGAGCCAGAATTTGGCTCCAGATTATTGTTCAGGCCACGAAATTGGGATGTTTAGGATATTTCGAAAACTGCAGGGGAGTTTGTGCAAAATGTGACTCACTGCCACTTTCAGTACTTGGCATATGTTGGGTATAAAAAGTCGCAATATCAAACTGCAAATACGTGCATAGAACCAGAATTTGGCTCCAAAATATGGCTCAGGCTTCGAAATTGGGATGTTTGGGATATTTTTAAAACTGCGGGGGGGTTTGGGACAAATATGACCAAACGCCGCTTTCATTACTTTGCATATGTTTCGAATAAAAAGTCTTAATTTCAAATTGCGAATACTTGCAGAGAGCCAGAAATTGGCTCCAAAATATGGCTCAGGCCTCGATATTGGGATGTTTAGGATATTTTGAAAACTGCAGGGAGGTTTGGGACAAATGTGACCAAACGCTGCTTTCAGTACTTCGCATATGTTGGGTATAAAAAAGTCGTAATTTCAAACTGCGATTACGTGCAGAGAGCCAGAATTTGGCTCCGCCCTCGAAATTGGGACGTTTGGGATATTTCGAAAACTGCAGGGGAGTTTGTGCAAAATACGACTCACTGCTGCTTTCAGGACTTGGCATATGTTGGGTATAAAAAGTCGTAATATCAAAATGCGAATACGTGCAAAGAGCTAGAATTTGGCCCCAAAATATGGCTCAGGCCTCGAAATTGGGATGTTTGGGATATTTTGAAAACTGCAGGGAGGTTTGGGACAAATGTGACCAAACGCCGCTTTCAGTACTTGGCATATGTAGGGTATAAAAAGTCTTAATTTCAAACAACGAATACGTGCAGAGAGCCAGAATTTGGCTCCAAAATATAGCTCAGGCCTCGAAATTGGGATATTTGGGATATTTGGAAAACAGCAGGGGAGTTTCTGCAAAATGTGACTCACTGCTACTCTCAGGACTTGGTATATGTTGGGTATAAAAAGTCGTAATTTAAAACTGCGAATACGTGCATAGAGCCAGAATTTGGCTCCAAAATATGGCTAAGGGCTCGAAATTGGGATGTTTGGGATATTTTGAAATCTGCGGTTGGGTTTGGGACAATTATGACCAAACGCCGCTTTCAGTACTTGGCATACGTTGGGTATAAAAAGTCGTAATTTCAAACTGCGAATACGTGCAGAGAGCCAGAGTTTGGCTCCAAAATATAGCTCAGGACTCGAAATTGGGATATTTGGGATATTTTTTAAACTACAGGGGAATTCATGCAAAATGTGACTAACTGCCGCTTTCAGTAATTGGCATATGTTGGGTATAAAAAGTCGTAATTTCAAACTGCGAATACGTGCAGAGAGCCAGAGTTTGGCTCCAAAATATAGCTCAGGACTCGAAATTGGGATATTTGGGATATTTTTTAAACTACAGGGGAGTTTATTCAAAATGTGACTAACTGCCGCTTTCAGTAATTGGCATATGTTGGGTATAAAAAGTCGTAATTTCAAACTGCGAATACATGCAGAGAGCCAGAGTTTGGCTCCAAAATATAGCTCAGGACTCGAAATTGGGATATTTTGGATATTTTTTAAACTACAGGGGAGTTTATACAAAATGTGAACAACTGCCACTTTCAGTAATTGGCATATGTTGGGTATAAAAAGTAGTAATTTCATACTGCGAATACGTGCAGAGAGCCAGAATTTGGCTCCAATATATAGCTCAGGCCTCGAAAATGGGATGTTTGGGATATTTTGAAAACTGCGGGGGGGTTTGGGACAAATATGACCAAACGCCGCTTTCATTTCTTTGCATATGTTTCGTATAAAAAGTCGTAATTTCAAATTGTGAATACGTGCAGAGAGCCAGAATTTGGCTCCATAATATGGCTCAGGCCTCGAAATTGGGATGTTTGAGATATTTTGAAAATTGCAAGTGGGATTGGGACAAATGTGTCCAAATGCCGCTTTCAGTACTTGGCATATGTTGGGTATAAATAAGTCGCAATTTCAGACTGCGAATACGTACGGAGAGCCAGAATTTGGCACCAAAATATGGCTCAGGCCTCGAAATTGGGATGTTTGGGATATTTCGAAAACTGCAGGGGAGTTTGTGCAAAATGTGACTCACTGCCGCTTTCAGGACTTGGCATATGTTGGGTATAAAAATTCGTAATATCAAACTGTGAATACGTGCATAGAGCCAGAATTTGGCTCCAAAATATGGCTCAGGCCTCGAAATTGGGATGTTTGGCATATTTTGAAAACTGCAGGGAGGTTTGCGACATATGTGACCAAACGCAGCTTTCAATACTTAGCATATGTTGGGTTTAAAAAAGTCGCAATTTCAAACTGCGAATACGTGCAGAAAGCCAGAATTTGGCTCCAAAATATGCCTCAGGCCTCGAAATTGGGATATTTGGGATATTTCGAAAACTGCAGGGGAGTTTGAGCAAAATGTGACTCACTGCCACTTTCAGGATTTGATATATGTTGGGTATAAAAAGTCGTAATTTAAAACTGCGAATAAGTGCATAGAGCCAGAATTTGGCTCCAAAATATGGCTAAGGGCTCGAAATTGGGATGTTTGGGATATTTTGAAAACTGCGAGGGGGTTTGGGACAAATATGACCAAACGCCGCTTTCAGTACTTGGCATATGTTGGGTATAAAAAGTCGTAATTTCAAACTGCGAATACGTGCAGAGAGCCAGAGTTTGGCTCCAAAATATAGCTCAGGACTCGAAATTGGGATATTTGGGATATTTTTTAAACTACAGGGGAGTTTATGCAAAATGTGACTAACTGCCGCTTTCAGTTATTGGCATATGTTGGCTATAAAAAGTAGTAATTTCATACTGCGAATACGTACAGAGAGCCAGAATTTGGCTCCAATATATGGCTCAGGCCTCGAAAAAGGGATGTTTGGGATATTTTGAAAACTGCGGGGGGGTTTGGGACAAATATGTCCAAACGCCGCTTTCATTTCTTTGCATATGTTTCGTATAAAAAGTCGTAATTTCAAATTGTGAATACGTGCAGAGAGATAGAATTTGGATCCAAAATATGGCTCAGGCCTCGAAATTGGGATGTTTGGGATATTTTGAAAATTGCAAGGGGGATTGGGACAAATGTGTCCAAACGCCGCTTTCAGTACTTGGCATATGTTGGGTATAAATAAGTCGCAATTTCAAACTGCGAATACGTACGGAGAGCCAAAATTTGGCACCAAAATATGGCTCAGGCCTCGAAATTGGGATGTTTGGGATATTTTGAAAACTGCAGGGGAGTTTGTGCAAAATGTGCCTCACTGCCGCTATCAGTAGTTGGTATATGTTGGGTATAAAAAGTCGTAATTTCAAACTGCGAATACGTGCAGAGAGCCAGAATTTGGCTCCAAATTATTGTTCAGGCCACGAAATTGGGATGTTTAGGATATTTCGAAAACTGCAGGGGAGTTTGTGCAAAATGTGACTCACTGCCACTTTCAGTACTTGGCATATGTTGGGTATAAAAAGTCGCAATATCAAACTGCGAATACGTGCATAGAACCAGAATTTGGCTCCAAAATATGGCTCAGGCTTCGAAATTGGGATGTTTGGGATATTTTTAAAACTGCGGGGGGATTTGGGACAAATATGACCAAACGCCGCTTTCATTACTTTGCATATGTTTCGAATAAAAAGTCTTAATTTCAAATTGCGAATACTTGCAGAGAGCCAGAAATTGGCTCCAAAATATGGCTCAGGCCTCGATATTGGGATGTTTGGGATATTTTGAAAACTGCAGGGAGGTTTGGGACAAATGTGACCAAACGCTGCTTTCAGTACTTCGCATATGTTGGGTATAAAAAAGTCGTAATTTCAAACTGTGATTACGTGCAGAGAGCCAGAATTTGGCTCCGGCTCGAAATTGGGATGTTTAGGATATTTTGAAAACTGCAGGGGAGTTTGTGCAAAATGTGACTCACTGCCGCTTTCAGTGCTTGGCATATGTTTGGTATAAAAATTCGTAATTTCAAACTGTGAATACGTGCAGAGAGCCTGAATTTGGCTCAACAATATGTCTCAGGCCTGAAAAGTGGGATGTTTGGGATATTTTGAAAACTGCAGGGGGGATTGGGACAAATGTGTCCAAACGCCGCTTTCAGTACTTGGCATATGTTGGGTATAAAAAAGTCGCAATTTCAAACTGCGAATACATACAGAGAGCCAGAATTTGGCACCAAAATATGGCACAGTCCTCGAAATTGGGATATTTGGGATATTTCGAAAACTGCAGGGGAGTTTGTGCAAAATACGACTCACTGCTGCTTTCAGGACTTGGCATATGTTGGGTATAAAAAGTCGTAATATCAAAATGCGAATACGTGCAAAGAGCTAGAATTTGGCTCCAAAATATGGCTCAGGCCTCGAAATTGGGATGTTTGGGATATTTTGAAAACTGCAGGGAGGTTTGGGACAAATGTGACCAAACGCCGCTTTCAGTACTTGGCATATGTAGGGTATAAAAAGTCTTAATTTCAAACAACGAATACATGCAGAGAGCCAGAATTTGGCTCCAAAATATAGCTCAGGCCTCGAAATTGGGATATTTGGGATATTTGGAAAACTGCAGGGGAGTTTGTGCAAAATATGACTCACTGCTACTCTCAGGACTTGGTATATGTTGGGTATAAAAAGTCGTAATTTAAAACTGCGAATACGTGCATAGAGCCAGAATTTGGCTCCAAAATATGGCTAAGGGCTCGAAATTGGGATGTTTGGGATATTTTGAAAACTGCGGTTGGGTTTGGGACAAATATGACCAAACGCCGCTTTCAGTACTTGGCATACGTTGGGTATAAAAAGTCGTAATTTCAAACTGCGAATACGTGCAGAGAGCCAGAGTTTGGCTCCAAAATATAGCTCAGGACTCGAAATTGGGATATTTGGGATATTTTTTAAACTACAGGGGAATTTATGCAAAATGTGACTAACTGCCGCTTTCAGTAATTGGCATATGTTGGGTATAAAAAGTCGTAATTTCAAACTGCGAATACGTGCAGAGAGCCAGAGTTTGGCTCCAAAATATAGCTCAGGACTCGAAATTGGGATATTTGGGATATTTTTTAAACTACAGGGGAGTTTATTCAAAATGTGACTAACTGCCGCTTTCAGTAATTGGCATATGTTGGGAATAAAAAGTCGTAATTTCAAACTGCGAATACATGCAGAGAGCCAGAGTTTGGCTCCAAAATATAGCTCAGGACTCGAAATTGGGATATTTTGGATATTTTTTAAACTACAGGGGAGTTTATGCAAAATGTGAACAACTGCCACTTTCAGTAATTGGCATATGTTGGGTATAAAAAGTAGTAATTTCATACTGCGAATACGTGCAGAGAGCCAGAATTTGGCTCCAATATATGGCTCAGGCCTCGAAAATGGGATGTTTGGGATATTTTGAAAACTGCGGGGGGGGGGGTTTGGGATAAATATGACCAAACGCCGCTTTCATTTCTTTGCATATGTTTCGTATAAAAAGTCGTAATTTCAAATTGTGAATACGTGCAGAGAGCCAGAATTTGGCTCCAAAATATGGCTCAGGCCTCGAAATTGGGATGTTTGAGATATTTTGAAAATTGCAAGTGGGATTGGGACAAATGTGTCCAAATGCCTCTTTCAGTACTTGGCATATGTTGGGTATAAATAAGTCGCAATTTCAGACTGCGAATACGTACGGAGAGCCAGAATTTGGCACCAAAATATGGCTCAGGCCTCGAAATTGGGATGTTTGGGATATTTCGAAAACTGCAGGGGAGTTTGTGCAAAATGTGACTCACTGCCGCTTTCAGGACTTGGCATATGTTGGGTATAAAAATTCGTAATATCAAACTGTGAATACGTGCATAGAGCCAGAATTTGGCTCCAAAATATGGATCAGGCCTCGAAATTGGGATGTTTGGCATATTTTGAAAACTGCAGGGAGGTTTGCGACAAATGTGACCAAACGCAGCTTTCAATACTTAGCATATGTTGGGTTTAAAAAAGTCGCAATTTCAAACTGCGAATACGTGCAGAAAGCCAGAATTTGGCTCCAAAATATGGCTCAGGCCTCGAAATTGGGATATTTGGGATATTTCGAAAACTGCAGGGGAGTTTGAGCAAAATGTGACTCACTGCCACTTTCAGGACTTGGTATATGTTGGGTATAAAAAGTCGTAATTTAAAACTGCGAATACGTGCATAGAGCCAGAATTTGGCTCCAAAATATGGCTAAGGGCTCGAAATTGGGATGTTTGGGATATTTTGAAAATTGCAAAGGGGATTGGGACAAATGTGTCCAAACGCCGCTTTCAGTACTTGGCATATGTTGGGTATAAAAAAGTCGAAAATTTCAAACATCGAATACGTACAGAAAGCCAGAATTTGGCTCCAAAAAATGGCTCAGGCCTCAAAATTGGGATGTTTGGGATATTTTGAAAACTGCAGGGGAGTTTGTGCAAAATGTGCCTCACTGCCGCTATCAGTAGTTGGTATATGTTGGGTATAAAAAGTCGTAATTTCAAACTGCGAATACGTGCAGAGAGCCAGAATTTGGCTCCAAATTATTGTTCAGGCCACGAAATTGGGATGTTTAGGATATTTCGAAAACTGCAGGGGAGTTTGTGCAAAATGTGACTCACTGCCACTTTCAGTACTTGGCATATGTTGGGTATAAAAAGTCGCAATATCAAACTGCGAATACGTGCATAGAACCAGAATTTGGCTCCAAAATATGGCTCAGGCTTCGAAATTGGGATGTTTGGGATATTTTTAAAACTGCGGGGGGATTTGGGACAAATATGACCAAACGCCGCTTTCATTACTTTGCATATGTTTCGAATAAAAAGTCTTAATTTCAAATTGCGAATACTTGCAGAGAGCCAGAAATTGGCTCTAAAATATGGCTCAGGCCTCGATATTGGGATGTTTGGGATATTTTGAAAACTGCAGGGAGGTTTGGGACAAATGTGACCAAACGCTGTCTTCAGTACTTCGCATATGTTGGGTATAAAAAAGTCGTAATTTCAAACTGCGATTACGTGCAGAGAGCCAGAATTTGGCTCCGGCTCGAAATTGGGATGTTTAGGATATTTTGAAAACTGCAGGGGAGTTTGTGCAAAATGTGACTCACTGCCGCTTTCAGTGCTTGGCATATGTTGGGTATAAAAATTCGTAATTTCAAACTGTGAATACGTGCAGAGAGCCTGAATTTGGCTCAACAATATGTCTCAGGCCTGAAAAGTGGGATGTTTGGGATATTTTGAAAACTGCAGGGGGGATTGGGACAAATGTGTCCAAACGCCGCTTTCAGTACTTGGCATATGTTGGGTATAAAAAAGTCGCAATTTCAAACTGCGAATACATACAGAGAGCCAGAATTTGGCACCAAAATATGGCACAGTCCTCGAAATTGGGATATTTGGGATATTTCGAAAACTGCAGGGGAGTTTGTGCAAAATACGACTCACTGCTGCTTTCAGGACTTGGCATATGTTGGGTATAAAAAGTCGTAATATCAAAATGCGAATACGTGCAAAGAGCTAGAATTTGGCTCCAAAATATGGCTTAGGCCTCGAAATTGGGATGTTTGGGATATTTTGAAAACTGCAGGGAGGTTTGGGACAAATGTGACCAAACGCCGCTTTCAGTACTTGGCATATGTAGGGTATAAAAAGTCTTAATTTCAAACAACGAATACGTGCAGAGAGCCAGAATTTGGCTCCAAAATATAGCTCAGGCCTCGAAATTGGGATATTTGGGATATTTGGAAAACTGCAGGGGAGTTGGTGCAAAATGTGACTCACTGCTACTCTCAGGACTTGGTATATGTTGGGTATAAAAAGTCGTAATTTAAAACTGCGAATACGTGCATAGAGCCAGAATTTGGCTCCAAAATATGGCTAAGGGCTCGAAATTGGGATGTTTGGGATATTTTGAAAACTGCGGTTGGGTTTGGGACAAATATGACCAAACGCCGCTTTCAGTACTTGGCATACGTTGGGTATAAAAAGTCGTAATTTCAAACTGCGAATACGTGCAGAGAGCCAGAGTTTGGCTCCAAAATATAGCTCAGGACTCGAAATTGGGATATTTGGGATATTTTTTAAACTACAGGGGAATTTATGCAAAATGTGACTAACTGCCGCTTTCAGTAATTGGCATATGTTGGGTATAAAAAGTCGTAATTTCAAACTGTGAATACGTGCAGAGAGCCAGAGTTTGGCTCCAAAATATAGCTCAGGACTCGAAATTGGGATATTTGGGATATTTTTTAAACTACAGGGGAGTTTATTCAAAATGTGACTAACTGCCGCTTTCAGTAATTGGCATATGTTGGGTATAAAAAGTCGTAATTTCAAACTGCGAATACATGCAGAGAGCCAGAGTTTGGCTCCAAAATATAGCTCAGGACTCGAAATTGGGATATTTTGGATATTTTTTAAACTACAGGGGAGTTTATGCAAAATGTGAACAACTGCCACTTTCAGTAATTGGCATATGTTGGGTATAAAAAGTAGTAATTTCATACTGCGAATACGTGCAGAGAGCCAGAATTTGGCTCCTATATATGGCTCAGGCCTCGAAAATGGGATGTTTGGGATATTTTGAAAACTGCGGGGGGGGGGGGGGGTTTGGGATAAATATGACCAAACGCCGCTTTCATTTCTTTGCATATGTTTCGTATAAAAAGTCGTAATTTCAAATTGTGAATACGTGCAGAGAGCCAGAATTTGGCTCCAAAATATGGCTCAGGCCTCGAAATTGGGATGTTTGAGATATTTTGAAAATTGCAAGTGGGATTGGGACAAATGTGTCCAAATGCCTCTTTCAGTACTTGGCATATGTTGGGTATAAATAAGTCGCAATTTCAGACTGCGAATACGTACGGAGAGCCAGAATTTGGCACCAAAATATGGCTCAGGCCTCGAAATTGGGATGTTTGGGATATTTCGAAAACTGCAGGGGAGTTTGTGCAAAATGTGACTCACTGCCGCTTTCAGGACTTGGCATATGTTGGGTATAAAAATTCGTAATATCAAACTGTGAATACGTGCATAGAGCCAGAATTTGGCTCCAAAATATGGATCAGGCCTCGAAATTGGGATGTTTGGCATATTTTGAAAACTGCAGGGAGGTTTGCGACAAATGTGACCAAACGCGGCTTTCAATACTTAGCATATGTTGGGTTTAAAAAAGTCGCAATTTCAAACTGCGAATACGTGCAGAAAGCCAGAATTTGGCTCCAAAATATGGCTCAGGCCTCGAAATTGGGATATTTGGGATATTTCGAAAACTGCAGGGGAGTTTGAGCAAAATGTGACTCACTGCCACTTTCAGGACTTGGTATATGTTGGGTATAAAAAGTCGTAATTTAAAACTGCGAATACGTGCATAGAGCCAGAATTTGGCTCCAAAATATGGCTAAGGGCTCGAAATTGGGATGTTTGGGATATTTTGAAAATTGCAAAGGGGATTGGGACAAATGTGTCCAAACGCCGCTTTCAGTACTTGGCATATGTTGGGTATAAAAAAGTCGAAAATTTCAAACATCGAATACGTACAGAAAGCCAGAATTTGGCTCCAAAAAATGGCTCAGGCCTCAAAATTGGGATGTTTGGGATATTTTGAAAACTGCAGGGGAGTTTGTGCAAAATGTGACTCACTGCCGCCTTCAGGACTTGGCATATGTTGGGTATAAAAATTCGTAATATCAAACTGTGAATACGTGCATAGAGCCAGAATTTGGCTCCAAAATATGGATCAGGCCTCGAAATTGGGATGTTTGGCATATTTTGAAAACTGCAGGGAGGTTTGCGACAAATGTGACCAAACGCGGCTTTCAATACTTAGCATATGTTGGGTTTAAAAAAGTCGCAATTTCAAACTGCGAATACGTGCAGAAAGCCAGAATTTGGCTCCAAAATATGGCTCAGGCCTCGAAATTGGGATATTTGGGATATTTCGAAAACTGCAGGGGAGTTTGAGCAAAATGTGACTCACTGCCACTTTCAGGACTTGGTATATGTTGGGTATAAAAAGTCGTAATTTAAAACTGCGAATACGTGCATAGAGCCAGAATTTGGCTCCAAAATATGGCTAAGGGCTCGAAATTGGGATGTTTGGGATATTTTGAAAATTGCAAAGGGGATTGGGACAAATGTGTCCAAACGCCGCTTTCAGTACTTGGCATATGTTGGGTATAAAAAAGTCGAAAATTTCAAACATCGAATACATACAGAAAGCCAGAATTTGGCTCCAAAAAATGGCTCAGGCCTCAAAATTGGGATGTTTGGGATATTTTGAAAACAGCAGGGGAGTTTGTGCAAAATGTGACTCACTGCCGCTTTCAGGACTTGGCATATGTTGGGTATAAAAATTTGTAATATCAAACTGCGAATACGTGCATAGAGCCAGAATTTCGCTCCAAAATATGGCTCAGGCCTCGAAATTGGGATATTTGGGATATTTTGAAAACTGCAGGGAGGTTTGCAACAAATGAGACCAAACGCTGCTTTCAGTACTTGGCATGTGTTGGGTATAAAAAAGTCGAAAATTTCAAACATGAAATACTTGCAGAAAGCCAGAATTTGGCTCCAAAAAATGGCTCAGGCCTCGAAATTGGGATGTTTGGGATATTTTGAAAACTGCGTGGGGGTTTGGGAAAAATATGACCAAAAGCCGTTTTCAGTACTTGGCATATGTTGGATATGAAAAGTCGTAATTTAAAACTGCGAATACGTTCAGAAAGCCAGAATTTAGCTCCAAAATATGGCTCAGGCATTGATATTGGGATGTTTGGGATATTTTGAAAACTGCAGGGAGGTTTGGGACAAATGTAACCAACGCCGCTTGCAGTACTTGGCATATGTTGGGTATAAAATGTCGTAATTTCAAACTGCGAATACGTGCATAGAGCCAGAATTTGGCTCCAAAATATGGTTCAGGCCTCGAAATTGGAATGTTTGGGATATTTTGAAAACTGAGGGGGGCTTGGGACATATATGACCAAACGCCGCTTTCATTACTTTGCATATGTTTTGTATAATAAAACGTAATTTCAAACTGCGAATACGTGCAGAGAGCCAGAATTTGGCTCCAAAATATGGCCTGGGCCTCGAAATTGGGATGTTTGGGATATTTTGAAAACTGCAGCGGAGTTTGTTCAAAATGTGACTCACTGCCGCTATCAGAACTTGGCATATGTTGGGTATAAAAAGTAGTAATATCAAACTGCGAATACGTGCAGAGAGCCAGAATTTGGCTCAAAAATATGACTCAGGCCTCGAAATTGGGATATTTGGGATATTTTGAAAACTGCAGGGGAGTTTGTGCAAAATGTGACTCACTGCCGCCTTCAGGACTTGGCATATGTTGGGTATAAAAATTCGTAATATCAAACTGTGAATACGTGCATAGAGCCAGAATTTGGCTCCAAAATATGGATCAGGCCTCGAAATTGGGATGTTTGGCATATTTTGAAAACTGCAGGGAGGTTTGCGACAAATGTGACCAAACGCGGCTTTCAATACTTAGCATATGTTGGGTTTAAAAAAGTCGCAATTTCAAACTGCGAATACGTGCAGAAAGCCAGAATTTGGCTCCAAAATATGGCTCAGGCCTCGAAATTGGGATATTTGGGATATTTCGAAAACTGCAGGGGAGTTTGAGCAAAATGTGACTCACTGCCACTTTCAGGACTTGGTATATGTTGGGTATAAAAAGTCGTAATTTAAAACTGCGAATACGTGCATAGAGCCAGAATTTGGCTCCAAAATATGGCTAAGGGCTCGAAATTGGGATGTTTGGGATATTTTGAAAATTGCAAAGGGGATTGGGACAAATGTGTCCAAACGCCGCTTTCAGTACTTGGCATATGTTGGGTATAAAAAAGTCGAAAATTTCAAACATCGAATACATACAGAAAGCCAGAATTTGGCTCCAAAAAATGGCTCAGGCCTCAAAATTGGGATGTTTGGGATATTTTGAAAACAGCAGGGGAGTTTGTGCAAAATGTGACTCACTGCCGCTTTCAGGACTTGGCATATGTTGGGTATAAAAATTTGTAATATCAAACTGCGAATACGTGCATAGAGCCAGAATTTCGCTCCAAAATATGGCTCAGGCCTCGAAATTGGGATATTTGGGATATTTTGAAAACTGCAGGGAGGTTTGCAACAAATGAGACCAAACGCTGCTTTCAGTACTTGGCATGTGTTGGGTATAAAAAAGTCGAAAATTTCAAACATGAAATACTTGCAGAAAGCCAGAATTTGGCTCCAAAAAATGGCTCAGGCCTCGAAATTGGGATGTTTGGGATATTTTGAAAACTGCGTGGGGGTTTGGGAAAAATATGACCAAAAGCCGTTTTCAGTACTTGGCATATGTTGGATATGAAAAGTCGTAATTTAAAACTGCGAATACGTTCAGAAAGCCAGAATTTAGCTCCAAAATATGGCTCAGGCATTGATATTGGGATGTTTGGGATATTTTGAAAACTGCAGGGAGGTTTGGGACAAATGTAACCAACGCCGCTTGCAGTACTTGGCATATGTTGGGTATAAAATGTCGTAATTTCAAACTGCGAATACGTGCATAGAGCCAGAATTTGGCTCCAAAATATGGTTCAGGCCTCGAAATTGGAATGTTTGGGATATTTTGAAAACTGAGGGGGGCTTGGGACATATATGACCAAACGCCGCTTTCATTACTTTGCATATGTTTTGTATAATAAAACGTAATTTCAAACTGCGAATACGTGCAGAGAGCCAGAATTTGGCTCCAAAATATGGCCTGGGCCTCGAAATTGGGATGTTTGGGATATTTTGAAAACTGCAGCGGAGTTTGTTCAAAATGTGACTCACTGCCGCTATCAGAACTTGGCATATGTTGGGTATAAAAAGTAGTAATATCAAACTGCGAATACGTGCAGAGAGCCAGAATTTGGCTCAAAAATATGACTCAGGCCTCGAAATTGGGATATTTGGAATATTTTGAAAACTGCAGGGGAGTTTGTGCAAAATGTGACTCACTGCCGCTTTCAGGACTTGGCATATGTTGGGTATAAAAAGTCGTAATTTCAAACTGCGAATACGTGCATAGAACCAGAATTTGGCTCCAAAATATGGCTCAGGCTTCGAAATTGGGATGTTTGGGATATTTTGAAAACTGCGGGGGGGTTTGGGACAAATATGACCAAACGCCGCTTTCATTACTTTGCATATGTTTCGAATAAAAAGTCGTAATTTCAAATTGCGAATACGTGCAGAGAGCCAGAAATTGGCTCCAAAATATGGCTCAGGCCTCGATATTGGGCTGTTTGGGATATTTTGAAAACTGCAGGGAGGTTTGGGACAAATGTGACCAAACTCTGCTTTCAGTACTTCGCATATGTTGGGTATAAAAAAGTCGTAATTTCAAACAGCGATTACGTGCAGAGAGCCAGAATTTGGCTCCGGCCTCGAAATTGGGATGTTTGGGATATTTTGAAAACTGCAGGGGAGTTTGTTCAAAATGTGACTCACTGCCACTTTCAGTACTTGGCATATGTTGGGTATAAAAAGTCGCAATATCAAACAGCGAATACATGCATAGAGCCAGAATTTGGCTCCAAAATATGGCTCAGGCCTCGAAATTGGGATGTTTGGGATATTTTGAAAACTGCAGGGAGGTTTGGGACAAATGTAACCAAACGCTGCTTTCAGTACTTGGCATATGTTGGATATAAAAAGTCTTAATTTCAAACAACGAATACGTGCAGAGAGCCAGAATTTGGCTCCAAAATATGGCTCAGGCCTCGAAATTGGGATATTTGGGATATTTCAAAAACTGCAGGGGAGTTTGTGCAAAATGTGACTCACTGCCACTTTCAGTACTTGGCATATGTTGGGTATAAAAAGTCGCAATATCAAACTGCGAATACATGCATAGAGGCAGAATTTGGCTCCAAAATATGGCTCAGGCCTCGAAATTGGGATGTTTGTGATATTTTGAAAACTGCGGGAGGGTTTGGAACAAAGATGACTAAACGCCGCTTTCATTACTTTGCATATGTTGGGTATAAAAAGTCGTAATTTCAAATTGCGAATACGTGCAGAGAGCCAGAATTTGGCTCCAAAATATGGCTCTGGCCTCGATATTGGGATGTTTGGGATATTGTTAAAACTGCAGGGAGGTTTGTGACAAATGTGACCAAACGCTGCTCTCAGTACTTCGCATATGTTGGGTATAAAAATGTCGTAATTTCAAACTGCGAATACGTGCAGAGAGCCAGAATTTGGCTCCAAAATATGGCTCAGGCATTGAAATTGGGATGTTTGGGATATTTTGAAAACTGCAGGGGAGTTTGTGCAAAATGTGACTCACTGCTGCTTTCAGGACTTGGCATATGTTGGGTATAAAAAGTCGTAATATCAAAATGCGAATACGTGCAAAGAGCTAGAATTTGGCTCCAAAATATGGCTCAGGCCTCGAAATTGGGATGTTTGGGATATTTTGAAAACTGCAGGGAGGTTTGGGACAAATGTGACCAAACGCCGCTTTCAGTACTTGGCATATGTAGGGTATAAAAAGTCTTAATTTCAAACAACGAATACGTGCAGAGAGCCAGAATTTGGCTCCAAAATATAGCTCAGGCCTCGAAATTGGGATATTTGGAAAACTGCAGGGGAGTTTGTGCTAAATGTGACTCACTGCTACTCTCAGGACTTGGTATATGTTGGGTATAAAAAGTCGTAATTTAAAACTGCGAATACGTGCATAGAGCCAGAATTTGGCTCCAAAATATGGCTAAGGGCTCGAAATTGGGATGTTTGGGATATTTTGAAAACTGCGGTTGGGTTTGGGACAAATATGACCAAACGCCGCTTTCAGTACTTGGCATACGTTGGGTATAAAAAGTCGTAATTTCAAACTGCGAATACGTGCAGAGAGCCAGAGTTTGGCTCCAAAATATAGCTCAGGACTCGAAATTGGGATATTTTGGATATTTTTTAAACTACAGGGGAGTTTATGCAAAATGTGAACAACTGCCACTTTCAGTAATTGGCACCCAGCAAACACAAATCATCTACACAACGTTCGCCTATCTCTTGCCATAGGTGTGGGAATGATTTGCATTGAGAATGGTGCAGGAGAGCCTTTGAGAAACTTTTACTCAAAAAATCCAAACACAAAGGTTTAATTATAAATTGTTTTTCTACAATTATTTTCTTCCAAATGTAAAACAAATAGTTTTTACATGTTTAAATATAAAATTTATGGTGTTTTTTTGTAAAATTCATTAATAAATTGTGAATGATATATATTGGCTGAGTGAAACCTTTATAATCCATTTAGTTATAATTTGAACAGAAAAAAGTATTTTTCCAAATTTTCTAAAAATTGCTCTTTTTAACACAATTTGACTCCTTATACATTCCACTAAACACTATATCATGTTTAAATATATAATTTATGTATTATTCTCTAAAATAATTTATATAAATTATATAAGTTGCTGGAAAGTGGTGTTAAGGATTTTGAAAACATTTTGTTGTGTTAATATGTTCTTATTAACTATGTCTCAAGTTCACAGTTTATCAAACAAGAATATTAACATTCATCAACTCTTAAAATCTTATATGTTATCTTGCTGGTGCAAAAAAGGGTGAATCTTTAGGAACAGCTATAGTATCTATATATCACAAATGGTGTTTTCCCTAACTCAAACAATGTAGGGTTTATTATTCTACACATATTTCTAATGACTCTTAGATGTTTACATTCTCTGAAGTATAATTGTGAAGGCTGTGTCCATCACTCTCAACACAGATTCTTAAACTCGTCTCTGCAGGTTCAACTATATAATTAGTTTCCATTTTGAATTTCCATGGACATTTGTATCCAAAATGAAACCAATGTGGTTTCCTTCAGCGCCTTCAGCCAGCACATTTGCTCATTCATTTCCACAGATTCCAACAAGGTAGGGGATTTACAGAAATTTGTATATTCATATTGTTATATATTAAAAATATGAATGCAGTTCAATATGATAAGACAAATACATGAGTTTATGATAAATTCGTTTTCTGTGATATACCATTGATATGCTCTTTTTTTCTTTAAACGGCAGACTAAACTAAAGTGCTCACATCAACAGATTTGATGTATAAATGGTCAACGCTCAACAGAGTTAGTATAAATGTATTAGTATAAATCTTACTTGTCTCATTGTTAATTCACATTCAATGTCAACTTGTGGTTTTGATGTGGCACGTTTGGCCAAGACACCCCACCCCATTATGCACCCCATACCCATCTTGTGGGCGGTTGTGGAAAGGGTTACAGAGGCACATAATGGGCTCAGGGACTGAACCCCACAATTCATTTAGCTAAGCAAGTTACAATCTTGATGAGCTAGTTACAAAATTCAATATAAGTCATCACATCAACAATGGGTTCGAGATCGACCTCAAGTACAGGTTCTAAATTAAGCAACTGACATATGTGGAGAGCTAGTATCAAAATTTATATGTTTGTCCTGCACACCGTCCCCCATCCAGTGGGCAGCGGTGGATAGGTTACAATCACTTAGTTGTTATCTACAGTTAGCAAACTGGGGATATTTGGCTAAAATTTCTGGTAGCAGATCATTTTGAATGAAATATTGACACATCGCTGGAACATTGGTTATAGAATTGTCTCTAAATTCATGTATCTTTTCGCACTCCATCACATAGTGACGGAGGGTGTGCGAATAATTTTGTTGACACAGTTTACATTTGGTCAGGTCTACATCAGCAGATAATGAGAATTCCCAGAGATACTTGTAACCGAGTCTAAGCCGAGCAGTAGTAACATCTAGAAGTCTGCTGATTTTATTGGATGATCCATAGATGTGTGGCTCCTCTTGTATGATATGTATGATAGATGGAATTACTAGTTCCAGTTTCTAGGCAGGCGATGAGTACTCACAATAACCTTAATTAAGCGTCAAAACAAAAATGTGTATACTCTTTTTACTCTCCTGACCTTAGTTCTCGAGCTATGTATTTCATTTTGGTACCAACGTGTTCGCAATAACATTCTCTAGAAGAAAATCAGCAAAAACGGTCACCAAAAGTTATATGAATACCAGCACCCAATAAATACCTACGTAGATGACTCGCCGTGAGTGCCCAAGAGCAACAAAATGTTTTTACTCTTGGGATTGTTATCACTTCCACACTTGTCCTACAGCGTTAATTTTGGTATCAATGTACTCGCAATGAAATTCCCAACACGGTGATATGAATATAAACGTAGAATAATGGTCGCTGCCCACCCGCAAGAGTGTGGGAAGTGGCGGAACTGTTACCCAGTATTGGTGACAAGACGACACATGGGCGATACAGTGCTTTGAAAGTTTATAATTATATCACTGTCCTGACATTATTATTGTATGTACGTCATTCATTTTTGTGCCAATGTTTTCGCAATAGAATGTTCTATGAGCCCGTAGGTAAAAAAGAGCAACAAAGCGTAAGATAGAATAGCACCATATATAAAACAACGCTGGTACATATCAGTGAGCGTCAAACACACACGAAATGTGTGTGTTTGATGGTGGTCAAACGATGTTTGATGTGTTTGATCAGGTGATGTCCTGATCCGCATAATTAAAGTATGAATTATGTTGAGAAAAAATAAGAAAAAAGGGAAAAAACAGGGGTGGGAGAAACATGACAGAAAAAGAGTAAAAATACAATTTGGTCAACAAAACAGCATTGTTTAAAATAAAAGATATGGATTGACATTTTGGGGGTTAGGTTGGTAGGTTACATTGAGTTAATTAGGTAGTACTTAGTGTTTATCTGTTATAGATAGGAGCTGCCTGGTATGGGCCAATAGGCCTTCTGCAGTTACCTTTGTTTTTATGTTTTTGCCCTGTAACCTAAATGGTTAGAGAGGCACATATATGGGCTTAGGGACTGAACCCCACACTACATTTAGCTAAGCTGGTTACAATCTTGATGATATAGTTACAAAATTCTGTATAAGTCGTCACATTATCAATGGGTTCGAGATCAACCACAATTTCCTGAATAGATATAACAAAGGGGATATTAATAGGGTATTAAAATTGTCAACACAAGATAGAACACGAAACAATGGGTATAAATTGGATAAGTTTAGATTTAGGAAAGACTTGGGTAAATACAGGGTCAGTAACAGGGTTGTTGATTTGTGGAATTTTTCTTAACTTATAAATTTATCTTTATTTATCTTAAACTGGTTGGGAGAGGTACAGTTTTTAACATAATTGGGAAGGTCATTCCACATTCGAGGTCTCTTGATTTGTAAAGCATTTCTAGTTTGACTAAGTCGTACTCTTGGAATATCAAATAGGTATTTGTTTCTGGTGTGGTGCTCATGGGATCTGTTACAACCTTCTAGGAAGCTTTTAAGGTCAGGATTGACATTACAGTGCAGCGTTTTATATATATAAAATACACATGAGAGTATGTGCAGGGACTTAATATCTAACATATTCAGAGATTTGAGTAAGGGGTCCATATATACTGCCTGGTTGCCTGAAATGCTATATAGGCCTACTATAGTGGCTTTAGGTATTGTATGCACTAGCTCTATCTATAAATCCAACATTATGTTTGTAAATCAACTATGTATGTATGAAAAAAAATGACTAATACGTTCGGCGAATGACTTTGACTTCAACTTCACTTTGACTTCGTTCATGTCATCGTATTTTCCGTAATATATAAAGGTTATGACAATGCAATTATATTATTGTGTGCAAATAAGTTTGAAATTTCATGTACCCTAAAAATATTAAAATAAAGAATAAGAATAATTAAATAATTGTTGTAGTAAATTGTCACACGTTCATCATACGCAAACGAACACACAGTTTGGAGCGTCAGTACAAGACCGCCGCCATTTTAAAACACGGCTTCGAATGTAAGTAATGTTTTTCTCGTACTAACACTGTGTTATACAATAGATTTGGTCTTGAATTCACAAATTTAGTTGTTACATCTGACAGAGTATGTTAGACGGTGTAATGCTGGTCCATGTTAACGTATTTGTGGGCTTGGTTGGTTTAAATGTGGAGGCGAGGCCTGGCAGTGCTGGTGTATGTGGAGGCGAGGCGAGGCCTGGCAGTGCTGGTGTATGTGGAGGCGAGGCCTGGCTGTGCTGGTGAGTATGTGGAGGCGAGGCCTGGCAGTGCTGGTGTATGTGGAGGCGAGGCCTGGCTGTGCTAGTGTGTATGTGGAGGCGAGGCCTGGCTGTGCTAGTGTGTATGTGGAGGCGAGGCCTGGCAGTGCTGGTGTATGTGGAGGCGAGGCCTGGCTGTGCTAGTGTGTATGTGGAGGCGAGGCATGTACAACACTCCCCAATAGGAAGAAAACCCACTGGGTTCTAGGCTAGGTTAGGCTTATCTGTAATAATTGAATTAAGCCTAGCAAAGCCTAGAACCTAGTTCAGTAATTTAAAAAATGTTGTAACTTGAAAAATGCCATTCAATACATTACACAATTTAAATATTTTCAGGCAATCAACACAACCCTCATGTTGGCTAACCCTCTCTCATGTTGGTCAATAATTTAATTATCTTTTTATGGAGTAATCTTTGCTGTTGAAATGTAGTCTTTTTGAGACTACATTTCAAATGTAGTGTGTGTGGAGGCGTGTATGTTAGGTATTACCTAATATACACGGTGTAATATATCTATCTGTGTGAAATAGATTAAATCCATTTATTTGATATTCAGCTAATAGTTCTGTATTTTCTACATTCATCCATGTTTTGGTAAGTGCAATAATATGTATTGTTTCATTGCAGATTAGAGATTCAAGATAGTTCTAGATTTCCGAAGTACTGAAACGCGCGCCATACAGGCTTGGTGGATCTAGGTGCAAGGTAAAATTATTTACATTTACTTTTGTATTTATGTTTTGTATTTATATGCATATATGCATTTATATGCATTATTCTATAGAATAATAGATCTCGTAATAATTTTGCAAAAATAGTGGCATTTACTATTTTTAAAAGATTATTAAAAAATTTACTGATATGGTGCATTCGGAAGGGCGAAGAGGGAGAACGGCCTGTTGACATAGCTCGGGTGCAGGGGGGGGGGGGTTGTGTAAAAGCCTGGTTTGTGCCTCGGAGAGGCTATGGGATCCAGTAAGTTCAGTAGAACTTCGGTTTCAACCCTTTTACCCTGTTGTAGCTCAGTCGATTAAGGCAGTGTCTGGGATGCTCCCGGACGCAGGTTCGAATCCTCGTCACGGCCCTTGTGGATTTGTTCATTTGATGCATCACGTTATTGTGATCTGTGTGTGTAATTCTTCACTTGCTACAGCAACAGGAATGTGTGTGTATGTATTTGTGTTGTTGAATATGACCGAAAGTGTAAGATTAATGATTCTAACACAAATCGTCTGAATATTTGTTTTTCTTCACTGTCGAGAGTAGTTAAAAAAATTTACTCGAGTTTATTTTCACACTTTATTTATGGTCCTTAAGTCCCTCTCCTTAATGCTGCTGCTGTTTCTCGCATCTTTGCATCGCTTGTATGTTTGGGGGTTTGGCCTCTTGCTATATATTGATTCCATTTGTGTGTGTTTGGGTCTCAGGCCCTCTCGCAATTTCTGTTGAACAAACCCCTTTTCCTAGTTCTGCATCTCTCCTTTGGTACAAATTTTGTTGTGCTTTTATCATATATTTCACAAAACTTGACATACATTTCATTTACTTCATGTCCTATCAGCAAGTGTTTGTCAAATTCTTAAAGGAAATTTTATCATCCTGATTGCAGATCTCTAGCGATATTATGTCAACTTCTTGTGGATTCGCAATCATTATTTAATTTACCTTTAGGTGTTCTTTCACCAGCACAGCAACACTGTACCTCTCCCAACCAGTTTAAGATAAAAACTAAGTACTAACTAATTAACTCAATGTAACCTACCTTACCCCCAAAATGACAACCCATGTCTTCTATTTTAAACAATGCTGTTTTGTTGACCAAATTGTATTTTTGTTTTTTTCTGCAATGTTTCCCCCCCCCCCCACCACTCTACCACCACATTGAGTTTAGTAGCTCTGTGCACGTCAGGTGCTGTTTAATATACAGACCTACTCCTCCATTTGACCTAGTTTCTCTATCACATCTATATCACTTTGTGCTTTAGCCCTGGTGGAGCTTGGTCCACCAGGCTGTTGTTTGGAGTGGCCCGCAGATCCACATACAGTCTGCATATGATATACAGTCTGTTGATCAATTAAACTACAGTAGTTAGTTTTTATCATTCGAATGCACCAATATGTGTTCATTCTTCCCAGATGAAGGAACTAGGTAATATTCATCATCTGAATGCACCATCTGATGCTTTAACACACTCATGATACACGAGAGGTTTAAAAAACTTTTAAAACTTTTAAAACTTTTTGACCTATGTATTTAAAAGCAATTCTAAAGTTAAAAAGTGTAGCATAGGCCCCTCGCAGAATGTTCTTAATATGATCCTCAGGTTATAGTTTTCTATCTAAAACCACCCCTAGATCTCTTTCTTGATCAGAATTCTTTATAGATCTCAGTGGCTCGATCATAGAAACTGCTCTAAATCCTTGTTGGCCTGGATTGTGGAGGTCATTGGTCTCTATAAAACTAGTAATCTGACTCCTGATCACTCTCAAATAATTTTATTATGTGGGATGTTAGTGCAACTGGTCTATAATTCTTTGCCAATGCTTGTGTTGTGTTGTGTTGTTTTGGTAGTGATGTGCAATGTGTTGTTTTGGTAGTGATTCGTCCAGTTCTGGTAGTAGTGCGGTTGTTGTGTAGTGTAGTACTTGTGTGCTTGTTAATGACTTGTATTCCAGTCTTGTGGGTATCTCCTTTCCCCTACGGGCCAACTGCTTTGTTCTTACCTAGCATTTTGCTTTGTTTGGGTATGAATGTTTGTGTGCCGTATATTTTGCAAAATTTGCCATATATCTCATTATTTACTCCTCTGCCTAGCAACAAGTCTGTCTAATTATACTCATTAACTGTTTTTCAAAGTTCCCCATAGTGTCCTTTATTGAAATCGAGTTCATGAACCGTTTCAATGTTCTTATTTTCTTCTAGATTATATCTTAAAGTATATTTAAATGTTATTGTTATTATTGTTATTAAATGTTATTGTGACATTGCATTGCAATTGAGCTATGTTGTTTACCATACCGTTCATTTCGTGAGTATAAGTATAGATGCCACACTTGTGACAGGTAAAACCATGCCTTTTTTGAAAAACAGCACCGTCTGTTGCACGTAAGAGCAACCCACACTATATTATGTTGCGATATTATTTCAATATTTCCGATTGTATTGATAATTTGAATTTTCATAGATTTCAATTTATTTTCATTTCGATTTAATAATTTTGTGTGACATTGCATTGAAATTGAGCTGTGTTGTTTACCATACTGTTCATTTCATGAGTATAGTTTATTTTTTTATTTTTTTCATTTCATTTTTTTAGCTGTTCTTATTTTTCAGTGATGGGAATATCAGATCATTTGATGTTCCCAATTTTCTGATGGAAGCATCAGACCATTATAGAATGCATCGGATGAGGTAGTTTGGAATGGTGGGGAGGACGAGAGGGGGCTATGGTGGGGAAGACGAGGGGACAGAGGAGAGGGTAATGGTGGGGAGGACGAGGGGACTGGGGAGTTGGGGATGGTGGGGACAGGGGAATGCTGGGGAGGACAAAGGGACAGGTGAATGGGAGATGGTGGGGGAGGAAGAAGGACAGGGGAGGGGAAAATGGTAAGGAGGACGATGGGACAGGGAAGTGGGAATAGTGGGGATGATGTGGGGACAGGGAAGTGGGAAGGACGAGAGGACTGTGGAATGGGGAATAGCAAAGTGAATTATAATTATATATATTAATTAATTCTTATAAATTTCCAGAAGCCTGTATCAACACCCACACTAATGCAACTGAAAGAGATGTTGAGACAAGTATTGCTGATATGTTGAAGAACGCCCCAAACAAACTCGGTGGAAACAGATACAAGGTAAAGTTTGCCAATTTGCTGTAGTCTAATTCAATTTCTTTTTAGTAATCTTCGAGAACATTTATGCTATGAATAAGATAAAATAATGTAACTGATTTTGATTTATTTACTATTTATTATTTATTTACCGTTATTAGTATAATAGATCTCGTAATAATTTTGCAAAAATAATGGCATTTACTATTTTAAAAAGCTCGGGTGCAGGGGGGGGGGTTATGTAAAAGCCTGGTTTGTGCCTCGGAGAGGCTATGGGATCCAGTAAGATCGTCCTTCCTTTCCTCCCTAGAATCTGGATGTAGCAGGTGCTCAATTGTCAAAAGTGAAAAATTGGTTTTGTCTTCCGAATGCACCATTTCTGTAAATTTGCTAATAATCTTTTAAAAATAGTAAATGCCATTATTTTTGCAAAATTATTACGAGATCTATTATACTAATAACGGTTTGATAAAATACAGTAGACTGCCTACTGGATAATAGTTCCAGTCCACCTGTAGACAGGGATCTCACATCAGCTTGTATATTATACAAGGATAAGATTTGATAAATTCAGTTATTTGACTGAACACTGGCTCTGTTTAAATCAGAGATTTAAACATACATAGTCTAACCTAGCTCCATAACTAACAGCCATTAGCCATTAGCCATTCATGCACAGCCATCAGCTGGGCCATAGACCGGCAATTTTGCTTTTTTCCCAAGCCGGTCTGTTTTTTTTCGATGCCTCAGTGGCCCATGCACAGGTCCGTTCAAGGGGATTAAATAGCCGTTCTATGGCCCCAGGGTTTGTATTTTATCAAACTCTTATTAGAATAATAGATCTCGTAATAATTTTGCAAAAATAGTAGCATTTACTATTTTAAAAAGCTCGGGTGCAGGGGGGGGGGGGTTATGTAAAAGCCTGGTTTGTGCCTCGGAGAGGCTATGGGATCCAGTAAGATCGTCCTTCCTTTCCTCCCTAGAATCTGGATGTAGCAGGTGCTCAATTGTCAAAAGTGAAAAATTGGTTTTGTCTTCCGAATGCACCATTTCTGTAAATTTGCTAATAATCTTTTAAAAATAGTAAATGCCATTATTTTTGCAAAATTATTACGAGATCTATTATACTAATAACGGTTTGATAAAATACAGTAGACTGCCTACTGGATAATAGTTCCAGTCCACCTGTAGACAGGGATCTCACATCAGCTTGTATATTATACAAGGATAAGATTTGATAAATTCAGTTATTTGACTGAACACTGGCTCTGTTTAAATCAGAGATTTAAACATACATAGTCTAACCTAGCTCCATAACTAACAGCCATTAGCCATTCATGCACAGCCATCAGCTGGGCCATAGACCGGCAATTTTGCTTTTTTCCCAAGCCGGTCTGTTTTTTTTCGATGCCTCAGTGGCCCATGCACAGGTCCGTTCAAGGGGATTAAATAGCCGTTCTATGGCCCCAGGGTTTGTATTTTATCAAACTCTTATTAGAATAATAGATCTCGTAATAATTTTGCAAAAATAGTGGCATTTACTATTTTAAAAAGCTCGGGTGCAGGGGGGGGGGGGGTTATGTAAAAGCCAGGTTTGTGCCTCGGAGAGGCTATGGGATCCAGTAAGATCGTCCTTCCTTTCCTCCCTAGAATCTGGATGTAGCAGGTGCTCAATTGTCAAAAGTGAAAAATTGGTTTTGTCTTCCGAATGCACCATTTGTGTAAATTTGCTAATAATCTTTTAAAAATAGTAAATGCCATTATTTTTGCAAAATTATTACGAGATCTATTATACTAATAACGGTTTGATAAAATACAGTAGACTGCCTACTGGATAATAGTTCCAGTCCACCTGTAGACAGGGATCTCACATCAGCTTGTATATTATACAAGGATAAGATTTGATAAATTCAGTTATTTGACTGAACACTGGCTCTGTTTAAATCAGAGATTTAAACATACATAGTCTAACCTAGCTCCATAACTAACAGCCATTAGCCATTCATGCACAGCCATCAGCTGGGCCATAGACCGGCAATTTTGCTTTTTTCCCAAGCCGGTCTGTTTTTTTTCGATGCCTCAGTGGCCCATGCACAGGTCCGTTCAAGGGGATTAAATAGCCGTTCTATGGCCCCAGGGTTTGTATTTTATCAAACTCTTATTAGAATAATAGATCTCGTAATAATTTTGCAAAAATAGTGGCATTTACTATTTTAAAAAGCTCGGGTGCAGGGGGGGGGGGGTTATGTAAAAGCCAGGTTTGTGCCTCGGAGAGGCTATGGGATCCAGTAAGATCGTCCTTCCTTTCCTCCCTAGAATCTGGATGTAGCAGGTGCTCAATTGTCAAAAGTGAAAAATTGGTTTTGTCTTCCGAATGCACCATTTGTGTAAATTTGCTAATAATCTTTTAAAAATAGTAAATGCCATTATTTTTGCAAAATTATTACGAGATCTATTATACTAATAACGGTTTGATAAAATACAGTAGACTGCCTACTGGATAATAGTTCCAGTCCACCTGTAGACAGGGATCTCACATCAGCTTGTATATTATACAAGGATAAGATTTGATTTACTTTTGTATTTATATGCATATATGCATTTATATGCATTATTCTCTAGAATAATAGATCTCGTAATAATTTTGCAAAAATAGTGGCATTTACTATTTTAAAAAGCTCGGGTGCAGGGGGAAACCTTGGATATTTGTAATGTAATAATAAGTACGTAAATTTGACATTTTTTTGGATTATATATATGTCTGCATGTATTATGTATTATACTTGCATGCTTGTTAATGACTTGTATTCTAGTCTTGTGGGTATCTCCTTTCTCCTACGGGCCAAATGCTTTGTTCTTACCTAGCATTTTGCTTTGTTTGGGTATGAATGTTTGTGTACCTTCATTGTATATTTTGCAAAATTTGCCATATATCTCATTACTCCTCTGCCTAGCAACAAGTCTGTCTAATTATACTCAATAACTATTTTTCAAAGTTCCCCATAGTGTCCTTTATTGAAATAGAGTTCATGAACCGTTTCAATATCCTTATTTTCTTCTAGATTATATCTTAAAGTATATTTAAATGTTATTGTGACATTGCATTGCAATTGAGCTGCGTTGTTAACCATTCTGTTCATTTCATGAGTATATTTTATTTTCTATTTTTTCATATCATTTTTTTTATCTGTTTTTATTTTTCAGTGATGGGAATATCAGATCATTTGATGTTCCCATCAGAAAATTGGGAAAGTCAGATCTTTTGATGTTCCCAATTTTCAGATGGAAGCATCAGACCATCATGGAATGCATGGGATGAGGTAGTTTAGAATGGTGGGGAGGACGACAGGGGGGATGGTGGGGAAGACGAGGGAACAGAGGAGAGGGTAATGGTGGGGAGGACGAGGGGACAGGGGAATGGAGAATGCTGGGGAGGACAAAGGGGACGAGGGGACGGAGGAAGACTGGAGAACAGGGGAACACCTAAATAAAAGCCAACAATGTTATTACTCTGTGGCTTCTTGTCTCCTGACAAAAAGAATTATAATTATATATATTAA
>NC_091218.1:4973925-5061425 GCF_040958095.1 Procambarus clarkii | reverse complement strand
TGTGACTCACTGCCGCTATCAGAACTTGGCATATGTTGGGTATAAAAAGTAGTAATATCAAACTGCGAATACGTGCAGAGAGCCAGAATTTGGCTCAAAAATATGACTCAGGCCTCGAAATTGGGATATTTGGAATATTTTGAAAACTGCAGGGGAGTTTGTGCAAAATGTGACTCACTGCCGCTTTCAGGACTTGTCATATGTTGGGTATAAAAAGTAGTAATTTCAAACTGGGAATACGTGCATAGAGCCAGAATTTGGCTCCAAAATATGGCTCAGGCTTCGATATTGGGCTGTTTGGGATATTTTGAAAACTGCAGGGAGGTTTGGGACAAATGTGACCAAACTCTGCTTTCAGTACTTCGCATATGTTGGGTATAAAAAAGTCGTAATTTCAAACTGCGATTACGTGCAGAGAGCCAGAATTTGGCTCCGGCCTCGAAATTGGGATGTTTGGGATATTTTGAAAACTGCAGTGGAGTTTGTTCAAAATGTGACTCACTGCCACTTTCAGTACTTGGCATATGTTGGGTATAAAAAGTCGCAATATCAAACAGCGAATACATGCATAGAGCCAGAATTTGGCTCCAAAATATGGCTCAGGCCTCGAAATTGGGATGTTTGGGATATTTTGAAAACTGCAGGGAGGTTTGGGACAAATGTGACCAAACGCTGCTTTCAGTACTTGGCATATGTTGGATATAAAAAGTCTTAATTTCAAACAACGAATATGTGCAGAGAGCCAGAATTTGGCTCCAAAATATGGCTCAGGCCTCGAAATTGGGATATTTGGGATATTTCAAAAACTGCAGGGGAGTTTGTGCAAAATGTGACTCACTGCCACTTTCAGTACTTGGCATATGTTGGGTATAAAAAGTCGCAATATCAAACTGCGAATACATGCATAGAGGCAGAATTTGGCTCCAAAATATGGCTCAGGCCTCGAAATTGGGATGTTTGTGATATTTTGAAAACTGCGGGGGGGTTTGGAACAAATATGACTAAACGCCGCTTTCATTACTTTGCATATGTTTCGTATAAAAATTCGTAATTTCAAAT
Source organism: Procambarus clarkii (assembly GCF_040958095.1). NCBI lineage: Eukaryota > Metazoa > Arthropoda > Malacostraca > Decapoda > Cambaridae > Procambarus > Procambarus clarkii. The sequence goes on along the minus strand of NC_091218.1, from coordinate 5,060,366 downwards.
TGCGAATACGTGCAGAGAGCCAGAATTTGGCTCCAAAATATGGCTCAGGCCTCGATATTGGGATGTTTGGGATATTGTTAAAACTGCAGGGAGGTTTGTGACAAATGTGACCAAACGCTGCTCTCAGTACTTCGCATATGTTGGGTATAAAAATGTCGTAATTTCAAACTGCGAATACGTGCAGAGAGCCAGAATTTGGCTCCAAAATATGGCTCAGGCATTGAAATTGGGATGTTTGGGATATTTTGAAAACTGCAGGGGAGTTTGTGCAAAATGTGACTCACTGCTGCTTTCAGTACTTGGCATATGTTGGGTATAAAAAGTCGTAATTTCAAACTGCGAATACGTGCAGAAAGCCTGGATTTGGCTCCAAAATATGGCTCAGGCCTCGAAATTGGGATGTTTGGGATATTTTGAAAACTGCTGCGGGGATTGGGACAAATGTGTCCAAACGCCGCTTTCAGTACTAGGCATATGTTGGGTATAAAAAGTCGTAATATCAAACTGCGAATACATGCATAGAGCCAGAATTTGGCTCCAAAATATGGCTCAGGCCTCGAAATTGGGATATTTCGAAAACTGCAGGGAGGTTTGGGAAAATGTGACCAAACGCCGCTTTCAGTACTTCGCATATGTGAGGTATAAAAAAGTCGTAATTTCAAAGTGCGAATACGTGCAGAGAGCCAGAATTTGGCTCCAAAATATGGCTCAGGCCTCGAAATAGGGAAGTTTGGGATATTTTGCAAACTGCAGGGGAGTTTGTGCAAAATGTGACTCACTGCCACTTTCAGTAATTGGCATATGTTGGGTATAAAAAGTCGTAATATCAAACTGCGAATACGTGTATAGAGCCAGAATTTGGCTCCAAAATATGGCTCAGGCCTCGAAATTGGGATGTTTGGGATATTTTGCAAACTGCAGGGGAGTTTGTGCAAAATGTGACTCACTGCCGCTATCAGTACTTGGCACATGTTGGGTATAAAAAGTCGTAATATCAGACTGCGAATATGTGCAGAGAGCTAGAATTTGGCTCCAAAATATTGCTCAGGCCTCGAAATTGGGATATTTGGTATATTTCGAAAACTGCAGGGGAGTTTGTGCAAAATGTGACTCACTGCCACTTTCAGTAATTGGCATATGTTGGGTATAAAATGTCGTAATATCAAACTGCGAATACGTGTATAGAGCCAAAATTTCGCTCCAAAATATGGCTCAGGCCACGAAATTGGGATGTTTGGGATTTTTTAAAAACTGCAGGGAGCTTTGGGACAAATGTGACTAAATGCCGCTTTCAGTACTTGGCATAAGTTAGGTATAAAAAGTCGTAATTTCAAACTGCGAATACGCGCAAAGAGCCAGAATTTAGCTCCAAAATATCTCTCAGGCCTCGATATTGGGATGTTTGGGATATTTTGAAAACTGCAGGGAGGTTTGGGACAAATGTGACCAAACGTCGCTTTCAGTACTTCGCATATGTTGGGTATAAAAAAGTCGTAATTTCAAATTGCGAATACGTGCAGAGAGCCAGAATTGGGCTCCAAAATATGGTTCAGGCCTCGAAATTGGAATGTTGGGGATATTTTGAAAACTGCAGGGGAGTTTGTGCAAAATGTGCCTCACTGCCGCTATCAGTAGTTGGCATATGTTGAATATAAAAAGTCGTAATTTCAAACTGTGAATACGTGCAGAGAGCCAGAATTTGGCTCCAAAATATTGCTCAGGCCACGAAATTGGGATATTTAGGATATTTCGAAAACTGCAGGGGAGTTTGTGCAAAATGTGACTCACTGCCACTTTCAGTACTTGGCACATGTTGGGTATAAAAAGTCGTAATATCAAACTGCGAATACATGCATATAGCCAGAATTTGGCTCCAAAATATGGCTCAGGCCTCGAAATTGGGATATTTTGAAAACTGCAGGGAGGTTTGGGAAAATGTGACCAAACGCCGCTTTCAGTACTTCGCATATGTGAGGTATAAAAAATTCGTAATTTCAAACTGCGAATACGTGCCGAGAGCCAGAATTTGGCTCCAAAATATAGCTCAGGCCTCGAAATAGGGATGTTTTTGATATTTTGAAAACTGCAGGGGAGTTTGTGCAAAATGTGACTCACTGCCGCTATCAGTACTTGGCACATGTTGGGTATAAAAAGTCGTAATATCAAACTGCGAATACGTGCAGAGAGCTAGAATTTGGCTCCAAAATATTGCTCAGGCCTCGAAATTGGGATATTTCGAAAACTGCAGGGGAGTTTGTCCAAAATGTGACTCACTGCCACTTTCAGTACTTGGCATATGTTGGGTATAAAAATTCGTAATATCAAACTGCGAATACGTGTGTAGAGCCAGAATTTGGCTCCAAAATATGGCTCAGGCCTCGAAATTGGGATGTTTGGGATTTTTTGAAAACTGCAGGAAGCTTTGGGACAAATGTGACTAAACGACGCTTTCAGTACTTGGCATATGCTGAGTATAAAAAGTCGTAATTTCAAACTGCGAATACCAGCAAAGAGCCAGAATTTGGCTCCAAAACATGGCTCAGGCCTCGATATTGGGATGTTTGGGATATTTTGAAAACTGCAGGGAGGTTTGGGACAAATGTGACCAAACGTCGCTTTCAGTACTTCGCATATGTTGGGTATAAAAATTCGTAATTTCAAATTGCGAATACGTGCAGAGAGCCAGAATTGGGCTCCAAAATATGGTTCAGGCCTCGAAATTGGAATGTTTGGGATATTTTGAAAACTGCAGGGGAGTTTTTGCAAAATGTGCCTCACTGCCACTATCAATAGTTGGCATATGTTGGTATAAAAAGTCGTAATTTCAAACTGTGAATACGTGCAGAGAGCCAGAATTTGGCTCCAAAATATTGCTCAGGCCACGAAATTGGGATATTTAGGATATTTCGAAAACTGCAGGGGAGTTTGTGCAAAATGTGACTCACTGCCACTTTCAGTACTTGGCATATGTTGGGTATAAAAAGTCGCAATATCAAACTGCGAATACGTGCATAGAGAAAGAATTTGGCTCCAAAATATGGCTCAGGCCTCGAAATTGGGATGTTTGGGATATTTTGAAAACTGCAGGGAGGTTTGGGACAAATGTGACCAAACGCCTCTTTCAGTACTTGGCATATGTTGGGTATAAAAAGTCGTAATTTCAAACAAAACTGCAAAAACTGCAGGGAGGTTTGGGACAAATGTGACCAAACGCCTCTTTCAGTACTTGGCATATGTTGGGTATAAAAAGTCGTAATTTCAAACAACGAATACGTGCAGAGAGCCAGAATTTGGCTCCAAAATATGGCTCTGGCCTCGAAATTGGGATATTTGGGATATTTCGAAAACTGCAGGGAGGTTTGGGAAAATGTGACCAAACGCCGCTTTCAGTATTTCTCATATGTTAGGTATAAAAAAGTCGTAATTTCAAACTGCGAATACGTGCAGAGAGCTAGAATTTGGCTCCAAAATATGGCACAGGCCTCGAAATTGGGATGTTTGGGATATTTTGAAAACTGCGGGGGGGGGGGGGGGACAAATATGACCAAATGCCGCTTTCAGTACTTGGCATATGTTGGGTATAAAAAGTCGTAATTTCAAACTGTGAATACGTGCAGAGAGCCAGAATTTGGCTCCAAAATATGGCTCAGGCCTCGAAATTGGGATGTTTGGGATATTTTGAAAACTGCAACAGAGTTTGGGCTAAATGTGACTCATTGCCGCTTTCAGTACTTGGCATATGTTGGGTATAATAAGTCGTAATTTCAAACTGCGAATACGTGCAGATAGGTAAAATTTGGCTCCAAAATATTGCTCAGGCCTCGAAATTGGGATATTTGGGATATTTCTAAAACTTCACGGGAGTTTATACAAAATGAGACTCACTGCCACTTTCAGGACTTGGCATATATTGGGTATAAAAAGTCGTAATTTCAAACTGCGAATACGTGCATAGAGCCAGAATTTGGCTCCAAAATATGGCTCAGGCCTCGAAATTGCGATGTTTGGGATATTTTGAAAACTGCGAGGGGGGTTTGGGACAAATATGACCAACGCCGCTTGCAGTACTTGGAATATGTTGGGTATAAAAAGTCATAATTTCAAACTGAGAATACGTGCAGAGAGCCAGAATTTGGCTCCAAAATATGGCTCTGGCCTCGAAATTGGGATGTTTGGGATATTTTGAAAACTGCAGGGGAGTTTGTGCAAAATGTGACTCACTGCCGCTTTCAGTACTTAGCATATGTTGGGTATAAAAAGTCGTAATATCAAAATGCGAATTCGTGCATAGAGCCAGAATTTGGCTCCAAAATGGCTCAGGCCTCGAAATTGGGATGTTTGGGATATTTTTAAAACTGCAGGGGGGTGGGTTTGGGACAAATATGACCAAACGCCGCTTTCAGTACTTGGCATATGTTGGGTATAAAAAGTCGTAATTTCAAACTGCGAATACGTGCATAGAGCCAGAATTTTGCTCCAAAATATGGCTCAGGCGTCGAAATTGGGATGTTTGGGATATTTTGAAAACTGTCGGGGGTTTGGGACAAATATGACCAAACGCCGCTTTCATTACTTTGCATATGTTTCGAATAAAAATTCGCAATTTCAAATTGCAAATACGTGCAGAGAGCCAGAAATTGGCACCAAAATATGGCTCAGGCCTCGATATTGGGATGTTTGGGATATTTTGAAAACTGCGGGGGGGGGGACAAATATGACCAAATGCCGCTTTCAGTACTTTGGCATATGTTGGGTTTAAAAAGTCGTAATTTCAAACTGCGAATACGTGCAGAGAGCCTGAATTTGGCTCAAAAATATGGCTCTGGCCTCGAAATTGGGATGTTTGGGATATTTCGAAAACTGCAGGGGGGATTGGGACAAATGTGTCCAAACGCCGCTTTCAGTACTAGGCATATGTTGGGTATAAAAAAGTCGCAATTTCAAACTGCGAATAAGTGCAGAGAGCCAGAATTTGGCACCAAAATTTGGCTCAGGCCTCGAAATTATGATATTTGGGATATTTCGAAAACTGCAGGGGAGATTGTTCAAAATGTGACTCACTGCCACTTTCAGGACTTGGCATATGTTGGGTATAAAAAGTCGTAATATCAAACTGCGAATACATGCATATAGCCAGAATTTGGCTCCAAAACATGGCTCAGGCCTCGAAATTGGGATATTTCGAAAACTGCAGGGAGGTTTGGGAAAATGTGACCAAACGCCGCTTTCAGTACTTCGCATATGTGAGGTATAAAAAATTCGTAATTTCAAACTGCGAATACGTGCAGAGAGCCAGAATTTGGCTCCAAAATATGGCTCAGGCCTCGAAATAGGGATGTTTTTGATATTTTGAAAACTGCAGGGGAGTTTGTGCAAAATGTGACTCACTGCCGCTATCAGTACTTGGCACATGTTGGGTATAAAAAGTCGTAATATCAAACTGCGAATACGTGCAGAGAGCTGGAATTTGGCTCCAAAATATTGCTCAGGCCTCGAAATTGGGATATTTGGGATATTTCGAAAACTGCAGGGGAGTTTGTGCAAAATGTGACTCACTGCCACTTTCAGTACTTGGCATATGCTGAGTATAAAAAGTCGCAATATCAAACTGCGAATACGTGCATAGAGAAAGAATTTGGCTCCAAAATATGGCTCAGGCCTCGAAATTGGGATATTTGGGATATTTCGAAAACTGCAGGGATGTTTGGGAAAATGTGACCAAACGCCGCTTTCAGTACTTCTCATATGTTAGGTATAAAAAAATCGTAATTTCAAACTGCGAATACGGGCAGAGAGCTAGAATTTGGCTCCAAAATATGGCACAGGCCTCGAAATTGGGATGTTTGGGATATTTTGAAAACTGCGGGGGGGAGGGGGGGTTTGGGACAAATATGACCAAATGCCGCTTTCAGAACTTGGCATATGTTGGGTATAAAAAGTCGTAATTTCAAATTGTGAATACGTGCAGAGAGCCAGAATTTGGCTCCAAAATATGGCTCAGGCCTCGAAATTGGGATGTTTGGGATATTTTGAAAACTGCAAGAGAGTTTGGGCTAAATGTGACTCATTGCCGCTTTCAGTACTTGGCATATGTTGGGTATAATAAGTCGTAATTTCAAACTGCGAATACGTGCAGAGAGGTAAAATTTGGCTCCAAAATATTGCTCAGGCCTCGAAATTGGGATATTTGGGATATTTCTAAAACTTTAGGGGAGTTTATACAAAATGAGACTCACTGCCACTTTCAGGACTTGGCATATATTGGGTATAAAAAGTCGTAATTTCAAACAGCGAATACGTGCATAGGGCCAGAATTTGGCTCCAAAATATGGCTCAGGCCTCGAAATTGGGATGTTTGGGATATTTTGAAAACTGCGAGGGGGGTTTGGGACAAATATGACCAAAAGCCGCTTTCAGTACTTGGCATATGTTGGGTATAAAATGTCGTAATTTCAAACTGTGAATACGTACATAGAGCCAGAATTTAGCTCCAAAATATTGCTCAGGCCTCGATATTGGGATGTTTGGGATATTTTGAAAACTGCAGGGAGGTTTGGGACAAATGTGACCAACGCCGCTTGCAGTACTTGGAATATGTTGGGTATAAAAAGTCATAATTTCAAACTGCGAATACGTGCATAGAGCCAGAATTTGGCTCCAAAATATGGCTCAGGCCATGAAATTGGAATGTTTGGGATATTTTGAAAACTGCGGGGGGGGCTTGGGACAAATATGACCAAACGCCGCTTTCATTACTTTGCATATGTTTCGAATAAAAAGTCGTAATTTCAAATTGCGAATACGTGCAGAGAGCCAGAAATTGGCTCCAAAATATGGCTCAGGCCTCGATATTGGGATGTTTGGGATATTTTGAAAACTGCAGGGAGGTTTGGGACAAATGTGACCAAACGCTGCTTTCAGTACTTCGCATATGTTGGGTATAAAAAAGTCGTAATTTCAAACTGCGAATACGTGCAGAGAGCCAGAATTCGGCTCCAAAATATGGCTCTGGCCTCGAAATTGGGATGTTTGGGATATTTTGAAAACTGCAGGGGAGTTTGTGCAAAATGTGACTCACTGCCGCTTTCAGTACTTAGCATATGTTGGGTATAAAAAGTCGTAATTTCAAACTGCGAATACGTGCAGAGAGCCAGAATTTGGCTCAAAAATATGGCTCAGGCCTCGAAATTGGGATGTTTGTGATATTTTGAAAACTGCGGGGGGGGGGGGGGTTTGGGACAAATATGCCAAACGCCGCTTTCATTACTTTGCATATGTTTCGTATAAAAATTCGTAATTTCATATTGCGAATACGTGCAGAGAGCCAGAATTTGGCTCCAAAATATGGCTCAGACCTCGATATTGGGATGTTTGGAATATTTTGAAAACTGCAGGGAGGTTTGTGACAAATGTGACCAAACGCTGCTCTCAGTACTTTGCATATGTTGGGTATAAAAAAGTCGTAATTTCAAACTGCGAATACGTGCAGAGTGCCAGAATTTGGCTCCAAAATATGGCTCAGGCATCGATATTGGGATGTTTGGGATATTTTGAAAACTGCAGGGGAGTTTGTGCAAAATGTGACTCACTGCCGCTTTCAGTACTTGGCATATGTTGGGTATAAAAAGTCGTAATTTCAAACTGCGAATACGTGCAGAAAGCCTGAATTTGGCTCCAAAATATGGCTCAGACCTCGAAATTGGGATGTTTGGGATATTTTAAAACTGCTGGGGGGATTGGGACAAACGTGCCCAAACGCCGCTTTCAGTACTTGGCATATGTTGGGTATGAAAAAGTCGCAATTTCAAACTGCGAATACGTACAGAGAGCCAGAATTTGGCACCAAAATATGGTTTAGGCCTCGAAATTGGGATGTTTGGGATATTTTGAAAACTGCAAGGGAGTTTTGGCAAAATGTGATTCATTGCCGCTTTCAGTACTTGGCATATGTTGGGTATAATAAGTCGTAATTTCAAACAGCGAATACGTGCAGAGAGCTAAAATTTGGCTCCAAAATATTGCTCAGGCCTCGAAATTGGGATATTTGGGATATTTCGAAAACTGCAGGGGAGTTTATGCAAAATGAGTCTCACTGCCACTTTCAGGACTTGGCATATATTGGGTATAAAAAGTCGCAATTTCAACCAGCGAATACGTGCATAGAGCCAGAATTTGGCTCCAAAATATGGCTCAGGCCTCGAAATTGGGATGTTTGGGATATTTTGAAAACTGCGTGGGGTGTTTGGGACAAATATGACCAAAAGCTGCTTTCAGTACTTGGCATATGTTGGGTATAAAAAGTCGTAACTTCAAACTGCGAATACGTGCATAGAGCCAGAATTTAGCTCCAAAATATGGCTCAGGCCTCGATATTGGGATGTTTGGGATATTTTGAAAACTGCAGGGAGGTTTGGGACAAATGTGACCAACGCCGCTTGCAGTACTTGGAATATGTTGGGTATAAAAAGTCATAATTTCAAACTGCGAATACGAGCATAGAGCCAGAATTTGGCTCCAAAATATGGCTCAGGCCATGAAATTGGAATGTAGGGGATATTTTGAAAACTGCGGGGGGCTTGGGACAAATATGACCAATCGCCGCTTTCATTACTTTGCATATGTTTCGTATAAAAAGTCGTTATTTCAAACTGCGAATACGTGCAGAGAGCCAGAATTTGGCGCCAAAATATGGCTCAGGCCTCGAAATTGGGATGTTTGGGATATTTTCAAAACTGCAGGGAGGTTTGGGACAAATATGTCCAAACGCCGCTTTCAGTACTTGGCATATGTTGGGTACAAAAAGTCGTAATTTCAAACAACGAATACGTGCAGGGAGCCAGAATTTGGCTCCAAAATATGGCTCAGGCCTCGAAATTGGGATATTTGGGATATTTCGAAAACTGCAGGGGAGGTTGTGTAAAATGTGACTCACTGTCACTCTCAGGACTTGGTATATGTTGGGTATAAAAAGTCGAAATTTCAAACTGCGAATACGTGCATAGAGCCAGAATTTGGCTCCAAAATATGGCTCAGGCCTCGAAATTGGGATGTTTGTGATATTTTGAAAACTCCGGGGCGGGGACAAATATGACCAAATGGCGCTTTCAGTATTTAGCATATGTTGGGTATAAAAAGTCGTAATTTCAAATTGCGAATACGTGCAGAGAGGCAGAATTTGGCTCCAAAATATGGCTCAGGCCTCGATATTGGGATGTTTGGGATATTGTTTAAAACTGCAGGGAGGTTTGTGACAAATGTGACCAAACGCTGCTCTCAGTACTTTGCATATGTTGGGTATAAAAAAGTCGTAATTTCAAACTGCGAATACGTGCATAGAGCCAGAATTTAGCTCCAAAATATGGCTCAGGCCTCGATATTGGGATGTTTGGGATATTTTGAAAACTGCAGGGAGGTTTGGGACAAATGTGACCAACGCCGCTTGCAGTACTTGGAATATGTTGGGTATAAAAATCATAATTTCAAACTGCGAATACGTGCATAGAGCCAGAATTTGGCTCCAAAATATGGCTCAGGCCATGAAATTGGAATGTTTGGGATATTTTGAAAACTGAGGGGGGGGGGGGCTTGGGACAAATATGACCAATCGCCGCTTTCATTACTTTGCATATGTTTCGTATAAAGAGACGTAATTTCAAACTGCGAATACGTGCAGAGAGCCAGAATTTTGCGCCAAAATATGGCTCAGGCCTCGAAATTGGGATGTTTGGGATATTTTGAAAACTGCAGGGAGGTTTGGGACAAATGTGACCAAACGCTGCTTTCAGTACTTGGCATATGTTGGGTTTAAAAAAGTCGCAATTTCAAACTGCGAATACGTGCAGAAAGCCAGAATTTGGCTCCAAAATATGGCTCAGGCCATGAAATTGGGATGTTTGGGATATTTTTAAAACTGCAGGGGGGGGGGGTTTGGGACAAATATGACCAAACGCCGCTTTCAGTACTTGGCATATGTTGGGTATAAAAAGTCGTAATTTCAAACTGCGAATACGTGCAGAGAGCCAGAATTTGGCTCAAAAATATGGCTCAGGCCTCGAAATTGGGATGTTTGTGATATTTTGAAAACTGCGGGGGGGGGGGGTTTGGGACAAATATGCCAAACGCCGCTTTCATTACTTTGCATATGTTTCGTATAAAAATTTGTAATATCATATTGCGAATACGTGCAGAGAGCCAGAATTTGGCTCCAAAATATGGCTCAGGCCTCGATATTGGGATGTTTGGAATATTTTCAAAACTACAGGGAGGTTTGTGACAAATGTGACCAAACGCTGCTCCCAGTACTTCGCATATGTTGGGTATAAAAAAGTCGTAATTTCAAACTGCGAATACGTGCAGAGTGCCAGAATTTGGCTCCAAAATATGGCTCAGGCATCGATATTGGGATGTTTGGGATATTTTGAAAACTGCAGGGGAGTTTGTGCAAAATGTGACTCACTGCCGCTTTCAGTACTTTGCATATGTTGGGTATAAAAAGTCGTAATTTCAAACTGCGAATACGTGCAGAAAGCCTGAATTTGGCTCCAAAATATGGCTCAGACCTCGAAATTGGGATGTTTGGGATATTTTGAAAACTGCTGGGGGGATTGGGACAAATGTGCCCAAACGCCGCTTTCAGTACTTGGCATATGTTGGGTATGAAAAAGTCGCAATTTCAAACTGCGAATACGTACAGAGAGCCAGAATTTGGCACCAAAATATGGTTCAGGTCTCGAAATTGGGATGTTTGGGATATTTTGAAAACTGCAAGGGAGTTTTGGCAAAATGTGATTCATTGCCGCTTTCAGTACTTGGCATATGTTGGGTATAATAAGTCGTAATTTCAAACAGCGAATACGTGCAGAGAGCTAAAATTTGGCTCCAAAATATTGCTCAGGCCTCGAAATTGGGATATTTGGGATATTTCGAAAACTGCAGGGGAGTTTATGCAAAATGAGTCTCACTGCCACTTTCAGGACTTGGCATATATTGGGTATAAAAAGTCGCAATTTCAACCTGCGAATACGTGCATAGAGCCAGAATTTGGCTCCAAAATATGGCTCAGGCCTCGAAATTGGGATGTTTGGGATATTTTGAAAACTGCGTGGGGTGTTTGGGACAAATATGACCAAAAGCTGCTTTCAGTACTTGGCATATGTTGGGTATAAAAAGTCGTAACTTCAAACTGCGAATACGTGCATAGAGCCAGAATTTAGCTCCAAAATATGGCTCAGGCCTCGATATTGGGATGTTTGGGATATTTTGAAAACTGCAGGGAGGTTTGGGACAAATGTGACCAACGCCGCTTGCAGTACTTGGAATATGTTGGGTATAAAAAGTCATAATTTCAAACTGCGAATACGAGCATAGAGCCAGAATTTGGCTCCAAAATATGGCTCAGGCCATGAAATTGGAATGTAGGGGATATTTTGAAAACTGCGGGGGGCTTGGGACAAATATGACCAATCGCCGCTTTCATTACTTTGCATATGTTTCAAATAAAAAGTCGTTATTTCAAACTGCGAATACGTGCAGAGAGCCAGAATTTTGCGCCAAAATATGGCTCAGGCCTCGAAATTGGGATGTTTGGGATATTTTGAAAACTGCAGGGAGGTTTGGGACAAATGTGACCAAACGCTGCTTTCAGTACTTGGCATATGTTGGGTTTAAAAAAGTCGCAATTTCAAACTGCGAATACGTGCAGAAAGCCAGAATTTGGCTCCAAAATATGGCTCAGGCCATGAAATTGGAATGTTTGGGATATTTTGAAAACTGTGGGGGGGGGGGACAAATATGACCAAACGCTGCTTTCATTACTTTGCATATGTTTCGAATAAAAAGTCGTAATTTCAAATTGCGAATACGTGCAGAGAGCCAGAAATTGGCTCCAAAATATGGCTCAGGCCTCGATATTGGGATGTTAGGGATATTTTGAAAACTGCAGGGAGGTTTAGGACAAATGTGACCAAACGCTGCTTTCAGTGCTTCGCATATGTTGGGTATAAAAATTCGTAATTTCAAACTGCGAATACGTGCAGAGAGCCAGAATTTGGCTCCAAAATATTGCTCAGGCCTCGAAATTGGGATATTTGGGATATTTCGAAAACTGCAGGGGAGTTTATGCAAAATGAGTCTCACTGCCACTGTCAGGACTTGGCATATATTGGGTATAAAAAGTCGTAATTTCAAACTGCGAATACCTGCATAGAGCCAGAATTTGGCTCCAAAATATGGCTCCGGCCTCGAAATTGGGATGTTTGGGATATTTTGAAAACTGCAGGGGAGTTTGTTCAAAATGTGACTCACTGCTGCTTTCAGTACTTAGCATATATTGGGTATAAAAATTCGTAATTTCAAACTGCAAATACGTGCAGAGAGCCTGAATTTGGCTCAAAAATATGGCTCAGGCCTCGAAATTGGGATGTTTGGGATATTTTGAAAACTGCGTGGGGTGTTTGGGACAAATATGACCAAAAGCTGCTTTCAGTACTTGGCATATGTTGGGTATAAAAAGTCGTAACTTCAAACTACGAATACGTGCATAGAGCCAGAATTTAGCTCCAAAATATGGCTCAGGCCTCGATATTGGGATGTTTGGGATATTTTGAAAACTGCAGGGAGGTTTGGGACAAATGTGACCAACGCCACTTGCAGTACTTGGAATATGTTGGGTATAAAATGTCATAATTTCAAACTGCGAATACGTGCATAGAGCCAGAATTTGGCTCCAAAATATGGCTCAGGCCATGAAATTGGAATGTTTGGGATAATTTGAAAACTGCAGGGGGCTTGGGACAAATATGACCAATCGCCGCTTTCATTACTTTGCATATGTTTCGTATAAAAAGTCGTAATTTCAAACTGCGAATATGTGCAGAGAGCCAGAATTTGGCGCCAAAATATGGCTCAGGCCTCGAAATTGGGATGTTTGGGATATTTTGAAAACTGCAGGGAGGTTTGAGACAAATGTGTCCAAACGCCGCTTTCAGTACTTGGCATATGTTGGGTACAAAAAGTCGTAATTTCAAACAACGAATACGTGCAGAGAGCCAGAATTTAGCTCCAAAATAAGGCTCAGGCCTCGAAATTGGGATGTTTGGGATATTTTGAAAACTGCGGGGGGGGGGGGGGACAAATATGACCAAATGCCGCTTTCAGTATTTGGCATATGTTGGGTATAAAAAGTCGTAATTTCAAACTGCGAATACGTGCAGAGAGCCAGAATTTGGCTCCAAAATATGGCTCAGGCATCGAAGTTGGGATGTTTGGGATATTTTGAAAACGGCTGGGGAGTTTGTGCAAAATGTGACTCACTGCTGCTTTCAGTACTTGGCATATGTTGGGTATAAAAAGTCGTAATTTCAAACTGCGAATACATGCAGAAAGCCTGAATTTGGCTCCAAAATATGGCTCAGGCCTCGAAATTGGGATGTTTGCGATATTTAGAAAACTGCTGGGGGGATTGGGACAAATGTGTCCAAACGCCGCTTTCAGTACTTGGCATATGTTGGGTATAAAAAAGTCGCAATTTCAAACTGCGAATACGTAAAGAGAGCCAGAATTTGGCACCAAAATATAGCTCAGGCCTCGAAATTGGGATGTTTGGGATATTTTGAAAACTGCAAGGGAGTTTGGGCAAAATGTGACTCATTGCCGCTTTCAGTACTTGGCATATGTTGGGTATAGTAAGTCGTAATTTCAAACAGCGAATACGTCAGAGAGCTAAAATTTGGCTCCAAAATATTGCTCAGACCTCGAAATTAGGATTTTTGGGATATTTCGAAAACTGCAGGGGAGTTTATGCAAAATGAGTCTCACTGCCACTTTCAGGACTTGGCATATATTGGGTATAAAAAGTCGCAATTTCAAACTGCGAATACGTGCATAAAGCCAGAATTTGGCTCCAAAATATGGCTCAGGCCTCGAAATTGGGATGTTTGGGATATTTTGAAAACTGCGTGGGGTGTTTGGGACAAATATGACCAAAAGCTGCTTTCAGTACTTGGCATTTGTTGGGTATAAAAAGTCGTAACTTCAAACTGCGAATACGTGCATAGAGCCAGAATTTGGCTCCAAAATATGGCTCAGGCCTCGATATTGGGATGTTTGGGATATTTTGAAAACTGCAGGGAGGTTTAGGACAAATGTGACCAAACGTTCCTTTCAGTGCTTCGCATATGTTGGGTATAAAAATTCGTAATTTCAAACTGCGAATACGTGCAGAGAGCCAGAATTTGGCTCCAAAATATGGCTTCGGCCTAGAAATTGGGATGTTTGGGATATTTTGAAAACTACAGGGGAGTTTGTGCAAAATGTGACTCACTGCCGCTTTCAGTACTTAGCATATGTTGGGTATAAAAATTCGTAATTTCAAACTGCGAATACGTGCAGAGAGCCTGAATTTGGCTCAAAAATATGGCTCAGGCCTCGAAATTCGGGTGTTTGGGATATTTCGAAAACTTCATGGGGGATTGGGACAAATGTGTCCAAATGCCGCTTTCAGTACTTGGCATATGTTGGGTATAATAAGTCGTAATTTCAAACAGCGAATACGTGCAGAGAGCTAAAATTTGGCTCCAAAATATTGCTCAGGCCTCGAAATTGGGATATTTCGAAAACTGCAGGTGAGTTTATGCAAAATGAGTCTCACTGCCACTTTCAGGACTTGGCATATATTGGGTATAAAAAGTCGTAATTTCAAACTGCGAATACCTGCATAGAGTCAGAATTTGGCCCCAAAATATGGCTCAGGCCTCGAAATTGGGATGTTTGGGATATTTTGAAAACTGCAGGGAGGTTTGGGACAAATGTGACCAAACGCTGCTTTCAGTACTTGGCATATGTTGGGTTTAAAAAAGTCGCAATTTCAAACTGTGAATACGTGCAGAAAGCCAGAATTTGGCTCCAAAATATGGCTCAGGCCTCGAAATTGGGATATTTGGGATATTTCGAAAACTGCAGGGGAGTTTGTGCAAAATGTGACTCACCGCCACTCTCAGGACTTGGTTTATGTTGGGTATAAAAAGTCGTAATTTCAAACTGCGAATACGTGCATAGAGCCATAATTTGGCTCCAAAATATGGCTCCAGCCTCGAAATTGGGATGTTTGGGATATTTTGAAAACTGCAGGGGAGTTTGTGCAAAATGTGACTCACTGCCGCTTTCAGTACTTAGCATATATTGGGTATAAAAAGTCATAATTTCAAACTGCGAATACGTGCATAGACCAGAATTTGGCTCCAAAATATGGCTCAGGCCTCGAAATTGGGATGTTTGGGATATTTTGCAAACTGCAGGGAGGATTGGGACAAATGTATCCAAACGCCGCTTTCATTACTTGGCATATGTTGGGTATAAAAAAGTCGCAATTTCAAACTGCGAATACGTACAGAGAGCCAGAATTTGGCACCAAAATATGGCACAATCCTCGAAATTGGGATATTTGGGATATTTCGAAAACTGCAGGGGAGTTTGTGCAAAATATGACTCACTGCTGCTTTCAGGACTTGGCATATGTTGGGTATAAAATGTCGTAATATCAAAATGCGAATACGTGCATAGACCAGAATTTGGCTCCAAAATATGGCTCATGCCTCGAAATTGGGATGTTTGGGATATTTTGAAAACTGCAGGGAGGTTTGGGACAAATGTGACCAAACGCCACTTTCAGTACTTGGCATACGTTGGGTTTAAAAAAGTCGCAATTTCAAACTGCGAATACGTGCAGAAAGCCAGAATTTAGCTCCAAAATATGGCTCAGGCCTCGAAATTGGGATATTTGGGATATTTCGAAAACTGCAGGGGAGTTTGTGCAAAATGTAACTCACCGCCACTCTCAGGACTTGGTTTATGTTGGGTATAAAAAGTCGTAATTTCAAACAGCGAATACGTGCATAGAGCCAGAATTTGGCTCCAAATTATAGCTCAGGCCTCGAAATTGGGATGTTTGGAATATTTTGAAAACTGCGGGGGGGGGGGGAGGGGGGGGACAAATATGACCAAACGCCGCTTTCAGTACTTGGCATATGTTGGGTATAAAAAGTCGTAATTTCAAACTGCGAATACGTGCAGAGAGCCAGAATTTGGCTCAAAAATATGGCTCAGGCCTCGAAATTGGGATGTTTGTAATATTTTGAAAACTGCGGGGAGGTTTGGGACAAATATGGCCAAACGCCGCTTTCATTACTTTGCATTTGTTTCGTATAAAAATTCGTAATTTCATATTGCGAATACATGCAGAGAGCCAGAATTTGGCTCCAAAATATGGCTCAGGCCTCGATATTGGGATGTTTGGGATATTTTGAAAACTGCAGGGAGGTTCGTGACGAATGTGAGCAAACGCTGCTCTCAGTACTTCGCATATGTTGGGTATAAAAAGTCGGAATTTCAAAGTGCGAATACGTGCAAAAAGCCTGAATTTGGCTCCAAAATATGGCTCAGGCCTCGAAATTGGGATGTTTGGGATATTTTGAAAACTGCTGGGGGGATTGGGACAAATGTGTCCAAACGCAGCTTTCAGTACTTGGCATATGTTGGGTATAAAAAAGTCGCAATTTCAAACTGAGAATACGTACAGAGAGCCAGAATTTGGCACCAAAATATGGCTCAGGCCTCGAAATTGGGATGTTTGGGATATTTTGAAAACTGCAAGGGAGTTTGGGCAATATGTGACTCATTGCCGCTTTCAGTACTTGGCATATGTTGGGTATAATAAGTCGTAATTTCAAACAGCGAATACGTGCAGAGAGGTAAAATTTGGCTCCAAAATATTGCTCAGGCCTCGAAATTGGGATATTTGGGATATTTCGAAAACTGCAGGGGAGTTTATGCAAAATGAGTCTCACTGCCACTTTCAGGACTTGGCATATATTGGGTATAAAAAGTCGTAATTTCAAACTGCGAATACCTGCATAGAGCCAGAATTTGGCTCCAAAATATGGCTCAGGCCTCGTAATTGGGATGTTTGGGATATTTTGAAAATTGCGTGGGGGGTTTGGGACAAATATGACCAAAAGCTGCTTTCAGTACTTGGCATATGTTGGTTATAAAAAGTCGTAATTTCAAACTGCGAATACGTGCATAGAGCCAGAATTTAGCTCCAAAATATGGCTCAAGCTATGAAATTGGAATGTTTGGGATATTTTGAAAACTGCGTTGGGGGTTGTGGACCAATATGGCCAAACGCCGCTTTCAGTACTTGGCATATGTTGGGTATAAAAAGTCGTAATTTCAAACTGCGAATAAGTGCAGAAAGCCAGAATTTAGCTCCAAAATATGGCTCAGGCCTCGATATTGGGATGTTTGGGATATTTTAAAACTGCAGCGAGGTTTGGGACAAATGTGACCAACGCCGCTAGCAGTATTTGGCATATGTTTTGTATAAAAAGTCGTAAATTCAAACTGCGAATACGTGCTTAAAAGAAAAATTTGGATCCAAATATGGCTCAGGACTCGAAATTGGGATGTTTGGGATATTTTGAAAACTACAGGGGAGTTTGCGCAAAATGTGACTCACTGCCGCTACCAGTAGTTGCATATGTTGGGTATAAAAAGTCGTAATATCAAACTGCGAATACACGCAGACAGCCAGAATTTGGCTCCAAAATATTGCTCAGGCTTCAAAGTTCGGATACTTGGGATATTTCGAAAACTGCAGGGGAGTTTGTGCAAAATGTGACTCACTTCCACTTTCAGTACTTTGCATATGTTGGGTATAAAAAGTCGTAATTTCAAACTGCGAATACGTGCAGAGAGCCAGAATTTGGCTCCAAAATATGGCTCAAGCTTTGAAATTGGGATGTTTGGGATATTTTGAAACCTGCGGGGGGGTTTGGGACAAATATGACCAAACGCCGCTTTCATTACTTTGCATATGTTTCGTATAAAAAGTCGTAATTTTAAATTGCGAATACGTGCGGAGAGCCAGAATTTGGCTCCAAAATATGGCTCAGGCCTCGATATTGGGAAGTTTGGGATATTTTGACAAATACAGGGAGGTTTGGGACAAATGTGACCAAACGCTGCTTTCAGTACTTCGCATATGTTGGGTATAAAAAAGTCGTAATTTCAAACTGCAAATACGTGCCGAGAACCAAAATTTGGCTCCAAAATATAGCACAGGGTTCGAAATTGGGATGTTTGGGATATTTTGAAAACTGCAGGGGAGTTTGTGCAAAATGGGACTCACTGCCGCTTTCAGTACTTGGCATATGTTGGGTATAAAAAAGTCGCAATTTCAAACTGCGAATACGTGCATAGAGCCAGAATTTGGCTACAAAATATGGCTCAGGTTTCGAAATTGGGATGTTTGGGATATTTTGAAAACTGCGGGGGGGTTTGAGACAAATGTGACCAAACGCTTCTTTCAGTACTTCGCATATGTTGGGTATAAAAAAGTCGTAATTTCAAACTGCGAATACGTGCAGAGAGCAAGAATTTGGCTCCAAAATATGGCTCAGGCCTCGAAATAGGGATGTTTGGGATATTTTGAAAACTGCAGGGGAGTTTGTGAAAAATATGACTCACTGCCGCTTTCAGTACTTGGCATATGTTGGGTATAAAAAGTCGTAATTTCAAACTGCGAATACGTGCAGAGAGCCTGAATTTGGCTCCAAAATATGGCTCAGGCATCGAAATATGGATGTTTGGGATATTTTGAAAACTGCAGGGGAGTTTGTGCAAAATGTGACTCACTGCCACTTTCAGGACTTGGTATATGTTGGGTATAAAAAGTCGTAATTTCAAACTGCGAATACGTGCAGAGGGGCAGAATTTGGCTCTAAAATATAGCTCAAGCCTTGAAATTGGGATATTTGGGATATTTTTTAAACTACAGGGGAGTTTATGCAAAATGTGACTAACTGCCGCTTTCAGTACTTGGCATATGTTGGGTATAAAAAGTCGTAATTTCAAACTGCGAATACGTGCATAGAGCAAGAATTTGGCTCCAAAATATGGCTCAGGCCTCGAAATTGGGATGTTTGGGATATTTTGAAAATTGCTTTGGGGGTTGTGGACAAATATGACTAAACGCCGCTTTCAGTACTTGGCATATGTTGGGTATAAAAAGTCGTAATTTCAAACTGCGAATAAGTGCAGTTTGAAATTACCACCCACCACCAGCCGCCACCCGCCACCAGCCACCGCCACCCACCACCGCCACTCACCACCCGCCGCCACCACCCACCACCAGCCGCCACCTGCCACCACCCACCACCAGCCGCCACCCGCCACCCACCACCAGCCGCCACCCGCCGCCACCCGCCACCCACCACCAGCCGCCACCCACCACCAGCCGCCACCCGCCGCCACCCGCCACCCACCACCAGCCGCCACCCACCACCAGCCGCCACCCGCCACCACCCACCACCAGCCGCCACCTGCCACCACCCACCACCAGCCGCCACCCACCACCAGCCGCCACCCGCCACCACCCACCACCAGCCGCCACCTGCCACCACCCACCACCAGCCGCCACCCGCCACCAGCCACCGCCACCCACCACCGCCACTCACCACCCGCCGCCACCACCCTCCACCCGCCGCCACCTGCCACCCACCACCAGCCGCCACCCGCCACCACCCACCACCAGCCGCCACCCGCCACCACCCACCACCAGCCGCCACCCGCTACCAGCCACCGCCACCCACCACCGCCAATCACCACCCGCCGCCACCACCCACCACCAGCCACCACCCGCCACCAGCCACCGCCACCCACCACCGCCACCAGCCGCCACCACCCACTACCACCACCCACCACCACCAGCCGCCGCCGCCACAACCACCCACCACCACCGCCTCCACCACCCATCACCGCCGCCGCCACCACCACCCACCACCACCGCCGCCGCCACCACCCATCACCGCCACCGCCGCCACCACCCACCACAGCCGCCGCCGACACCACCGCCACCACCCACCACAGCCGCCACCACCACCCACCACCACCACCACCACCACCCACCACCACCGCCGCCACCACCCATCACCGCCGCCGTCACCACCACCCACCACCACCGCCGCCACCACCCACCACCACCAGCCGCCGCCGCCACCACCACCCACCACCACCGCCGCCACCACCCACCACCACCAGCTGCCGCCGCCACCACCACCCACCACCAAAGCCGCCACCACCACCCACCACCACCGCCGCCACCACCCACCACCGCCAGCCGCCACCACTCATCACAGACGCCGCCACCCGCCACCGCCCGCCACCACCGCCAGACACAGCCGCCAGTGTCCGCCACCGAAGCCACTGTCCGCCACCGCCGCCACTGTCCGCCACCGCCGCCACTGTCCGCCACCGCCACCACTGTCTGCCACCGCCACCACTGTCCGCCCGCCGCCACCACTGTCCGCCCGCCGCCTCCACTGTCCGCCCGCCGCCACCACTGTCCGCCCGCCGCCTCCACTGTCCGCCCGCCGCCTCCACTGTCCGCCCGCCGCCTCCACTGTCCGCCCGCCGATGCCACTGTCCGCCCGCCGCCGCCACTGTCCGCCCGCCGCCACTGTCCACCACTGCCGCCAAAGCCGCCACGGTCCGCCCGCCGCCACTATCTGCCACAGCCGCCACTGTCCGCCCGCCGCCACTGTCCGCCCGCCGCCACTGTCCGCCCGCTGCCACTATCCGCCACCGCCGCCACTGTCCTCTCGCCGCCACTGTCCGCCCGCCGCCACTGTCCGCCCGCCGCCGCCCTGTCTGCCCGCCGCCACTATCCGCCACCGCCGCCACTGTCCGCCCGACGCCACTATCCGCCCGCCGCCACTATCCGCCACCGCCGCCACTGTCCGCCCGCCACCACTGTCCGCCCGCTGCCACTATCCGCCACCGCCACCACTGTCCGCCACCGCCACCACGGTCTGCCACCGCCACCACTGTCTGCCACTGCCACCACTGTCCGCCCGCCGCCACCACTGTCCGCCCGCCGCCACCACTGTCCGCCCACCGCCACCACTGTCCGCCACCGCCACCACTGTCTGCCACCGCCACCACTGTCTGCCACTGCCACCACTGTCCGCCCGCCGCCACCACTGTCCGCCCACCGCCACCACTGTCCGCCCGCCGCCACCACTGTCCGCCCGCCGCCTCCACTGTCCGCCCGCCGCCACCACTGTCCGCCCGCCGCCACCACTGTCCGCCCGCCGCCGCCACTGTCCGCCCGCTGCCGCCACTGTCCGCCCGCCGCCACTGTCCACCACCGCCGCCAAAGCCGCCACGGTCCGCCCGCCGCCACTATCCGCCACCGCCGCCACTGTCCGCCCGCCGCCACTATCCGCCACCGCCGCCACTGTCCGCCACAGCCGCCACTCTCCGCCATACAGCCTCCCCTCTCTCCGTTAGTAAATAATTATAATTGTTAGTAAATAATAAAAGAAATATAAATTATTAGATTTTTTTTACCCTTAAATTGGTTTTAATATTTAAATTGAAAATAATAATATAATATAAAATATAATAAAAATAATATAATAAAAAATATAATTTAATTTCAAGAAATTTAACTTTAAACACAAAGATGTGAAAAGGGTTCAGATTATTGGCTCAAACCTTTCATAAGAGATTCATATTGGTATATGAATGGATTATGAATGACTCATGTTAGCAGTGTAAAGTTGCCACAACATCTCAAATTAGTATTAGATACATATGTCTTGGTTATAAGTTTTGGAAACCTATTTAAGTCCACACACAATATCGTATCTGATACGATAAAACAAACGTTTCCAATACTTTCAAATACTTTCCAGATATGTTGTGGCAACCTGAAATTGTTTGCTGGGTCACTGCCGCTTTCAGTACTTGGCATATGTTGGGTATATAAAGTCGTAATTTCAAACTGCGAATACGTGCAGAGAGCCTGAATTTGGCTCCAAAATATGGCTCAGGCCTCGAAAATGGGATATTTCGAAAACTGCAGGGGAGTTTGCGCAAAATGTGACTCACTGCCACTTTCAGGACTTGGTATATGTTGGGTATAAAAAGTCGTAATTTCAAACTGCGAATACGTGCAGAGGGGCAGAGTTTGGCTCCAAAATATAGCTCAGGCCTTGAAATTGGGATATTTGGGATATTTTTTAAACTACAGCGGAGTTTATGCAAAATGTGACTAACTGCCGCTTTCAGTACTTGGCATATGTTGGGTATAAAAAGTCGTAATTTCAAACTGCGAATACTTGCATAGAGCAAGAATTTGGCTCCAAAATATGGCTCAGGCCTCGAAATTGGGATGTTTGGCATATTTTGAAAACTGCGTTGGGGGTTGTGGACAAATATGACCAAACGCCGCTTTCAGTACTTGGCATATGTTGGGTATAAAAAGTCGTAATTTCAAACTGCGAATAAGTGCAGAAAGCCAGAATTTAGCTCCAAAATATGGCTCAGGCCTCGATATTGGGATGTTTGGGATATTTTGAAAACTGCAGGGAGGTTTGGGACAAATGTGACCAACGCCGCTTGCAGTACTTGGCATATGTTGGGTATAAAAAGTCGTAATTTCAAACTGCGAATACGTGCAGAGAGCCAGAATTTTGCTACAAAATATGGCACAGGCCTCGAAATTGAGATATTTGGGATATTTCGAAAACTGCAGGGAGGTTTGGGACAAATGTGACCCAACGCCGCTTTCAGTGCTTCGCATATGTTGGGTATAAAAAAAGTCGTAATTTCAAATTGCGAATACGTGCATAGAGCCAGAATTTGGCTCCAAAATATGGCTAAGGCCTCGAAATTGGGATGTTTGGGATATTTTGAAAACTGCGGGGAGGGTTTGGGACAAATATGACCAACGCCACTTGCAGTACTTGGCATATGTTGGGTATAAAAAGTCGTAATTTCAAAGTGCGAATACATGCAGAGAGCCAGAGTTTGGCTCCAAAATATAGCTCAGGCCTCGAAATTGGGATATTTGGGATATTTTTTAAATTACAGGAGAGTTTATGCAAAATGTGACTAACTGCCGCTTTCAGTACTTGGCATATGTTGGTTATAAAAAGTAGTAATTTCATACTGCGAATACGTGCAGAGAGCCAGAATTTGGCTCCAAAATATAGCTCAGGCCTCGAAAATGGGATGTTTTGGATATTTTGAAAACTGCGGGGGGTTTTGGACAAATATGACCAAACGCCGCTTTCATTTCTTTGCCTATGATGCGTATAAAAAGTCGTAATTTCAAATTGCGAATACGTGCAGAGAGCCAGAAATTGACTCCAAAATATGGCTCAGGCTTTGAAATTGGGATGTTTGGGATATTTTGAAAACTGCAAAGGGGGATTGGGACAAATGTGTCCAAACGCCGCTTTCAGTACTTGGCATGTGTTGGGTATAAAAAAGTCGCAATTTCAAACTGCAAATACGTACGGAGAGCCAGAATTTGGCACCAAAATATGGCTCAGGCCTCGAAATTGAGATGTTTGGGATATTTCGAAAACTGAAGGGGAGTTTGTGCAAAATGTGACTAACTGCCGCTTTCAGGACCTGGCATATGTTGGGTATAAAAATTCGTAATATCGAAATGCGAATACGTGCATAGAGCCAGAATTTTGCTCCAAAATATGGCTCAGGCCTCGAAATTGGGATGTTTGGGATATTTTGAAAACTGCAGGGGAGTTTGTGCAAAATGTGGCTTATTGCCGCTTTCAGTACTTGTCATATGTTGGGTATAATATGTCGTAATTTCAAACTGCGAATACGTGCAGAGAGCTAAAATTTGGCTCCAAAATATTGCTCAGGCCTTGAAATTGGGATATTTGGGATATTTTGAAAACTGCATGGGAGTTTATGCAAAATGTGACTAACTGCCACTTTCAGGACTTGGCATATGTTGGGTATAAAAAGTCGCAATTTCAAACTGCGAATACGTGCATAGAGCCAGAATTTGGCTCCAAAATATGGCTCAGGCCTCGAAATTGGGATGTTTGAGATATTCTGAAAACTGCGTGGGGGGTTTGGGACAAATATGACCAAACGCCGCTTTCAGTACTTGGCATATGTTGGGTATAAAAAGTCGTAATTTCAAACTGCGAATACGTGCAGAAAGCCAGAATTTAGCTACAAAATATGGCTCAGGCTTCGATATTGGGCTGTTTGGGATATTTTGAAAACTGCAGGGAGGTTTGGGACAAATGTGACTAACGCCGCTTGCAGTACTTGGCATATGTTGGGTATAAAAATCGTAATTTCAAACTGCGAATACGTGCAGAGAGCCAGAATTTTCCTCCAAAATATGGCTCAGGCCTCGAAATTGAGATATTTGGGATATTTCGAAAACTGCAGGGAGGTTTGGGACAAATGTGACCCAACGCCGCTTTCAGTGCTTCGCATATGTTACGTATAAAAAGTTGTAATTTCACACTGCGAATACGTGCATAGAGCAAGAATTTGGCTCCAAAATTTGGCTAAGGCCTCGAAATTGGGATGTTTGGGATATTTTGAAAACTGCGGGGGGGTTTTGGACAAATATGACCAAACGCCGCATTCAGTACTTGGCATATGTTGGGTATAAAAAGTAGTAATTTCATACTGCGAATATGTGCAGAGAGCCAGAATTTGGCTCCAAAATATGGCTCAGGCCTCGAAAATGGGATGTTTGGGATATTTTGAAAACTGCACGGGGGTTTGGGACAAATATGACCAAACGCCGCTTTCATTTCTTTGCATATGTTGCGTATAAATAGTCGTAATTTCATATTGCGAATACGTGCAGAGAGCCAGAATTTGGCTCCAAAATATGGCTCAGGCCTCGAAATTGGGATGTTTGGGATATTTTGAAAACTGCAAGGGGGATTTGGGACAAATGTGTCCAAACGCCGCTTTCAGTACTTGGCATGTGTTGGGTATAAAAAAGTCGCAATTTCAAACTGCGAATACGTATGGAGAGCCAGAATTTGGCACCAAAATATGGCTCAGGCCTCGAAATTGGGATGTTTGGGATATTTCGAAAACTGCAGGGGAGTTTGTGCAAAATGTGACTCACTGCCGCTTTCAGGACTTGGCATATGTTGGGTATAAAAATTTGTAATATCAAACTGCGAATACGTGCATAGAGCCAGAATTTTGCTACAAAATATGGCTCAGGCCTCGACATTGGGATGTTTGAGATATTTTGAAAACTGCAGGGGAGTTTGTGCAAAATGTGGCTTATTGCCGCTTTCAGTACTTGTCATATGTTGGGTATAATATGTCGTAATTTCAAACTGCGAATACGTGCAGAGAGCTAAAATTTGGCTCCAAAATATTGCTCAGGCCTTGAAATTGGGATATTTGGGATATTTTGAAAACTGCATGGGAGTTTATGCAAAATGTGACTAACTGCCACTTTCAGGACTTGGCATATGTTGGGTATAAAAAGTCGCAATTTCAAACTGCGAATACGTGCATAGAGCCAGAATTTGGCTCCAAAATATGGCTCAGGCCTCGAAATTGGGATGTTTGGGATATTCTGAAAACTGCGTGGGGGGTTTGGGACAAATATGACCAAACGCCGCTTTCAGTACTTGGCATATGTTGGGTATAAAAAGTCGTAATTTCAAACTGCGAATACGTGCAGAAAGCCAGAATTTAGCTACAAAATATGGCTCAGGCTTCGATATTGGGCTGTTTGGGATATTTTGAAAACTGCAGGGAGGTTTGGGACAAATGTGACTAACGCCGCTTGCAGTACTTGGCATATGTTGGGTATAAAAATCGTAATTTCAAACTGCGAATACGTGCAGAGAGCCAGAATTTTCCTCCAAAATATGGCTCAGGCCTCGAAATTGAGATATTTGGGATATTTCGAAAACTGCAGGGAGGTTTGGGACAAATGTGACCCAACGCCGCTTTCAGTGCTTCGCATATGTTACGTATAAAAAGTTGTAATTTCAAACTGCGAATACGTGCATAGAGCAAGAATTTGGCTCCAAAATTTGGCTAAGGCCTCGAAATTGGGATGTTTGGGATATTTTGAAAACTGCGGGGGGGTTTTGGACAAATATGACCAAACGCCGCATTCAGTACTTGGCATATGTTGGGTATAAAAAGTAGTAATTTCATACTGCGAATATGTGCAGAGAGCCAGAATTTGGCTCCAAAATATGGCTCAGGCCTCGAAAATGGGATGTTTGGGATATTTTGAAAACTGCACGGGGGTTTGGGACAAATATGACCAAACGCCGCTTTCATTTCTTTGCATATGTTGCGTATAAATAGTCGTAATTTCATATTGCGAATACGTGCAGAGAGCCAGAATTTGGCTCCAAAATATGGCTCAGGCCTCGAAATTGGGATGTTTGGGATATTTGAAAACTGCAAGGGGGATTTGGGACAAATGTGTCCAAACGCCGCTTTCAGTACTTGGCATGTGTTGGGTATAAAAAAGTCGCAATTTCAAACTGCGAATACGTACGGAGAGCCAGAATTTGGCACCAAAATATGGCTCAGGCCTCGAAATTGGGATGTTTGGGATATTTCGAAAACTGCAGGGGAGTTTGTGCAAAATGTGACTCACTGCCGCTTTCAGGACTTGGCATATGTTGGGTATAAAAATTTGTAATATCAAACTGCGAATACGTGCATAGAGCCAGAATTTTGCTACAAAATATGGCTCAGGCCTCGACATTGGGATGTTTGAGATATTTTGAAAACTGCAGGGAGGTTTGCGACAAACGTGACCAAACGCCGCTTTCAGTACATGGCATATGTTGGGTATAAAAAAGTTGCAATTTCAAACATCGAATACGTGCAGAAAGCCAGAATTTGGCTCCAAAAAATGGCTCAGGCCTCGAAATTGGGATGTTTGGGATATTTTGAAAACTGCAGGAGAGTTTGTGCAAAATGTGACTTATTGCCGCTTTCAGTACTTGGCCTATGTTGGGTATAATAAGTCGTAATTTCAAACTGCAAATACAAGAGAGCTAAAATTTAGCCCCAAAATATTGCTCAGGCCTCGAAATTGGGATATTTGGGATATTTCGAAAATTACATGGGAGTTTATGCAAAATGAGACTTACTGCCACTTTCAGGACTTGGCATATGTTGGGTATAAAAAGTCGCAATTTCAAACTGCGAATACGTGCATAGAGCCAGAATTTGGCTCCAAAATATGGCTCAGGCCTCGAAATTGGGATGTTTGGGACATTTTGAAAACTGCGTGGGGGGTTTGGGACAAATATGACCAAACGCCTCTTACAGTACTTGGCATATGTTGGGTATAAAAAGTCGTAATTTCAAACTGCGAATACGTGCAGAAAGCCAGAATTTAGCTCCAAAATATGACTCAGGCCTCGATATTGGGATGTTTGGGATATTTTGAAAACTGCAGGGAGGTTTGGGACAAATGTGACCAAACGCCGCTTTCATTTCTTTGCATATGTTGCGTATAAAAAGTCGTAATTTCAAATTGCGAATACGTGCAAAGAGCCAGAATTTGGCTCCAAAATATGGCTCAGACTTCGAAATTGGGATGTTTGGGATATTTTGAAAACTGCAGGGAGGTTTGCAACAAATGTGACCAAACGCCGCTTTCAGTACATGGCATATGTTGGGTATAAAAAAGTCGCAATTTCAAACATCGAATAAGTGCAGAAAGCCAGAATTTGGCTCCAAAAAATGGCTCAGGCCTCGAAATTGGGATGTTTGGGATATTTTGAAAACTGCAGGGGAGTTAGTGCAAAATGTGACTTATTGCCGCTTTCAGTACATGGCATATCCCAGCAAACACAAATCATCTAGGCAACGTTCGCCTATCTCTTCCCATAGGTGTGGGAATGATTTGCATTGAGAATGGTGCATGAGAGCCTTTGAGAAACTTTTACTCAAAAAATCCAAACACAAATGTTTCAGTTTAAATTGTTTTTCTACAATTATTTTGTTCCAAATGTAAAACAAATAGTTTTTACATGTTTAAATATAAAATTTATGGTGTTTTTTTGTAAAATTCATTAATAAATTTTGAATGATATATATTGGCTGAGTGAAACCTTTAAAATCCATTTAGTTATAATATGAACAGAAAAAAGTAGTTTTCCAAATTTTCTAAAAATCGCTCTTTTTAACACAATTTGACTCCTTATGCATTCTACTAAACACTATATCATGTTGAAATATATAATTTATGTATTATTCCCTAAAATAATTTATATAAATTATAAAAGTTGCTGGAAAGTGGTCTGAAAGAATCTGAAAACTTTTTGTTGTGTTATATATTGGAATGTTCTTATTAACTATGTCTCAAGTTCACAGTTTATCAAACAAGAAGATTAACATTCGTCAACTCTTAAAATCTTATATGTTATCTTGCTGGTGCAAAATGGGTGAATCTTTAGGAACAGCTCGTATCTATATATGACAAATGGTGTTTTCCCTAACTCAAACAATGTAGGGTTTATTATTCTACACATATTTCTAATGACTCTTAGATGTTTACATTCTCTGAAGTATAATTGTGAAGGCTGTGTCCATCACTCTCAACACAGATTCTTAAACTCCTCTCTGCAGGTTCAACTATATAATTAGTTTCCATTTTGAATCTCCATGGACATTTGTATCCAAAATGAAACCAATGTGGTTTCCTTCAGCGCCTTCAGCCAGCACATTTGCTCATTCATTTCCACAGATTCCAACATGGTAGGGGATTTACAGAAATTTGTATATTCATATTGTTATATATTAAAAATATGAATGCAGTTCAATATGATAAGACAAATACATGAGTTTATGATAAATTCGTTTTCTGTGATATACCATTGATATGCTCTTTTTTTTCTTTAAACGGCAGACTAAACTAAAGTGCTCACATCAACAGATTTGATGTATAAATGGTCAACGCTCAACAGAGTTAGTATAAATGTATTAGTATAAATCTTACTTGTCTCATTGTTAATTCACATTCAATGTCAACTTGTGGTTTTGATGTGGCACGTTTGGCCAAGTCATCCGCCACCTCGTTGAGCACTATTCCAACATGAGATGGAACAGTTCAATATGAGTTAGTTAGTTTAGTTCATTTATTATGCACCCCATACCCATCTTGTGGGCGGTAGTGGAAAGGGTTACAGAGGCACATAATGGGCTCAGGGACTGAACCCCACAATTCATTTAGCTAAGCAAGTTACAATCTTGATGAGCTAGTTACAAAATTCAATATAAGTCATCACATCAACAATGGGTTCGAGATCGACCTCAAGTACAGGTTCTAAATTAAGCAACTGACATATGTGGAGAGCTAGTATCAAAATTTATATGTTTGTCCTGCACACCGCCCCCCATCCAGTGGGCAGCGGTGGATAGGTTACAATCACTTAGTTGTTATCTACAGTTAGCAAACTGGGGATATTTGGCTAAAATTTCTGGTAGCAGATCATTTTGAATGAAATATTGACACATCGCTGGAACATTGGTTATAGAATTGTCTCTAAATTCATGTATCTTTTCGCACTCCATCACATAGTGACGGAGGGTGTGCGAATAATTTTGTTGACACAGTTTACATTTGATCAGGTCTACATCAGCAGATAATGAGAATTCCCAGAGATACCTGTAACCGAGTCTAAGCCGAGCAGTAGTAACATCTAGAAGTCTGCTGATTTTATTGGATGATCCATAGATGTGTGGCTCCTCTTGCATGATAGTATGATGATAGATGGAATTACTGGTGTCAATTTCACTTTGCCTCAGATCTACAAGATCTTGTTGAAGTTCTCGGTGTACTGCTGCTCTCAGATTGGTCATTGACAATCCAAGGTTACACTCAACGGCTCCTTTAAAGGCAGATTCTTTGGCTAACTTATCAGCTCTATCATGCATTCGGAGCCCAACATGAGATGGAGACCACATGAAATGGACTCTGTTACCATCCTTAATAATTTTGTTGTATTTGTGTCTAGCTTCCGACACAAGCATGTTACAGTTATGTCTTAAAGAGTTGAGAGCATTTAAGGATGATTAGGAGTCACTTACAATTAATGTATCAAGTTTTGAGACTTGTACACATTTCAGTGCAAGGATCAAGGCAAATAGTTCAGTCTGAAGGGTAGAGGCCCAGTTGTTTATACGGACTCCCCACTCAAAGTATAGGCCATCGCCCATTGTCAGGACAACTGCACTTCCAGCTACACCCGTGGTGCGGTGTAGGGAACCATCAGTGAATATAATTTGAGAGAGAGAATGCTCTGTGGACAGAGCATCAATATGGCTTAAGGTGTTGAGCTTTGCCTCAAGACGAAGCTTGGGCTGATCTCTAATTTGCTTCTTGGGTGGAAAGGGAGGGATTAAAACTGGAAAGGGTGTAACCTCCTACGGTGCAGGAAAGTGCCTTTGTTGTTTCTCTTGGTACAAATCATGAACCCCATATATTCTGAGTTGAGTTCCAGTTTTTGTTATCCATTTGGAACAATGCTGATCTTCAATAAAGAAATTCTGGAGGGCTTCTGTGCAAGGATTAGGATGAGTTAGCCAAAGCATTTTTATACCAATTTGACAGTTAATTTCAGTAACACGATCAAAAACGCTCAGAATATTAAGTTCCTGTCTCATATTAAGTATCTTTTTGGTACGAGGGCACCCAAGGATTATCCTCAAGGCTTCGTTCTGCAATTTTTCAAGCCCTCCAAGCTTTCTTTCAGGCATCAAAACCAGCAGAGATGCAGCATAATCCACTAAAGATCTGATGTATGCAAAGTACATCATTTTGACAATTCTGACATTGGCACCATAGCCTGTAAGACAAATACATGAGTTTATGATAAATTCGTTTTCTGTGATATAACATTGATACGCTCTTTTTTTCTTTAAACGGCAGAATAAACTAAATCACATTATCAATGGGTTCGAGATCAACCAGAATTCCAGTTTCTAGGCAGGCGATGAGTACTCACAATAACCTTAAGCGTCAAAACAAAAATGTGTATACTCTTTTTATATCCTGAATGGATATAACAAAGGGGATATTAATAGGGTATTAAAATTGTCAACACAAGATAGAACACGAAACAATGGGTATAAATTGGATAAGTTTAGATTTAGGAAAGACTTGGGTAAATACTGGGTCAGTAACAGGGTTGTTGATTTGTGGAATTTTTCTTAACTTATAAATTTATCTTTATTTATCTTAAACTGGTTGGGAGAGGTACAGTTTTTAACATAATTGGGAAGGTCATTCCACATTCGAGGTCCCTTGATTTGTAAAGCATTTCTAGTTTGACTAAGTCGTACTCTTGGAATATCAAATAGGTATTTGTTTCTGGTGTGGTGCTCATGGGATCTGTTACAACCTTCTAGGAAGCTTTTAAGGTCAGGATTGACATTACAGTGCAGCGTTTTATATATATAAAATACACATGAGAGTATGTGCAGGGACTTAATATCTAACATATTCAGAGATTTGAGTAAGGGGTCCATATATACTTCCCGGTTGCCTGAAATGCTATGCCTACTATAGCGGCTTTAGGTATTGTATGCACTAGCTCTATCTATAGATCCAACATTATGTTTGTAAATCAACTATGTATGTACTTTCCTGAATAAAATTGACTTTACTGTACACTTATATTCTCTGTGGATTTGTTATCCCCTATCGTTTGGGAGAAAAAAAATGACTAATACGTTCGGCGAATGACTTTGACTTCAACTTCACTTTGACTTTGTTCATGTCATCGTATTTTCCGTAATATATAAAGGTTATGACAATGCAATTATATTATTGTGTGCAAATAAATTTGAAATTTCATGTACCCTAAAAATAGTAAAATAAAGAATAAGAATAATTAAATAATTGTTGTAGTAAATTGTCACACGTTCATCATACGCAAACGAACACACAGTTTGGAGCGTCAGTACAACAAGACCGCCGCCATTTTAAAACACGGCTTCGAATGTAAGAAATGTTTTTCTCGTACTAACACTGTGTTATACAATAGATTAGGTCTTGAATTCAAAAATTTAGTTGTTACATCTGACAGAGTATGTTAGACGGTGTAATGCTGGTCCATGTTGACGTATTTGTGGTCTTGGTTGGTTTAAATGTGGAGGCGAGGCCTGGCAGTGCTGGTGTATGTGGAGGCGAGGCCTGGCAGTGCTGGTGTATGTGGAGGCGAGGCCTGGCTGTGCTAGTGTGTATGTGGAGGCGAGGCCTGGCAATGCTGGTGTATGTGGAGGCGAGGCCTGGCTGTGCTAGTGTGTATGTGGAGGCGAGGCCTGGCTGTGCTAGTGTGTATGTGGAGGCGAGGCATGGCTGTGCTAGTGTGTATGTGGAGGCGAGGCCTGGCAGTGCTGGTGTATGTGGAGGCGAGGCCTGGCTGTGCTAGTGTGTATGTGGAGGCGAGGCCTGGCAGTGCTGGTGTATGTGGAGGCGAGGCCTGGCTGTGCTAGTGTGTATGTGGAGGCGAGGCCTGGCTGTGCTAGTGTGTATGTGGAGGCGAGGCCTGGCTGTGCTGGTGTATGTGGAGGCGAGGCCTGGCTGTGCTAGTGTGTATGTGGAGGAGAGGCCTGGCTGTGCTAGTGTGTATGTGGAGGCGAGGCCTGGCTGTGCTAGTGTGTATATGGAGGCGAGGCCTGGCTGTGCTGGTGTATGTGGAGGCGAGGCCTGGCTGTGCTAGTGTGTATGTGGAGGCGAGGCCTGGCTGTGCTAGTGTGTATGTGGAGGCGAGGCCTGGCTGTGCTAATGTGTATGTGGAGGCGAGGCCTGGCTGTGCTAGTGTGTATGTGGAGGCGAGGCCTGGCTGTGCTAGTGTGTATGTGGAGGCGAGGCCTGGCTGTGCTAGTGTTTATGTGGAGGCGAGGCCTGGCTGTGCTAGTGTGTATGTGGAGGCGAGGCATGTACAACACTCCCCAATAGGAAGAAAACCCACTGGGTTCTAGGCTAGGTTAGGCTTATCTGTAATAATTGAATTAAGCCTAGCAAAGCCTAGAACCTAGTTCAGTAATTTAAAAAATGTTGTAACTTGAAAAATGCCATTCAATACATTAAACAATTTAAATATTTTCAGGCAATCAACACAACCCTCTCATGTTGGCTAACCCTCTCTCATGTTGGTCAAAATTTAATTATTTTTTTATGGAGTAATCTTTGCTGTTGAAATGTAGTCTTTTTGAGACTACATTTCAAATGTAGTGTGTGTGGAGGCGCGTATGTTAGGTATTACCTAACATACACGGTCTAATATATCTATCTGTGTGAAATAGATGAAATCCATTTATTTGATATTCAGCTAATAGTTCTGTATTTTCTACATTCATCCATGTTTTGGTAAGTGCAATAATATGTATTGTTTCATTGCAGATTAGAGATTCTAGATAGTTCTAGATTTCCGAAGTACTGAAACGCGCGCCGTACAGGCTTGGTGGATCTAGGTGCAAGGTAAAATTATTTACATTTACTTGTTTTTTTATTTATATTCATATATATATATATATATATATATATATATATATATATATATATATATATATATATATATATATATATATATATATATAATATATATATATTATATATATATATATTATATATGTGTGTATATGTATTTGTATGTATATAAATTTGTGTGTAAATCACGGAAATTAACTTGAGGAAACTGGCAACCAAACACCAGTAGGCAGTCTACTGTATTTTATCAAACCCTTATTAGAATAATAGATCTTGTAATAATTTTGCAAAAATAGTGGCATTTACTATTTTTAAAAGATTATTAAAAAATTTACCGATATGGTGCATTCGGAAGACAAACCAAATTTTTTCACTTCCTACAATTGAGCACCTACTACATCCAGATTCTAGGGAGGAAAGGAAGGACGATCTTACTGGATCCCATAGCCTCTCCGAGGCACAAACCAGGCTTGTACACAACCCTCCCCCTGCACCCAAGCTATGTCAACAGGCCGTTCTCCCTCTTCGCCCTTACATCATCACACACACAGATCACAATAACGTGATGCATCAAATGAACAAATCCACAAGGGCCGTGATGAAGATTCAAACCTGTGTCCGGGAGCATCCCAGACATTGCCTTAATTATCTGTAATCAACTGATTTTCAGAGCTGCTCATTACAAAATACTCTTTAAAAAATTGCTTCTTAACAATAAGAGCATTTCAATATATCCATAATCATCTGTATCAAACCTTATTACAGGTAAAACCAGTAGGCAGTCTACTGTATTTTATCAAACCCTTATTAGAATAATAGATCTTGTAATAATTTTGCAAAAATAGTGGCATTTACTATTTTTAAAAGATTATTAAAAAATTTACCGATATGGTGCATTCGGAAGACAAACCAAATTTTTTCACTTCCTACAATTGAGCACCTACTACATCCAGATTCTAGGGAGGAAAGGAAGGACGATCTTACTGGATCCCATAGCCTCTCCGAGGCACAAACAAGGCTTGTACACAACCCTCACCCTGCACCCGAGCTATGTCAACAGGTCGTTCTTTCTCTTCGCCCTTACATAATCACACAGAGATCACAATAACGTGATGCATCAAATGAACAAATCCACAAGGGCCGTGACGAGGATTTGATCCTGCGTCCGGGAGCATCCCAGACACTGCCTAAATCGACTGAGCTACAACAGGGTAAAAGGATCCAGGAAGTTCAGTAGAAGTTTGGTTTCAACCCTTTTACCCTGTTGTAGCTCAGTCGATTAAGGCAGTGTCTGGGATGCTCCCGGACACAGGTTTGAATCCTCATCACGGCCCTTGTGGATTTGTTCATTTGATGCATCACGTTATTGTGATCTGTGTGTGATGATGTAAGGGCGAAGAGGGAGAACGGCCTGTTGACATAGCTCGGGTGCAGGGGGGGGGGTTGTGTAAAAGCCTGGTTTGTGCCTGTTACGACCCTGGGTTCTCCAGTGGAAACCAGAGGTCAAAACTTGAGCTATTAAACTTTCTAGTAGTACAGTTGGGTGCATCTCAAATGGCAATTGTTTGTATTTTCCCTGCCAGACGTAAGACTATTTTTGTTTCTCAAAGAGCATTTAAAGACTGAGCTGGGGGTTGATTATTAATTAATAACATAGGCACCAACTTTGCTTACTAAGACTTTCTAATCATTCATAAAGTAACAATACGTTGCATAGGGGAAGATCTTTAATGTGCTTAGCTGCACAATCAATTAGGCTCCTTCCGGCACCACGACATGAGGGAGGCTAGCTGATCGCTAGGAGCGGTCTCTTCTCTGGCTGGTGTTCGTGCGAATAAGATCTACTCTGTGGCTGCACCCCTACTCTTCTCCCTTCTCCTCTTACTTATTTCCCTTACCTGAAGTTCCTGTATCCTTAAGTTAAGTACGGGGCATTATTAAGTGTACCTACTCTGGTAGTAACGATTGGTGAGACCTGGGGGTAGTATTTGCCAGTGTTTTGGGTACCCCTAAGTGTTGTGTTTTGTATTAGGGTCCCACGTGGTTTCCCTACCCTAAGCTGCATCCAGCTTCAGTGCTTATCCAGTAGTACTTTACCCTAGCTTGTTATTAGTGTAAACCTTGTATCCTGTCTAAGTGGACCAAGGCTTTTAACGTAAGATAGCGTGGTAAAGTTATTATTATTATTGTTATTGGTGTGAGTGTATATGGGGGGTTGTTAAGGGGTTAATAAATAAGTACATGAATTACAGAGTATCCCTTCTTCCAGTGTGGGAGCGCATTGATCAACCCTTAGACTAACATATATGGTCTAGTAGCAAGTTATTACTACTGTGGATAGTTTATTTTGGGGGCCGGGCCTTTTAGCTCTCCCATATTTGATACTCTTGTCTTCTAACTACCCTTACCCCTTAATAGTACCAGTACCCCATAGAAGCCCAACACATCTATTTGTGTAACAAGTGGTTGGCCAGTCCGGGAGGAACATTATAAGTGTAAAAAATTAGATTCTTGAGTGCCAAAATTAAAATTTTTTGTTTTCCGCAGAACGGTTGTGTGCTAGCCTAGGGTCCAGCTCATCTAGCAAAGGACATTCTTGCACTGACTGGACACCCAGCTGGATCCCTTCACGATTAAGGTTAGTGTGGCCTTGTGTTAGGGGCCGTGCAAATTTTTGTTTTTTTCCAATTTTTATTTTTTAATTTTTTCTTTGGCTGGGAGCTAAAATTATTAGTGATGTCTTCTGAAATGCAGAAACTGGCAAGGGAGCCTTCAGTGGTAGAGATAAAGAAACTTAAAAAGTCTAATTTAGTATTGTTAGGCCAGGAATTTGGCCTAGAATTAAATGTCGCAGATAAAAAGTGGACTTTGGTGAATGAAATATTACAACATTGTATTGATGAAGAACTATTGGCAAGTGATACACCTTTATGCCAGCCTAGCCAAGCAGAAAGTGCAACTCATAGGGAGAGAGAATTAGCTTTAGAATTAGCAAAAATAAAATTAGAGGAGCAAAGACTCAAAACCGAGGAGGCTAGAATTAGAGTGAATGCCACTGGACCTCCACCTGCCGGGGATTCAAACCCCAGGCATTATGAGAAAAAGCATAATTTGCCTGAATTTTCCGAGTCAGACCCTGAAAGGTTTTTCAACCATTTTCAGAGATTGGCCATGTCCATGAACTGGCCAAAGGAAGAGTGGGTGAAAATCCTACAGGGAAGACTTAGGGGTAAAGCACAAGATATTTTCATAAACATGCCTGACGACGAGTGTTTCGAATATGATAAAGTCAGGGAATGTATTTTGCGGGCATATGAAATTACTCCTGAAGCTCACCGCCAAGTTTATCGTAACCTTAGGCCTACTCACAACCAACCGCTCACTGAATTTGTGAATGATCAAATTCGATTATTTGATAGATAGATTCGCTCGGCGAAAGCCGAAACATACGAGGCTCTCAGGAACTTAATTTTAATGGAGCATTTTATAGATATTATGCCAGAGAATGTTTCAAATTACATTAGAGGAAGGGTAGAGGTAAATTCTAAAATAGGGGATTTGGCCAAGTTGGCAGAAAACTACCAATTGGCGGGCAAAAGGCCCAATAAAAATAATTATACCCCACAGAGTAGCAAAACTTATACCCACAGCCAGTCCAGACCAGCTCATTCTAACCCTTTACCTAATGCACCTTCTGTTTCAGACATAACTAACCCTGTTAAAGTGTCTAGCCCAACGGAACCTAAAGGTGAACCGAAGGGTAATTCTGTTAGTAATGTCTCTTCTCCCCGACGTTTTTGTGGTCACTGTAATCGTTCAAACCACAATATTAGCCGTTGTTGGCAACTGTACCCAGAAAAAAGACCCAATGCTCTAGTTGTGACACAGGGCTTGAGGCCTTCGGAAGGGTTAGGGAGTAAAACCTCCAACCCACAGTGGTTGGACCTGCTTACCCCATTCTTATCGAAAGGGAGACTACTTTTGTCTGAGGGTTCTTCCTGGAAGGACGTGGTGATCTTCCGAGACACAGGTGCCATCCAGACTTTAATTTTAGAGAGTGCGTTGCTAGGTGCCAACACTCTCGACACTGGAGAGGTGGTACTGGTCGAGGGTGTCACTAGTGATACTCGAGCAGTACCCCTCCATAAGGTTACCCTGGAATCTGATTTCCACAAGGGTGTTTGTACAGTCGGAGTCACTTCATACCTACCTTTCCCTAATGTTGGTGTAATAGTTGGTAATGATTTAGCAGGGGATAAGGTAGGGGACTCCAGACTGCCTATTATGTTGCCTACCCCTAAGGTTTGCCTGGATCCACCCGCCGCAGAAAATAATGTTGTGTACCCTGCGTGCGCGGTGACCAGGTCTATGGGACTTAAATGTAAGGGCAGCCCTGTGCTTGCCAAGGTGGTAAATCCCGAGGTCACGAGGAGCTTTCCGAGTGGTGAAAACCAAGTGGACCTCGCGGACACATTCATGGCCCGACTCGATGACGTGGCCGAGGACATTGTGGAGAGCCTGCCACCGCCATCTACAGAGAGTAGTGGGGAGGTGGAGGAGAACACTGTTGAGCCTCGGCCAATGGCATCTGACCAAGGCCTAGATGCCTCCTTGAGTGAGTTACAGAAAGCTGACCCCACTCTTGCAGATTGTCATGAGACAGCTGTCTCTATGGAGGAAATTGTAGACGCAGCAACTGGGTACTACTACAATGATCGGATTTTGATGAGAAAATGGAGACCACAGAGTGCTCCCTTGTCAAATGAGTGGGAGGTAGTCCACCAGGTTATGTTGCCGACCTGCTATAGAGAAAGAGTTTTGGCAGCTGCTCA
Source organism: Procambarus clarkii (assembly GCF_040958095.1). Taxonomy (NCBI): domain Eukaryota; kingdom Metazoa; phylum Arthropoda; class Malacostraca; order Decapoda; family Cambaridae; genus Procambarus; species Procambarus clarkii. The sequence continues at coordinate 5,022,191 of NC_091218.1, read as the reverse complement.
TGATGATCCTATGGGGGAACATCAAGGTATTAATATTACGTATCACAAAATTTTAAAGTATTTTTTCTGGCCCAAGCTGAAAAGCGATGTGGCAAAATTTTGTAATGCGTGTGTTGTTTGTCAACTGGTTGGGAAACCAAACCAGACTCCACCTAAAGCTCCTCTAAGGCCTATTGTCGTGCCAGAGGAACCATTTTCTCATGTGGTAATGGACTGTGTTGGACCATTACCTAGAACTAAGTCTGGTAATATTTACCTAATCACGATGATGTGTATCACTACTCGTTACCCAGAGGCTTTTGCTGTAAGGAACATCCGAGCAAAAACTGTTGTTGCTCGTATGTTGCAATTTTTTTCCACTTTTGGACTGCCTCGGGTTGTGCAAACTGACAATGGTACTAATTTTAAGTCTGATGTTTTTGAGCAATTTTGTAAGGAACATGGAATAACTCATAAGGTTTCCAGCCCATACCATCCACAGAGTCAGGGGGGTAATTGAACGTTTCCATCTAACTCTGAAGCAGATGTTGAAGACATCGTGCGAGAGTTCCCACACCTTCTGGGATGAGAATTTACCGTATGTTTTGTTTGCGGCTAGAGAGGGATTACAAAGTTCACTGGGCTGTTCTCCTTTTGAGTTAGTCTTTGGCCATAAAGTTCGTGGACCCTTGCAAATGTTACAGGAGAATCTGTTAGGGAACGTAACGTTATCCGAAGGTTCGGCTTTCTTTGCGCAACACCACCAGAGACTCAAGGACTGCAAGGCGGCTGCATTTAAGTATCTTGGCAAGGCCCAAGAAAAGATGAAAGAATGTAACGATGCTAAATCTAAGTTACGGGTATTTCAGCCTGGCGACCCTGTCCTGGTATTAAAGCCTCGACTAGGGAACACTATGTCCCACAAGTAAGAAGGCCCCTACATTGTGACAGAAAAGACTGGGGACCTCACGTACAAAGTGAGGCACTCTGACAAACGTAACCAGGTAATGCTCATACATGTAAATCGACTGAAGAAGTTCCAGGGCCCCAGGCCTATTGCACTAACCAATGTTTCCATTTCCAGTGAGAGAGGGGATGATTGTTCTGGGGACCCAACTAATCTCATTTTCAATAATTCTAGTTCTGTGAATGCTGTGGAGGGACTGTCCCATTTGCAGATGGCCCAACGTGAAGAGGTGCAGTCGTTGGTTGATGAATTCTCCAGTCTGTTCGGGGAGGTCCCGACCCAGACTGATGCCATTTGCCATGATGTCGAGTTGACGGACTACACTCCCATTCGCCTTCAACCCTATCAGATGAGTCCAGAAAAGAAGGCCATCGTACGGAAGGAGGTCGACTTCTTGCTCCAGCACGGCCTCATCCGGCCGAGCCAGGGCTCTTGGTGCTTGCCCTGCCTTTTGGTCCCCAAACCAGACGGCTCCTGGCGATTATGCACCGACTATCGGCAGCTCAACAAGGTGACCATTGTGGATGCCTATCCGCTGCCCCTCCTCGAGGACTGCATCGACGAGTTGGGAAATGCCAAGTACGTTTCGAAATTTGACCTCTCGAGGGGGTATTATCAAATCCCACTCACTGAACGTGCTAAACAGCTAACGGCGTTTGTGACACCCGAGGGTGTTTTTGAGTATCAAGTGTTACCGTTCGGCTTGCGTAATGCTCCGGCCACGTTCCAGAGACTCAAGAACTCTCTACTCGCTAAGGTGCCAAATTGTCGGGCGTATTTAGATGATATCGTGCTGTTTGACAGTAATTGGGCTGACCACATAGCTAGGTTACGCCAGTTGTTTGCCATCTTGAAAAGGGCAAATCTTACCTTAAATGCTAAAAAGTGTCATTTTGGCCAAGGCACAGTGACGTACCTCGGTTATGAAGTGGGCCAAGTAAAAGTGTTACCTCGGCAAGATAAAATCAGTGCCATTCTGGAGTATCCAGTACTAAAGTCTAAAAAGGACGTTCAAAGATTTATCGGTATGTGTGCGTACTATCGACGTTTTTGTCAGAACTTTTCCAGTGTTGCCACTCCTCTCACAGACTTGTTGCGGAAAGCCGTTAAATTTAAGTGGTCATCAGACTGTGCAGAGGCATTTAAAAATTTGAAATTGATCTTAGCTTCCGCCCCAGTGCTTGCTAGTCCAAGGTTCGACCGACCGTTTAAAATTCATGTTGACGCGTCTGACTTGGGTGCTGGTGCAGTGTTGTTGCAAACTGGGGATGATCAGGTGGAACACCCAGTATATTATTACTCTGTGAAATTCGACAAGGCGCAACGCAATTATTCAGTGGTAGAAAAAGAGGCGTTGGCGCTAGTGTTAACATGTAAAAAGTTCGAAGTTTACCTCACAGGTAATATAGTGGAAGTGTACACGGACCATAACCCACTAGTTTTCCTGACTCAGATGAAGGGTAAGAATAAACGCATCCTCAGGTGGGCGTTGTACCTACAGGACTTTAATCTTTCCATTACCCACCTACCGGGCAGACTCAACGTGATGGCCGACGCTCTGTCCTGGTTGCCTGAATAACGTTCATCTGAGCCACAGAAAGCCATTTACCAACTGTCATGCTTTAGTTATTTTTTTTTTAGGTTCTCCTGTGACATTAAATATTCCGTGTCCAATTTCTTTACTTCCCTGTTCTTTTATTTTTTGTGTTTTTTTCTTTCAGAGAACTCCTTTGTATTTTTTTTTTGCAGAGAAATTGATTTTGATTGATTTTTTGTTTTTGTCATATGTTTTTCTTTTTATTCTCTGTATACTCTTACAAAAAAATATGACTACTATTCTAGTAGTCACATTTTTTTTTTCTCTGAAGGAGGGAGGAGTGTTACGACCCTGGGTTCTCCAGTGGAAACCAGAGGTCAAAACTTGAGCTATTAAACTTTCTAGTAGTACAGTTGGGTGCATCTCGAATGGCAATTGTTTGTATCTTCCCTGCCAGACGTAAGACTATTATTGTTTCTCAAAGAGCATTTAAAGACTGAGCTGGGGGTTGATTATTAAATAATAACATAGGCACCAACTTTGCTTACTAAGACTTTCTAATCATTCATAAAGTAACAATACGTTGCATAGGGGAAGATCTTTAATGTGCTTAGCTGCACGATCAATTAGGCTCCTTCCGGCACCACGACATGAGGGAGGCTAGCTGATCGCTAGGAGCGGTCTCTTCTCTGGCTGGTGTTCGTGCGAATAAGATCTACTCTGTGGCTGCACCCCTACTCTTCTCCCTTCTCCTCTTACTTATTTCCCTTACCTGAAGTTCCTGTATCCTTAAGTTAAGTACGGGGCATTATTAAGTGTACCTACTCTGGTAGTAACGATTGGTGAGACCTGGGGGTAGTATTTGCCAGTGTTTTGGGTACCCCTAAGTGTTGTGTTTTGTATTAGGGTCCCACGTGGTTTCCCTACCCTAAGCTGCATCCAGCTTCAGTGCTTATCCAGTAGTACTTTACCATAGCTTGTTATTAGTGTAAACCTTGTATCCTGTCTAAGTGGATCAAGGCTTTTAACGTAAGATAGCGTGGTAAAGTTATTATTATTATTGTTATTGGTGTGAGTGTATATGGGGGGTTGTTAAGGGGTTAATAAATAAGTACATGAATTACAGAGTATCCCTTCTTCCAGTGTGGGAGCGCATTGATCAACCCTTAGACTAACATATATGGTCTAGTAGCAAGTTATTACTACTGTGGATAGTTTATTTTGGGGGCCGGGCCTTTTAGCTCTCCCATATTTGATACTCTTGTCTTCTAACTACCCTTACCCCTTAATAGTACCAGTACCCCATAGAAGCCCAACACATCTATTTTTGTAACAGTGCCTCGGAAAGGCTATGGGATCCAATAAGTTCAGTAGAACTTCGGTTTCAACCCTTTTACCCTGTTGTAGCTCAGTCGATTAAGGCAGTGTCTGGGATGCTCCCGGACGCAGGTTCGAATCCTCGTCACGGCCTATGTGGATTTGTTCATTTCATGCATCACGTTATTGTGATCTGTGTGTGTAATTCTTCACCTGCTACAGCAACAGGAATGTGTGTGTGTGTATTTGTGTTGTTGAATATGACGGAAAGTGTAAGATTAATGATTCTAACACAAATCGTCTGAATATTTGTTTTTCTTCACTGTCGAGAGTAGTTAAAAAAATTTACTCGAGTTTATTTTCACACTTTATTTATGGTCCTTCAGTCCCTCTCCTTACTGCTGCTGCTGTTTCTCGCATCTTTGCATCGCTTGTATGTTTGGGGGTTTGGCCTCTTGCTATATATTGATTCCATTTGTGTGTGTTTGGGTCTCAGGCCCTCTCGCAATTTCTGTTGAACAAACCCCTTTTCCTAGTTCTGCATCTCTCCTTTGGTACAAATTTTGTTGTGCTTTTATCATATATTTCACAAAACTTGACATACATTTCATTTACTTCATGTCCTATCAGCAAGTGTTTGTCAAATTCTTTAAGGAAAGTTTATCATCCTGATTGCAGATCTCTTGCGCTATTATGTCAACTTCTTGTGGATTCGCAATCATTATTTAATTTACCTTTAGGTGTTCTTTCACCAGCACAGCAACACTGTACCTCTCCCAACCAGTTTAAGATATAAACTAAGTACTAACTAATTAACTCAATGTAACCTACCTTACCCCCAAAATGTCAATCCATGTCTTCTATTTTAAACAATGCTGTTTTGTTGACCAAATTGTATTTTTGTTTTTTTCTGCAATGTTTCTCCCCCCCCCCCACCACTCTACCACCACATTGAGTTTAGTAGCTCTGTGCACGTCAGGTGCTGTTTAATATACAGACCTACTCCTCCATTTGACCTAGTTTCTCTATCACATCTATATAAATTGCAGTTGGGAATCCAGATTTTACTATCCATGTAATCTTTTTTATTTCTTTTTATATATCTAATTGATTTTTTCTAACAGTTAAACAGAAAATAGTTTAATGGTATTTATTTATTACATTAGAAAGTTATAAAATCTAATGTTGAGATTGAAAGACATACATTATACTCTATTGCCTTAAAGTTTATGCAATATTGTAACAGGTACAAATGCTGTCCTAGTTGGGAGGTGCATATTGTAATGACACAGTGATATATATTTACATATCAAGTATTGCTGATATGTTGAAGCATGTACTGAACAAGATTGGTGGAAACAGATACAAGGTTAAGATTGCTGTAGTCTAGTCTAATTCAATCATTTTTAGTAAGCTTTGAGAACATTTATGGTTGAAGTTGCCGGTGCCAGTGGACCACTTTGTGCTTTAGGCCTGGTGGAGCTTGGTCCACCAGGCTGTTGTTTGGAGTGGCCCGCAGATCCACATACAGTCTGCATATGATATACAGTCTGTTGATCAATTGAACTACAGTAGTTAGTTTCTATCATCCGAATGCACCAATATGTGTTCATTCTTCCCAGATGAAGGAACTAGGTAATATTCATCATCTGAAGCTTTTCCACACTCATGATACACGAGAGGTTTAAAAAACTTTTAAAACTTTTTGACCTATGTATTTAAAAGCAATTCTAAAGTTAAAAAGTGTAGCATAGGCCCCTCGCAGAATGTTCTTAATATGATCCTCAGGTTATAGTTTTCTATCTAAAACCACCCCTAGATCTCTTTCTTGATCAGAATTCTTTATAGATCTCTGTGGCTCGATCATAGAAACTGAGTAAATTCGTTACACTGGACCTTCCAGATTGAATACCATGCTGACAGTCTGATATATCATTCAGTACGTCTGCATCTGAAATTGAGCAATACCGGATTTAATATTTGGTTTTATAAATTTTATACTTATAATCTTAACTTATTTCAGAGACCACGAGTAATCTGGGCTTCGAACTCAACAGAAAAGCCTTCCGTAGACCTGCTTCTTTGCTACATAATAGACAAAATTTAGTAAGTATTGATTTATTATGTGTTTATTTATTTATTTTTTCTTTATATACAAGAAGGTACATTGGGGGAGAGTACAGTGACTTGAAGTTATACATTCTTGTAAAGCAACTAGCACTCATAGCGTTTCGGGCAGATCTAAGTATAGACCAAGGAACTTACCATCTTTTTTATTTCTGATGTTAACATTGTGTAACTGTAGATGAATTGCATTTGTTGATTTGCTCCCAAGTAAGATGTTTTAGGTCCTTTCTATGTTTAGTGTGAGTTTGTTGGTTGACATTAATAAGTGGATTTTTTTTTAATTTATTGTTTACATCATTATTTAATATGAGTGGGTTGGAGTCTGAGTAGATGAGGTTAGTGTCATCATTATCTCATATCTCAGTGATTTTGTCGTAATGTTCAAGTAGCTGTACTGTACAAGTAGAGGACATGAGAGATAGCTGTAAGAGGTATTTCAATATCTTCCTGCTCTAAATCCATGTTGGCCTCGATTGTGGAGGTCATTGGTCTCTATAAAACTAGTAACCTGACTCCTGATCACTCTCAAATAATTTTATTATGTGGGATGTTAGTGCAACTGGTCTATAATTCTTTGCCAATGCTTGTGTTCTGTTGTGTTGTTTTGGTAGTGATGTGCAATGTGTTGTTTTGGTAGTGATTCGTCCAGTTCTGGTAGTAGTGCGGTTGTTGTGTGGTGTAGTACTTGTGTGCTTGTTAATGACTTGTATTCCAGTCTTGTGGGTATATCCTTTCCCCTACGGGCCAACTGCTTTGTTCTTACCTAGCATTTTGCTTTGTTTGGGTATGAATGTTTGTGTGCCGTATATTTTGCAAAATTTGCCATATATCTCATTATTTACTCCTCTGCCTAGCAACAAGTCTGTCTAATTATACTCATTAACTGTTTTTCAAAGTTCCCCATAGTGTCCTTTATTGAAATCGAGTTCATGAACCGTTTCAATGTTCTTATTTTCTTCTAGATTATATCTTAAAGTATATTTAAATATTATTGTTATTAAATGTTATTGTGACATTGCATTGCAATTGAGCTATGTTGTTTACCATACCGTTCATTTCGTGAGTATAAGTATAGATGCCACACTTGTGACAGGTAAAACCATGCCTTTTTTGAAAAACAGCACCGTCTGTTGAACGTAAGAGCAACCCACACTATATTATGTTGCGATATTATTTCAATATTTCCGATTGCATTGATAATTTGAATTTTCATAGATTTCAATTTATTTTCATTTCGATTCAATAATTTTGTGTGACATTGCATTGAAATTGAGCTGTGTTGTTTACCATACTGTTCATTTCATGAGTATAGTTTATTTTTTTATTTTTTTCATTTCATTTTTTTAGCTGTTCTTATTTTTCAGTGATGGGAGTATCAGATCATTTGAAGTTCCCAATTTTCTGATGGAAGCATCAGACCATTATAGAATGCATCGGATGAGGTAGTTTGGAATGGTGGGAAGGACGAGAGGAGGGGATGGTGGGGAAGACGAGGGGACAGAGGAGAGGGTAATGGTGGGGAGGATGAGGGGACTGGGGAGTTGGGGATGGTGGGGACAGGGGAATGCTGGGGAGGACAAAGGGACAGGTGAATGGGAGATGGTGGAGGAGGAAGAAGGGACAGGGGAGGGGAAAATGGTAAGGAGGACGATGGGACAGGGAAGTGGGAATAGTGGGGACGATGTGGGGACGGGGAAGTGGGAAGGACGAGAGGACTGTGGAATGGGGAATGGCAAAGTGAATTATAATTATATATATTAATTAATTCTTATAAATTTCCAGAAGCCTGTATCAACACCCACACTAATGCAACTAAAAGAGATGTTGAGACAAGTATTGCTGATATGTTGAAGAACGCCCCAAACAAACTCGGTGGAAACAGATACAAGGTAAAGTTTGCCAATTTGCTGTAGTCTAATTCAATTTCTTTTTAGTAATCTTTGAGAACATTTATGCTATGAATAAGATAAAATAATGTAACTGATTTTGACTAAATATGTAGATATATTTAATTTTCTGAGCACTAATAATGAAAGAAAACCAAAATAAGAGGTGGCTACTATCTCTAATAATGGGCTGGAATAATGCAGGATATAATAATATATATATATATATAAATATATATATATATATATTTATATATATATATTTATTTATATAAATATATATATGATATATAGATTCTATATAGATTCTATTCTATTCTATTCTATAGTTTTATATAGATTCTTGTTTTAGTTTTTTTTTCTATAATATGGAAAGGGTTTTTAATTATTAAATTAAGTATTATATAATAAAATAATGTATTATTGAAAACAATTAGTAACAAACAATATTTCATTACAGGGTGGTGAAGCAAGAAGACATGTGCATCACACAGCAGACTTGGATATGACGAATACTGAAAATGGTGTAACTTTATATATATATATTATTTATATATATATATTATATAAAAAGTTTGTGAGGAAGACCTCTGGTGCCAATGTGGGGACCCATAGCCTCGGAGAAGAAAATAAAAAGTATTCAGAAGAGACCTTGTGGTCACTCACTAAACACTAATATTATCTTCTACCACCCCCATTCTTTTGTATGTACACATATATATTTGCTTTATTTGAACTTTGTTACAAAGAGGGAGTTACATATAGGTTACAAAGATGGTTATCATATATATATTATTTATATATATATATATATTATATATTATTTATATATAAATATATTACTGTTATATAAATATATTATTTATATATAAATATATTATTTATATATAAATATATTATTTTTATATAAATATATTATTTATATATAAATATATTTATATATAAATATATTATTTATATATAAATATATATATTATTATATATGACCGAAAAAGTAAGATTAATAATTCTAACACGAATTTTCTCAATCTTTTGTACATTTCTTTTCACTGTTGGAGGTAAATCAAAAATCAATTCTCCAAAATTCATTTTTATTTCTAGTCTGACGCGACACGAGCGCGTTTCGTAAAACTTATTACATTTTCAAAGACTTTAGTTCACAAATACACAACTGAATAGAACTTATGTATCTCCGATTTTATATCTACATTTGAGTGAGGTGGAAGGGGTGATGTGGCATTAACACAAGACAGAACAAGAGGTGGCATTAATAGGGTATTAATTTCATCAACACAAGACAGAACAAGAAGTGGTATTAATAGGGTATTAATTTCATCAACACAAGACAGAACACGAAACAATGGATATTGAATAGAAGTGTTTGTAGAAAGCCTATTGGTCCATATTTCTTGATGCTTCTATATTGGAGCGGAGTCTTGAGGTGGGTAGAATATAGTTGTGCAATAATTGGCTGTTGATTGCTGGTGTTGACTTCTTGATGTGTAATGCCTCGCAAACGTCAAGCCGCCTGCTATCGCTGTAGCTATTGTTACAGTGCCCTCTCCTATTTCTTTCGTTTGCCGGCTTAAAGAGTCATATCAGCTCTCCCTACTGATTCTCTGAGGTTCAGGGAGTCTAGTGATATATGTGGCGACCAGACCGGCTGCCATTTAATGGAAGGAGGTTATATTATAAGTTGTAAATAAAGGAAAATTGGCGCCCTGTTATAAAATGAAACAGTATCCCCTGCGGCAGATATGACCTTTTGGAAGGGAGACAAGCAGATCGCGGATTGGCCGACGTGGTCGCGGGCGACAAATCAGGGCCCGCCATGACGTCACCGAGTGCCCCGGGCGGCGCCAACGTGAGAGTTGTACTGACCGTGGAAGCGACAGGACGCGCCTCGGTCTGCTCTCAAGGATTGGAGGCTCTGCAAGCCTTGTTCAGTGGATTGAGCTGGCCTTCGTTGCCCATCACCGTTATTGGAGACCCTGCGCTTCTGGGAAGCCAAAGAGGAACCAAGTTCAGTGAGCAGAGAAGTGCCAAACTTGGAAAATAGTCGGCGACGACGCTGGGCGGCGCCGCTGGCTGGACGTTGAAGTCTGGAAGGTGGGCGAGCAAGCTAGCTGTGACTGGGGTCACATCCACTGAGAATCTTGGAAGGACGACACCGTGCCTAGGACAAGGAGCGACGCCCTGTGGGAGAGGCGAGTGTGGGGAAAGATAGTGATTAGCTCAGCGCCCATCGATGAACCAGGATTGGGGCAGCTGAATCTCAGGGATTGGAACGGCGACGACGCGAAGGCTTCACGACACCTGAGGACCTGTGGAACGCCCTGGATCGTCGAGGATCGACCCAAGGAAGCGTGGGAACCTCACACCATCGAGGGACAGGCGTCGTGAGCCAGGAGTGTAAGGTAGATCATTTTTCCCTCCCATTACCCCTTGTATGAGTAGGCTAGTTAGGCCACAATATTTACTCGTGTATGTGGCAGCAAGACTTTATTACTTTAATAGTAGAGTAGGCTGCAAGGCAGCTTGTGTCCAGGACTGTCAGAGAGGACAGTGTGTATGGATGGCAGGACAGTGAAGAAGAGGTGCCGACGTGGTGAAGAGGCCCTCCTGTGAGAGTGTGAGACTCCTGTCTTCTTGCCCAGTTGAAGGAGAGTTGGAGGTCGTGGAAGAAGAGGCTGACGATCTCCAGACTCATTATCCATATTCCATATTCATGTATTACTTGTGATTGTGTGTGTGTGTTCATGTAATTTGCGTCAGTAAATCCACACATTTTATTACTGTGTTTGAGTGTGCCTCCATTTGTGATATTTCTCTATGAGCATACATTTCTGGCTACAAACGATATATGATACACCCACTGAACTGCATTGCTGGGGTGCAGATATAATAACCCAGCTGGCGACCTTGCTAAGAGGAAGATAGAGAAGACAGGCGGGAAAGGAGTTCCTGCAACCTTTTTTTGTCTGGCAGGCAAGACTCAGGGAGGTTATGTTTATAGGTAAGCCTGAGTCTTCCTTCACTCCCCCACGGGTCTAGGCCGGAACTGTTAACAGCAGTTTCCCCGTGGTTGACTGAAGGGCTTCCGGGGTGAATCAGTGGCACCCCTTTGTGGTGGAAGCAAAGACCTGCGGAGGTGGGCATCGTTGGTCCTATCTTGTGTGACCAAGGAGACTCCGGTGAATCCAGGGAGTTGGAGGGGCTGAGTATTTGGGCCCTTTGAGCCCCTAGCAGTTAAGTGTTAGCAGAGCCCCGGACCGCCCACCCCCACGTGACAAGAGAACTGGCGACCTTGCCAGGATTCGAACCCCAGTAGCCAAGAACTGGGAACCTCGCCAGGAAGCGTGGATCAAGCTACAGTGTGGACCAAATTTCAAGACAAGTGTTGCCAGGGTACTAATACAGTGTGGCCAGTGAATTCGGTGGTACTGTTACTCAACCAGCTAAGGGACTGAAACGGTGAAATTAGTGCCTACTAACTTGTCTGTGCTGTCGTGTATGCTCAATGATATAGAGATGGAGGAAGACAAAGTAAAGAAATTTATTGACACAAGGGACGAGAGAATTTTGGAAGAGTGTACCAAGGCCCAGCTCCAACAAGTGGCAAACCACTTTGGGATCAGGTTGAGGACGACTAAGGTAGCGGAGCGAAGGATAGAGATCATGGCACAGCTCACAGCTCGAGAGGAAGCAACGGGAGAGGAGCCATCTCAAGAGGAGCCGTCCCGAGGAGAGCCGTCGCGAGGTGAACCGTCCCGACTAGGGCCACCCCAAGCGCCTACCAGTGTGGAGAGAATTCACAGTGAACATGGGAGCAGTGGAAGGTCCAGCTGTAGTAAGAGGAGCCTGCAACTGGAAATAATGAAGATGCAACTGGAAGCCCAGCTGCGACGAGAGGAAAGAGAAGCGCAACTGCAGCGAGAGGAACGTGCAGCTGAACTGCAGCGAGAGGAACGTGCAGCTGAGCTGCAGCGAGGTGAGCGAGAAGCACGGCTGCAGCTGCAGCGAGAAGAAGGAGAGAGACAACTGCGACTGGAGGAGATAAAGGCAAAGAAAGAAGTCGAATTGCGTCGCGTTGAACGTGGTCTGCCCTCACTACCTGCACGGCGGGATGACCTCAAGGTAAGGGAACGTGACTTACCTACGTTCGAACCACAAGAAGCTGAGGCGTTCTTCGAACACTTTGAACGGATAGCAACTCTGAAGGAGTGGCCGGAAGATGATTGGGCTGCTCTGGTCCAGGGCAGGTTGACTGGAGAGGCCCGGGAAGCCTATAACATGCTGGACCTAGAGGAGTGTACTAGTTATGACGCGATTAAGAATGCGGTTCTCCACTCATTCCGGCTGACTCCGGAGATGTACCGGAAGCGGTTCAGAGAGTGTACAAGAGCGTCGGGAAAGACTTACGCCGAGACCGCCAGGGATATGGAACGGAAATTCCTACGATGGTTGAAGGCGGAGGAAGCGGAGTCGGTGGATGATATCAAACGACTGATAGTGATGGAGAAGTTCATGTCGGTGCTCCATCCTGAGTTGCGAGTAAGGGTGAGAGAAGCAGGTATTAAGGACCTGAAGGCTGCAGCGGATCGAGCCGACATGCTGGAGGAGGCACTACATAGCAGGAGGGAGGGGCCGCCCAGACACTCGCCTTACCCCAGGTCGGGAGGGAACTTTAGGAGTTCAGGAGGAGCAAGGACGAGTGGGGACTCTCCAATGAGTAGTGTGCCCGATGAAGTGACGCGGTTCAAGAGCTCAAGGGACGCGGGGAGGAAGCCCCAAGCTGTGAGCAGTGGACCTAACTCGGGAGCAAGTGCTGCAGTCCCGGATACGACGACAAGGAGTCCAAGGAGGACACAGGGGACGTCTGCAAGTGGTACCGCCAGAGTGACTAGCGAGTGGCCGCCCAGGGGAGGCAGCCGATGCTACAACTGTGGTGTGAGAGGACATTATGCCCGCGAGTGTGAGGAGCACCAAAGGAATGTAGGATTAATGTTGGAAGAGGAGAGAGTGTTTGTTCACACCCCATATTATAGTGGACCCAACGTGAATGGTTGGGAAATGAAGTTGGGTGAACATCCCTTCGTTTTCGAGGCCAACGTGAAGTTTGGAAAGTCAGACCCAGTGGAGGTTGCCGTGCTTCGAGATACGGGTACTGACATAAGTATGGTGACCAGGAGTATTCTCCCCAAGGAATTTAATGATTCACCTGTGGGAGTGGTGAGGATACGCAGTGTGGGGGAGGAATACAGGTTGCCACTTCACGAAGTACAGCTGATTGCCGACTACGGAGTCGAGAGAGCTATAGTAGCTGTAGCCCCTAAGTTACCCCTAGAGCATGTACAGATGGTGCTGGGTAATGACCTCGGAGGAGGCAGGATACAACCCGATTGGGCCAGGAGTGCCTATGTTTCAAGCAGCGGTACAACCCTGCCAGGTGAGGTATCAGTCGCTCCAAATAATAGTGAGGAAGCCGACTTCGACAGGGAAAACGTCGCCAGAGACGACGACAACGAGGGCGAGAGTGCAGAGAGGTCGTCGGAGGTTGTGGAAAACCCCGACGGGGACCTCCGACTAAGCCTGATGATGCGTGTGGAGGAGTGGCGAGGAGCAGCTGTACAAACGCCTGGGGCGGTGAGGAGGCTGCAGACCGCACTCCCTCCATACAGAAACGTGAATAAAGTAAGCTCAGTGGATGAGCGAACGGCAGTGAGGGGCAGAGTGGAGGAACCACGACGCAGTGCACCCTATGCCGGCCAGATGAATAGTGGTAGGTGCAAGATGAACCACCGTGGTGAGGTGAGCCACGGGAAGGTGGATGAGCCCAACCACGAACCGAAGAAGACGTCTGCAGGGAAGAGAATCTCATGGAGGAGTGAAGATGTTCGTCGGGAGCGAAGGAGCGAATGGTATAGGAAAGGCAATACGAAGAAAGCAGGGAATAGGTACACCCAGGGTAGGCGCCAGCCTAACCAGAGGGGCATTGGGCCATCGCAAAAGCCTAGTGTGGAAGAGAGGAAGCTGCTGGATGGAGTACAGGTTACAAGTGCCACTGTGAGGAGACAACGCACCTACGGGAGAAGAGGAACCGAGAAGAGAGAAGATTGGCGAAGAGGAGATCATGAGAGGAAACATGGAGTACCTGTAGGACGCAATGGAAATGCAAGACTATCTCGGAGTGCACGACGCGATGGAGGCGCTGCATGCACTGAATCCTACAGTGGTAACGAGCCGTGGGAGTACACTCGTAGCCACGGAGAGAGGATTTCTTGTAGGTGTTCAGGGAACACCCGTCACACCCGGTACTATGCGAGGTGGAGATACAATGAGGCAAGTGACTGGCAAAGTGGTATGAGCCACGTCACCAACTGGAGGAGTGACACTTCAGGAACGGAGGGAGCAAGAGTATAGGTTGCCCTCTTGAGTGCTGCTCTTCCGATATGACTCTTATTTTAAGGGGAGGGGTATGTTACGGTGCCCTCTCCTATTTCTTTCGTTTGCCGGCTTAAAGAGTCATATCAGCTCTCCCTACTGATTCTCTGAGGTTCAGGGAGTCTAGTGATATATGTGGCGACCAGACCGGCTGCCATTTAATGGAAGGAGGTTATATTATAAGTTGTAAATAAAGGAAAATTGGCGCCCTGTTATAAAATGAAACAGTATCCCCTGCGGCAGATATGACCTTTTGGAAGGGAGACAAGCCGATCGCGGATTGGCCGACGTGGTCGCGGGCGACAAATCAGGGCCCGCCATGACGTCACCGAGTGCCCCGGGCGGCGCCAACGTGAGAGTTGTACTGACCGTGGAAGCGACAGGACGCGCCTCGGTCTGCTCTCAAGGATTGGAGGCTCTGCAAGCCTTGTTCAGTGGATTGAGCTGGCCTTCGTTGCCCATCACCGTTATTGGAGACCCTGCGCTTCTGGGAAGCCAAAGAGGAACCAAGTTCAGTGAGCAGAGAAGTGCCAAACTTGGAAAATAGTCGGCGACGACGCTGGGCGGCGCCGCTGGCTGGACGTTGAAGTCTGGAAGGTGGGCGAGCAAGCTAGCTGTGACTGGGGTCACATCCACTGAGAATCTTGGAAGGACGACACCGTGCCTAGGACAAGGAGCGACGCCCTGTGGGAGAGGCGAGTGTGGGGAAAGATAGTGATTAGCTCAGCGCCCATCGATGAACCAGGATTGGGGCAGCTGAATCTCAGGGATTGGAACGGCGACGACGCGAAGGCTTCACGACACCTGAGGACCTGTGGAACGCCCTGGATCGTCGAGGATCGACCCAAGGAAGCGTGGGAACCTCACACCATCGAGGGACAGGCGTCGTGAGCCAGGAGTGTAAGGTAGATCATTTTTCCCTCCCATTACCCCTTGTATGAGTAGGCTAGTTAGGCCACAATATTTACTCGTGTATGTGGCAGCAAGACTTTATTACTTTAATAGTAGAGTAGGCTGCAAGGCAGCTTGTGTCCAGGACTGTCAGAGAGGACAGTGTGTATGGATGGCAGGACAGTGAAGAAGAGGTGCCGACGTGGTGAAGAGGCCCTCCTGTGAGAGTGTGAGACTCCTGTCTTCCTGCCCAGTTGAAGGAGAGTTGGAGGTCGTGGAAGAAGAGGCTGACGATCTCCAGACTCATTATCCATATTCCATATTCATGTATTACTTGTGATTGTGTGTGTGTGTTCATGTAATTTGCGTCAGTAAATCCACACATTTTATTACTGTGTTTGAGTGTGCCTCCATTTGTGATATTTCTCTATGAGCATACATTTCTGGCTACAAACGATATATGATACACCCACTGAACTGCATTGCTGGGGTGCAGATATAATAACCCAGCTGGCGACCTTGCTAAGAGGAAGATAGAGAAGACAGGCGGGAAAGGAGTTCCTGCAACCTTTTTTTGTCTGGCAGGCAAGACTCAGGGAGGTTATGTTTATAGGTAAGCCTGAGTCTTCCTTCACTCCCCCACGGGTCTAGGCCGGAACTGTTAAAAGCAGTTTCCCCGTGGTTGACTGAAGGGCTTCCGGGGTGAATCAGTGGCACCCCTTTGTGGTGGAAGCAAAGACCTGCGGAGGTGGGCATCGTTGGTCCTATCTTGTGTGACCAAGGAGACTCCGGTGAATCCAGGGAGTTGGAGGGGCTGAGTATTTGGGCCCTTTGAGCCCCTAGCAGTTAAGTGTTAGCAGAGCCCCGGACCGCCCACCCCCACGTGACACTATCGATGATTTCTGTGTTGTTTACTAGGATTTCTCTGGCGATGGTTTGGTTGTGGGAAGAGATTATATGTTCCTTAATGGAGCCCTGTTGCTTATGCATCGTTAAATGCCTAGAAAGAGATGTTGTTGTCTTGCCTATATACTGGGTTTTTTGGAGCTTGCAGTCCCCAAGAGGGCATTTGAAGGCATAGACGACGTTAGTCTCTTTTAAAGCGTTCTGTTTTGTGTCTGGAGAGTTTCTCATGAGTAGGCTGGCCGTTTTTCTGGTTTTATAGTAAATCGTCAGTTGTATCCTCTGATTTTTGTCTGTAGGGATAACGTTTCTATTAACAATATCTTTCAGGACCCTTTCCTCCGTTTTATGAGCTGTGGAAAAGAAGTTCCTGTAAAATAGTCTAATAGGGGGTATAGGTGTTGTGTTAGTTGTCTCTTCAGAGGTTGCATGGCTTTTCACTTTCCTTCTTATGATGTCTTCGACGAAACCATTGGAGAAGCCGTTATTGACTAGGACCTGCCTTACCCTACAGAGTTCTTCGTCGACTTGCTTCCATTCTGAGCTGTGGCTGAGAGCACGGTCGACATATGCGTTAACAACACTCCTCTTGTACCTGTCTGGGCAGTCGTTGTTGGCATTTAGGCACATTCCTATGTTCGTTTCCTTAGTGTAGACTGCAGTGTGGAAACCTCCGCCTTTTTCCATGACCGTTACATCTAGAAAGGGCAGCTTCCCATCCTTTTCCATCTCGTAAGTGAAACACAGCACGGAACTCTGCTCAAATGCCTCCTTCAGCTCCTGCAGATGTCTGACATCAGGTACCTGTGTAAAAATGTCGTCAACATACCTGCAGTATATGGCCGGTTTCAAGTTCATGTCGACTAAGACTTTTTGCTCGATGGTACCCATGTAGAAGTTTGCAAACAGGACACCTAGGGGAGAACCCATGGCGACCCCATCTACTTGCTTATACATGTGCCCATCCGGGCTCAAGAAGGGTGCCTCTTTAGTACAAGCTTGGAGTAGTTTCCTCAGAATATTTTCTGGTATGTCAAGAGTAGTACAGGCTGGATCACGATACACTCTGTCGGCTATCATTCCGATTGTCTCGTCCACAGGTACGTTGGTAAACAGCGATTCTACGTCCAACGAGGCTGTTATCCCTGTGGCCCGTGTGCCCCGCAGTAAGTCAACAAATTCCTTTGGAGACTTCAGGCTGAAGGCGCAAGGAACATAAGGAGTCAGCAGGCCGTTGAGTCGCTTCGCCAGTCTGTACGTGGGTGTACAGACTGGAAAGTAGAGTTGGAAATTCTGTTGGACGACATATTCGACCTCGAGACACAAAAGAAGGTCACTACCAAAGATACCTTACAAGCAGAACTTATTGCAGAAGGAGGAAAGAATCGAGGCAATTACAGAAGCACCATACTGTCCCCCGAGCTTAATGCGACAGCTAAAAGCCTTCGTGAGAACAAGGAGATAGTTGTCAGGAGAGGTGACAAGTCGCCAATATATGTCATTCTTAAAAAAGACGAATATCTGGCGAAAATGAACATCATACTCTCTGACCAAACTAAGTTCCAAAGGGTAACGAAGGACACTACAGCCGAATTAAAAGCAAAGGTCAACAAACTGATCGAAACTGTGAACGCCAAGAAATCTGGACTCCACCTGCCAAAGATCATTGGGGAATATAAACCTGGATATGCGTATGGAAATGTCAAGACACACAAGCCTGGAAACCCACTTCGGCCAATCATTAGCCAGATACCCACACCCACGTACAGACTGGCGAAGCGACTCAACGCTTTGAAAATGTAATAAGTTTTACGAAACGCGCTCGTGTCGCGTCAGACTAGAAATAAAAATGAATTTTGGAGAATTGATTTTTGATTTACCTCCAACAGTGAAAAGAAATGTACGAAAGATTGAGAAAATTCGTGTTAGAATTATTAATCTTACTTTTTCGATCATATTTAATAATATATGTCTACAGGAAAGACTGCTACCAAAATATACAAATATATATATATATATATATATATATATATATATATATATATATATATATATATATATATATATAATATATATAATATATATACTATTACACTACACCCTTATATATTACACTAATATATATATATATATATATATATATATATATATATATATATATATATATATATATATATATATATATTATATATATTATATATATAATTATATAGGTCATATGTTTTTGTATTTTTGCTGATTTGTTAGTAAATAATAAAAGAAATATAAATTATTTGATTTTTTTACCCTTAAATTGGTTTTAATATTTAAATTGAAAACAATAATATAATATAAAAAAATCTAAGAAAAATAATAATACATTATAAAATAAAATATAAAAAATAAAATATAATATAATATAAAATAATATAATTTAATTTCAAGAAATTTAACTTTAAACACAAAGATGTGAAAAGGGTTCAGATAAGGCTCAAACCTTTCACAAGAGATTCATATTGGTGTATAAGTGGATTATGAATGACTCATGTTAGGAGTGTAAAGTTGCCACAACATCTCAAATTAGTGTTAGATACATATGTCTTGGTTATAAGTTTTGGAAACCTATTTAAGTCCACACACAATATCGTATCTGATACGATAAAACAAACATTTCCAATCCATTCAAATATTTTCCAGATATGTTGTGGCAACCTAAAATTGTTTGCTGGGATGTTGGGTATAATAAGTCGTAATTTCAAACTGCGAATACAAGAAGAGAGCTAAAATTTGGCCCCAAAATATTGATCAGGCCTCGAAATTGGGATATTTGGGATATTTCGAAAACTGCATGGGAGTTTATGCAAAATGAGACTCACTGCCACTTTCAGGACTTGGCATATGTTGGGTATAAAAAGTAGCAATTTCAAACTGCGAATACGTGCAGAGAGCCAGAATTTGGCACAACAATATGGCTCAGGCCTCGAAATTGGGTTGTTTGGGATATTTAAAAATCTGCGTGGGGGGTTTGGGACAAATATGACCAAACGCTGCTTTCAGTACTTGGCATATGTTGGGTATAAAAAGTCGTAATTTCAAACTGCGAATACGTGCAGACAGCCAGAATTTAGCTCCAAAATATGGCTCAGGCCTCGATATTGGGATGTTTGGGATATTTTGAAAACTGCAGGGAGGTTTGGGACAAATGTGACCAACGCCGCTTGCAGTACTTGGCATATGTTGGGTATAAAATGTCGTAATTTCATACTGCGAATACATGCAGAGAGCCAGAATTTGGCTCTAAAATATGGCTCAGGCCTCGAAAATGGGATGTTTGGGATATTTTAAAAACTGCGGGGGGGTTTGGGACAAATATGACCAAACGCCGCTTTCATTTGTTTGCATATGTTGCGTATAAAAAGTCGTAATTTAAAATTGCGAATACGTGCAGAGACCCAGAATTTGGCTCCAAAATATGGCTCAGGCCTCGAAATTGGGATGTTTGGGATATTTTGAAAACTGCAAGGGCAATTGGGACAAATGTGTCCAAACGCCGCTTTCAGTACTTGGCATGTGTTGGGTATAAAAAAGTCGTAATTTCAAACTGCGAATACGTGCAGAGAGCCAGAATTTTGCTCCAAAATATGGCTCAGGCCTCGAAATTGAGATATTTGGGATATTTCGAAAACTGCAGGGGAGTTTGTGCAAAATGTGACTCACTGCCACTTTCAGGACTTGGCATATGTTGGGTATAAAAATTCGTAATATCGAACTGCGAATACGTGCATAGAGCCAGAATTTTGCTCCAAAATATGGCTCAGGCCTCGAAATTGGGATGTTTGGGATATTTTGAAAACTGCAGGGAGGTTTGCGAGAAATGTGACCAAACGCCGCTTTCAGTACATGGCATACGTTGGGTATAAAAAAGTCGCAATTTCAAACATCGAATACGTGCAGAAAGCTAGAATTTGGCTCCAAAAAATGGCTCAGGCCTCGAAATTGGGATGTTTGGGATATTTTGAAAACTGCAGGGGAGTTTGTGCAAAATGTGACTTATTGCCGCTTTCAGTACTTGGCATATGTTGGGTATAATCAGTCGTAATTTCAAACCGCGAATACGTGATGAGAGCTAAAATTTGGCTCCAAAATATTGCTCAGGCCTCGAAATTGGGATATTTGGGATATTTCGAAAGCTGCATGGAAGTTTATGCAAAATGAGACTCACTGCCACTTTCAGGACTTGGCATATGTTGGGTATAAAAAGTCGCTATTTCAAACTGCGAATACGTGCATATAGCCAGAATTTGGCTCCAAAATATGGCTTATGCCTCGAAATTGGGATGTTTGGGATATTTTGAAAACTGCGTGGGGGGTTTGGGACAAATATGACCAAACACCGCTTTCAGTACTTGGCATATGTTGGGTATAAAAAGTCGTAATTTCAAACTGCGAATACGTGCAGAAAGCCAGAATTTAGCTCCAAAATATGGCTCAGGCCTCGATATTGGAATGTTTGGGATATTTTGAAAACTGCGGGGGGGCTTGGGACATATATGACCAAACGCCGCTTTCATTACTTTGCATATGTTTCGTATAAAAAGTCGTAATTTCAATCTGCGAATACGTGCAGAGAGCCAGAATTTGGCTCCAAAATATGGCTCAGGCTTCGATATTGGGCTGTTTGGGAAATTTTGAAAACTGCAGGGAGGTTTAGGACAAATGTGACCAACGCCGCTTGCAGTACTTGGCATATGTTGGGTATAAAAAGTCGTAATTTCAAACTGCGAATACGTGCAGAGAGCTAGAATTTTGCTCCAAAATATGGCTCAGGCCTCGAAATTGAGATATTTGGGATATTTCGAAAACTGCAAGGAGGTTTGGGACAAATGTGACCCAACGCCGCTTTCAGTGCTTCGCATATGTTAGGTATAAAAAGTCGTAATTTCAAACTGCGAATACGTGCATAGAGCCAGAATTTGGCTCCAAAACATAGCTAAGGCCTCGAAATTGGGATGTTTGGGATATTTTGAAAACTGCGGGGGGGTTTAGGACAAATATGACCAAACGCCACTTTCAGTACTTGGCATAGGTTGGGTATAAAAAGCCGTAATTTCAAACTGCGAATACGTGCAGAGAGCCAGAGTTTGGCTCCAAAATATAGCTCAGGCCTCGAAATTGGGATATTTGGGATATTTTTTAAATTACAGGAGAGCCAGAATTTGGCACCAAAATATGGCTCAGGCCTCGAAATTGAGATGTTTGGGATATTTCGAAAACTGCAGGGGATTTTGTGCAAAATGTGACTCACTGCCGCTTTCAGGACTTGGCATATGTTGGGTATAAAAATTCGTAATATCAAACTGGGAATACGTGCATAGAGCCAGAATTTTGCTCCAAAATATGGCTCAGGCCTCGAAATTGGGATGTTTGGGATATTTTGAAAACTGCAGGGAGGTTTGCGACAAATGTGACCAAACGCTGCTTTCAGTACATGGCATATGTTGGGTATAAAAAAGTCGCAATTTCAAACATCGAATACGTGCAGAAAGGCAGAATTTGGCTCCAACAAATGGCTCAGGCCTAGAAATTGAGATGTTTGGGATATTTTGAAAACTGCAGGGAAGTTTGTGCAAAATGTGACTTATTGCCACTTTCAGTACTTGGCATATGTTGGGGATAATAAGTCATAATTTCAAACTGCCTATAAGTGCAGAGAGCTAAAATTTGGCCCCAAAATATTGCTCAGGCCTCGAAATTGGGATATTTGGGATATTTCGAAAACTGCAGGGGAGTTTGTGCAAAATATGACTCACTGCCACTTTCAGGACTTGGCATATGTTGGGTATAAAAAGTCGGAATTTCAAAGTGCGAATACGTGCATAGAGTCAGAATTTGGCTCCAAAATATGGCTCAGGCCTCGAAATTGGAATGTTTGGGATATTTTGAAAACTGCGGGGAGGTTTGGGACAAATGTGACCAACGCCGCTTGCAGTACTTGGCATATGTTGGGTATAAAATGTCGTAATTTCAAACTGCGAATACGTGCATAGAGCCAGAATTTGGCTCCAAAATATGGCTCAGGCCTCGAAATTGGAATGTTTGGGATATTTTGAAAACTGCGGGGTGGGCCTTGGGACATATATGACCAAACGCCGCTTTCATTACTTTGCATATGTTTCGTATAAAAAGTCGTAATTTCAAACTGCAAAAACGTGCAGAGAGCAAGAATTTGGCTCCAAAATATGGCCTAGGCCTCGAAATTGGGATGTTTGGGATATTTTGAAAACTGCAGGGGAGTTTGTGCAAAATGTGACTCACTGCCGCTATCAGAACTAGGCATATGTTGGGTATAAAAAGTCGTAATTTCAAACTGCGAATACGTGCAGAGAGCCTGAATTTGGCTCAAAAATATGGCTCAGGCCTCGAAATTGGGATGTTTAGGATATTTTAAAAACTGCAGGGGGGATTGGGACAAATGTGTCCAAACGCCGCTTTCAGTACTTGGCATATGTTGGGTATAAAAAAGTCGCAATTTCAAACTGCGAATACGTACAGAGAGACAGAATTTGGCACCAAAATATGGCACAGTCCTCGAAATTGGGATATTTGGGATATTTCAAAAACTGCAGGGGAGTTTGTGCAAAATATGACTCACTGCTGCTTTCAGGACGTGGCATATGTTGGGTATAAAAAGTCGTAATATCAAAATGCGAATACGTGCATAGAGCCAGAATTTGGCTCCAAAATATGGCTCAGGCCTCGAAATTGGGATGTTGGGATATTTTGAAAACTGCAGGGAGGTTTGGGACAAATGTGACCAAACGCCGCTTTCAGTACTTGGCATATGTTGGGTATAAAAAAGTCGCAATTTCAAACTGCGAATACGTGCAGAAAGCTAGAATTTGGCTCCAAAATATGGCTCAGGCCTCGAAATTGGGATATTTGGGATATTTCGAAAACTGCAGGGGAGTTTGTGCAAAATGTGACTCACCGCCACTCTCAGGACTTGGTATATGTTGGGTATAAAAAGTCGTAATTTCAAACTGCGAATACGTGCATAGAGCCAGAATTTGGCTCCAAAATATGGCTCAGGCCTCGAAATTGGGATGTTTGGGATATTTCGAAAACTACAGGGGAGTTTATGCAAAATGAGACTTACTGCCACTTTCAGGACTTGGCATATATTGGGTATAAAAAGACGTAAATTCAAACTGCGAATACGTGCATAGAGCCAGAATTTGGCTCCAAAGTATGGCTCAGGCCATGAAATTGGAATGTTTGGGATATTTTGAAAACTGCGGGGTGCTTGGGACAAATATGACCAAACGCCGCTTTCATTACTTTGCATATGTTTCGTATAAAAAGTCGTAATTTCAAACAGCGAATACATGCAGAGGGCCAGAATTTGGCTCCAAAATATGGCTCAGGCCTCGAAATTGGGATGTTTGTGATATTTTTAAAACTGCAGGGGAGTTTGTTCAAAATGTGACTCACTGCCGCTATCAGAACTTGGCATATGTTGGGTATAAAAAGTCGTAATATCAAACTGCGAATAAGTGCAGAAAGCCAGAATTTGGCTCCAAAATATGGCTCAGGCCTCGATATTGGGATGTTTGGGATATTTTGAAAACTGCATGAAGGTTTGGGACAAATGTGACCAAGGCCGCTTGCAGTACTTGGCATATGTTGGGTATAAAAAGTCGTAATTTCAAACTGCGAATACGTGCAGAGAGCCAGAATTTGGCTCCAAAATATGGCTCAGGCCTCGAAATTGGGATGTTTGGGATATTTTGAAAACTGCAGGGGAGTTTGTGCGAAATGTGACTCACTGCCGCTATCAGTAGTTGGCATATGTTGGGTATAAAAAGTCGTAATATCAAACTGCGAATACGCGCAGAGAGCCATAATTTGGCTCCAAAATATTGCTCGGGCCTCAAAATTCGGATATTTGGGATATTTCGAAAACTGCAGGGGAGTTTGTGCAAAATGTGACTCACTGCCTCTTTCAGTACTTGGCATATGTTGAGTATAAAAAGTCGTAATTTCAAACTGCAAATACGTGCATAGAGCCAGAATTTGGCTCCAAAATATGGCTCAGGCATCGAAATTGGTATGTTTGGGATATTTTGAAAACTGCGGGGGGGTTTGTGACAAATATGACCAAACGCCGCTTTCATTACTTGGCATAAGTTTCGTATAAAAAGTCGTAATTTCAAATTGCGAATACGTGCAGAGAGCCAGAATTTGGCTCCAAAATATGGCTCAGGCCTCGAAATTGGGATGTTTGGGATATTTTGAAAACTGCAGGGGAGTTTGTGCAAAATGTGACTCACTGCCGCTTTCAGTACTTGGCATATGTTGGGTATAAAAAGTCGTAATTTCAAACTGCGAATACGTGCAGAGCCTGAATTTGGCTCCAAAATATTGCTCAGGCCTTGAAATTGGGAAGTTTGGGATATTTTGAAAACTGCAGGGAGGTTTGGGACAAATGTGACCAAACGCCGCTTTCAGTACTTGTCATATGTGGGAACCGACCTGTGAGATTTATATTTATTTAATTTATATGAATTTATATTTACGTTAATTTGTATACTTCGATAGCAATTTGTATGATGTTAAGTGGACTGTATTTCTGCAATAATCTCATAATCTCACAAATCGATCCTTTACACATTAGGGGGGGTTTATATTAAATGAATTTATATATATGCAGCCAATCAAACTACAGTATTAACTACACATTATTAAACATTGAAGAGGTTCCTTATCTTATTTGTACAGCAGGCCTTAGTCCACCAGGTATAACCAGGATGTAGACACCACATTTTCCCTCTTTGAGGTAGCTTCCATCACCCTGGTAACTGATGCACAAAGCATGCTTCCTCGTCTTAACCTGTCAAAAGGGCGCTAGCTGTGAAGCCAGAAACCTAGTATATGACAGGTATATCAGAGAAAACACTGTACATGGAACCTTATAGACCAGGCTTAATTACCTTTAGTTTGAGGCGATCTCGTGCTCTAACTGGGTCACCCTATATCCACTGACATTAATGGCCATAAATGAAAGATAAACAGGTTTCGGAAGAACACTTAACTTGAATTTGTTGACAGCGTGTTGATAATGGTACACCTTTGGTTTCCATAACACTTCGTCCAAGTAAAATTAACAGGAGCCGAATTGCTCCCGTGTTCCTCTGGTCTCAGTATAAACAATGGCTGCCACTCCCTCACCCTGACGCCTGGCTTACATTGTCCAGATGACAAAAAGTGATAGAAGGGTCACATTTACTCTAATACTGATAATTAAGTTAATTTATATGAAATGTTTTATGATGGTAAAGTCCAAAGACTAATGTATTTAAGAATAATTCCCAGCAGAATAGCTGGTGAATTTATATAAGTATGTGGTGATGATATCCCGTTTTCTATAGACAGAATGTTCCACTACACGTTACATTTTCTATGGGTTAACTTGTGTATACAATACAGCAGCAATTATTATCTGTCTGTATGATATATTAAATGGTGTCGGATTTTCCGACATAATTCCCCAGGGGCTGCTCACGGGTCGAAGTCCTAATTAGAACAGACGAACACCGATACTCCTCCTTCGAATTATTAGATTAATTTGATGTTAGTAGTTTGTAATCACACATTTGTGCGCCTGTTCGTACAGGACGGATGTCCCGTACTAGAGTTACAGGGGTTAGAAGTCTAATGTGATTTCATTTCCCTGTCAACTCTTGAAAGGCTAATATTCAAGCCTAATTACATATTTTTAACCCAGAAGACTGAATGTGATCAAGTACTACAGTCAAGTATGATTCAGGGACTGCAGTGAGATCAGTGACATTAGATATAACTTGAAGTTTGTTCAGGTAACTGGTCACTGATATATAAACACTGAGGCCCATGGAATACATCTTGATTAAATAATAAATGTATCAAATCAGTCATCAGATTTATTGGGGTTTAATTTAGTTAATTGATTCAGAAGATTGAATAACTCATCATTAAAGTAAAGTATGGTTCTGAGACTGCAGTGGGTTCAGTGACATTGGTCGCAGTGACTTGTAGCTGTTTAGGCTACTGTTCACTGATTTGCCGCTGAGGCCTCATGAACTCATCTCCAGCTTCAAATGATGATACTAACATCAACCTCTGTTGGTATAGTCAGCTGTAATCTCCTTAGTATAATGCTACTGGAGAAATATAATCAGCTGACAAATTTAGATTTCTACTGGTATTGTTTATCTGCAGGCATAGGTCTCCTCAGGCTTGATACTGGGCCTGAGAGTAATTTACCTCCTGCAGAGTTTAACATGGTTATGCCCTGATATTTAGTAGGGCTACCGATGAATCGATGGCAATAGTCTGTCCCTACAAGGAGACCGAAGTCGGTGAGGTGATCAGACTTAATATTATCTGCCAATTTTATTCCTCTATTTCTCAGGAATTTGGCTGTTGCTCTCAGACCTTGAACTTGTAGGTCTACTGGTATTTTGTCCACCACAATGGCTTGTACTCGACAGACGTACCTGCCTAAACGTACTGATGGTTGTACCACCTGGTAGACTTGAGGTCCTGCATCTGTTACAAACCCTGAGATATTGAATGACATCTGGGCTACAGGCCTTAATTGTAGTTCATCTGCCAACTTTTTAGTGACATATGTTCTCTGGGATCCTTGGTCAAACAACCCACGGGTATGGACCTTGGCCCTCTTATTCAGGATGGTAATTTGGGCAGTAGGCAAAGTCGTATTACCTTTAGACTTTGCCGATTGGACACTCTTTGTTTGTTGCACCTTGCAGTACTGTTCTGTGGTGGAAACGCTATCTTCCACCTTGGGTCTTGAATACGTTAATTTCGTATATTTGCACAGTGCTGCATGGTGCCTACCTCTTCTACACCTGTTACAGGTGTTGAATTGGGTATCACAATAGTCTATGTTGTGTGACTTGAGACACCTTGAACATCTCCCTAATTCCTGGAGTCGCTCAATACGAGTGTCTCTGGTTGGATAATTAGCACAACGGTATGTTGAATGTTTCTTTTTGCAGAACATACATGTCCCCCAGCCTACTGCACGTTTGGAAGTTACCGGTTTGGGTGAACTAGTAACAGTAGGCTTGGAGGATTCTGCTGCATTGTCAGATTTTCTGCCACTTGATGTTTGAGTAATTGGTTGATGTTTATTTGGGGTAGTTGTTTTAACCTTTAATTGACTCTTATTTTCTATTTCTGAAGGCTTGCATGAGGCTTTAACTTTCTCATTTGCACGTCGTTTGTTTATGATGAAATGCAAACCTTCAATGATGTCCTGTACTGTCAGGATGGCGTTATGTTGATGTGCATATAATTCATCTAGTATATCGCTGGACAATTTTCGTTGAAGGACTACTTTGGTCATCCATTCACTAGTAGTTATATCAACCTTAAGACTGAATGTTCTTAGTAGTGACTCAAACTCCATGCTGAAGGATTGTAATGAGTCAGCAGTCTGATCAGGTTGAGACCAGCAATTGTAGTACTAGATGTATGACAGTTTTCTCATTGCCAGCATTATCCCTAGGAAGCTGGACTGGGAAATTAGTGCTGTCGCTATTTTCATTTACCTTTTCTACTACTGGTTCAGCTTCACCTCTAGCTTGGAGGCATGTTAACTTAGCAGCCTCAGGTATTGGGTTTTCAGAATCCACAGAGACTGTGGATAAATTGTCTGAGAACTGCTTAATTTCTGGTGGTATAATATTGGGTGAAGCTTTACTGGGTGAAGCTTTATCCTTGTTGATTAAAGGATCTAATCTGGCTTGACATTTATTCTCAAAAAGATCCAGATCATCCATAACATTATCTACTTTATTTGATGTACTGGCTAATTGTTCTGATTCAATTATCCTGTGTAAATGTTCCAACCTGCCTTGAGTTTCTTCTTCATATTGTGCTAGGTCAGACAGGAATGGTTCCACATCTTCAACTACTATGTCGTCGTCGTCGTGGACCTGATTTTCGTAAGATTTCCTATTTGCTTTCAATATATGCAATTGGGTTTGAATCTGTAACAGTGGTATTTTCAACCGACGATAATTAATTACAGGCTCATATAACAACTGTTCATATTGGTCGAGATCTCTTGTCAGTTGACGTTTGCTTGCTACTAAAGCACGCTTTGCTTTCTGTGGATTAGTCATGGTGACTTGTTAATTGGGCCACACTGGCTCATAAATTGTGAGCAAGTACTGATGGTAGCCTAGGATAAATTTCTGCTCTCACTAGGCGATAATCCTACCTCTACTAGAGGTTAGCACTTAAAATTAATACACATTATATATATACAATCATACACACTAATGATTTGAGTGATAAACCAGTGTCACTGGAAGTACCTTTAGGTTAGCTCCTCAATATCACCCTAGGATGGAATAGACACTAATTAATCACTCAAAGGTGTAATGATCATAAGTAAATTATTATATATACAACTCAACTCGAGTTGATAAAAATTACACCCAAAATAGGGTCTGGACCATTCATTAATGGTGTTAGGTTGTTGAATATAGTACAACTGACTATGGTAATAATGGGACTAGGATGAACGATAATAGTTCAACTAGTCAATGGTAATATCCTACCCTGTTGTGGGTTGGCAATTAGTAAATATTATACTGTGATCACTAGTGCAATATATATTAAATAATTCTCTATTTTGGAGAAATAATATACACAATTATTGATAATAGCCTCTTAATTAGCCTCTATGAAACTTCTAATATTATCAAGAAGTATTAAATATTATTAGTGACCTCGCGAAATAAACTCCACAAAATTCGTGGATAATCACTCGCGAAATTTAACACCACGAAAACCGTGAACAATCTCGCGACACAGCAACTAATTTGGCTGGCTTCAATATTAGCGCTGTCATTTCACGGAATAACACGCCACCAAATATCTGTGGGTGTCCCTGAAACCGCTGATGAGGCTGATCTGAACTGAGCGGGGCTCGTGATCTCGTTTGAGGCAATGCCGCCGTCTTTGACTGGCTTTGTTTAAATCTCACTGCACTAGTATATTTAATGAATCCACTGGTTAACTGGTTCATCCGGTACTAAGATGACCAAATGTGGGTTCATAGGACCAAATAATCCGGTTCCGAAGGTCCAAATAATGTGGGAACCGACCTGTGAGATTTATATTTATTTAATTTATATGAATTTATATTTACGTTAATTTATATACTTCGATAGCAATTTGTATAATGATAAGTGGACTGTATTTCTGCAATAATCTCATAATCTCACAAATCGATCCTCTACACATTAGGGGGGGTTTATATTAAATGAATTTATATATATGCAGCCAATCAAACTACAGTATTAACTACACATTATTAAACATAGAAGAGGTTCCTTATCTTATTTGTACAGCAGGCCTTAGTCCACCAGGTATAACCAGGATGTAGACACCACATTTTCCCTCTTTGAGGTAGCTTCCATCACCCTGGTAACTGATGCACAAAGCATGCTTCCTCGTCTTAACCTGTCAAAAGGGCGCTAGCTGTGAAGCCAGAAACCTAGTATATGACAGGTATATCAGAGAAAACACTGTACATGGAACCTTATAGACCTGGCTTAATTACCTTTAGTTTGAGGCGATCTCATGCTCTAACCGGTCACCCTATATCCACTGACATTAATGGCCATAAATGAAAGATAAACGGGTTTCGGAAGAACACTTAACTTGAATTTGTTGACAGCGTGTTGATAATAGTACACCTATGGTTTCCATAACACTTCGTCCAAGTAAAATTAACAGGAGCCGAATTGCTCCCATGCGCCTCTGGTCTCAGTATAAACAATGGCTGCCACTCCCTCACCCTGATGCCTGGCTTACATTGTCCAGATGACAGAAAGTGATAGAAGGGTCACATTTACTCTACTTTTAATATTGATAATTAAGTTAATTTATATGAAATGTTTTATGATGGTAAAGTCCAAAGACTAATGTATTTAAGAATAATTCCCAGCAGAATAGCTGGTGAATTTATAATAGTATGTGATGATATCCCGTTTTCTATTGACAGAATGTTCCACTACAAGTTACATTTTCTATGGGTTAACTTGTGTATACAATACAGCAGCAATTATTATCTGTCTGTATGATATATTAAATGGTGTCGGATTTTCCGACAGCATATGTTGGGTATAAAAAGTCGTAATTTCAAACTGCGAATAAGTGCAGAAAGCCAGAATTTAGCTCCAAAATATGGCTCAGGCCTCGATATTGGGATGTTTGGGATATTTTGAAAAATGCAGGGAGGTTTGGGACAAATGTGACCAACGCCGCTTGCAGTACTTGGCATATGTTGGGTATAAAAAGTCGTAATTTCAAACTGCGAATACGTGCATAGAACAAGAATTTGGCTCCAAAATATGGCTTAGGCCTCGAAATTGGAATGTTTGGGATATTTTGAAAACTGAAGGGGGGCTTGGGACAAATATGACCAAACGCAGCTTTCATTACTTTGCATATGTTTCGTATAAAAAGTCGTAATTTCAAACTGCGAATACGTGCAGAGAGCCAGAATTTGGCTCCAAAATATGGCTCAGACCTCGAAATTGAGATATTTGGGATAATTCGAAAACTGCAGGGAGGTTTGGGACAAATGTGATCAAACGCCGCTTTCAGTACTTAGCAGATGGTGGGTAAAAAAAGGTCGTAATTTCAAACTGCGAATACTTGCAGAGCCAGAATTTGGCTCCAAAATATGGCTCAGGCCTCGAAATTGGGATGTTTGGGATATTTTGAAAACTGCAGGGGAGTTTGTGCAAAATGTGACTCACTGCCGCTTTCAGTACTTGGCATATGTTGGGTATAAAAAGTCGTAATTTCAAACTGCGAATACGTGCAGAGCCTGAATTTGGCTCCAAAATATTGCTCAGGCCTTGAAATTGGGAAGTTTGGGATATTTTGAAAACTGAAGGGAGGTTTGGGACAAATGTGACCAAACGCTGCTTTCAGTACTTCGCATATGTCGGGTATAAAAAAGTCCTTATTACAAACTGCGAATACGTGCAGAGAGCCATAATTTGGCTCCAAAATATGGCTCAGGCCTCGAAATTGGGATGTTTGGGATATTTTGAAAACTGCAGGGGAGTTTGTGAAAAATGTGACTCACTGCCGCTATCAGTAGTTGGCATATGTTGGGTATAAAAAATTTGTAATATCAAACTGCGAATACGCGCAGAGAGCCAGAATTTGGCTCCAAAATATTGCTCAGGCCTCGAAATTGGGATATTTGTGTTATTTCGAAAACTACATGGGAGTTTGAGCAAAATGTGACTCACTGCCACTTTCAGTACTTGGCATATGTTGGGTATAAAAAGTCGTAATTTCAAACTGCGAATACGTGCAGAGCGCCTGAATTTGGCTCCAAAATATGGCTCAGGCCTCGAAATTGGGATGTTTGGGATATTTTGAAAACTGCAGGGAGGTGTGGGACAAATGTGACCAAACGCCGCTTTCAGTACTTGGCATATATTGGGTATAAAAAAGTCACAATTTCAAACTGCGAATACGTGCAGAAAGCCAGAATTTCGTTCCAAAATATGGCTCAGGCCTCGAAATTGGGATATTTGGGATATTTCGAAAACTGCAGGGGAGTTTGTGCAAAATGTGACTCACTGCCACTTTCAGGACTTGGTATAAGTTGGGTATAAAAAGTCGTAATTTCAAACTGCGAATACGTGCAGAGAGGCAGAGTTTGGCTCCAAAATATAGCTCAGGCCTTGAAATTGGGATATTTTTTAAACTACAGGGGAGTTTATGCAAAATGTGACTAACTGCCGCTTTCAGTACTTGGCATATGTTGGGTATAAAAAGTCGTAATTTCAAACTGCAAATACGTGCATTGAGCCAGAATTTGGCTCAAAAATATGGCTAAGGCCTCGAAATTGGGATGTTTGGGATATTTTGAAAACTGCGTGGGGGGTTGTGGACAAATATGACCAAACGCCCCTTTCAGTACTTGTCATATGTGGGAACCGACCTGTGAGAATTATATTTATTTAAATTATATGAATTTATATTTACGTTAATTTGTATACTTCGATAGCAATTTGTATGATGTTAAGTGGACTGTATTTCTGCAATAATCTCATAATCTCACAAATCGATCCTTTACACATTAGGGGGAGTTTATATTAAATGAATTTATATATATGCAGCCAATCAAACTATTAATGTAATGTAATGTATTAACTACACATTATTAAACATTGAAGAGGTTCCTTATCTTATTTGTACAGCAGGCCTTAGTCCACCAGGTATAACCAGGATGTAGACACCACATTTTCCCTCTTTGAGGTAGCTTCCATCACCCTGGTAACTGATGCACAAAGCATGCTTCCTCGTCTTAACCTGTCAAAAGGGCGCTAGCTGTGATGCCAGAAACCTAGTATATGACAGGTATACCAGAGAAAACACTGTACATGGAACCTTATTGACCTGGCTTAATTACCTTTAGTTTGAGGCGATCTCGTGCTCTAATCGGTCACCCTATATCCACTGACATTAATGGCCATAAATGAAAGATAAACGGGTTTCGGAAGAACACTTAACTTGAATTTGTTGACAGCGTGTTGATAATGGTACACCTATGGTTTCCATAACACTTCGTCCAAGTAAAATTAACAGGAGCCGAATTGCTCCTGTGCGCCTCTGGTCTCAGTACAAACAATGGCTGCCACTCCCTCACCCTGATGCCTGGCTTATAGTCCAGATGACAGAAAGTGATAGAAGGGTCACATTTACTCTACTTTAATATTGATAATTAAGTTAATTTATATGAAATGTTTTATGATGGTAAAGTCCAAAGACTAATGTATTCAAGAATAATTCCCAGCAGAATAGCTGGTGAATTTATAATAGTATGTGGTGATGATATCCCGTTTTCTATAGACATAATGTTCCACTACAAGTTACATTTTCTATGGGTTAACTTGTGTATACAATACAGCAGCAATTATTATCTGTCTGTATGATATATTAAATGGTGCTGGATTTTCCGACAGCATATGTTGGGTATAAAAAGTAGTAATTTCAAACTGCGAATAAGTGCAGAAAGCCAGAATTTAGCTCCAAAATATGGCTCAGGCCTCGATATTGGGATGTTTGGGATATTTTGAAAACTGCAGGGAGGTTTGGGACAAATGTGACCAACGCCGCTTGCAGCACTTGGCATATGCTGGGTATAAAAAGTCGTAATTTCACACTGTGAATACGTGCATAGAGCAAGAATTTGGCTCCAAAATATGGCTCAGGCCTCGAAATTGGAATGTTTGGGATATTTTGAAAACTGCGGGTGGGCTTGGGACCAATATGACCAAACGCCGCTTTCATTACTTTGCATATGTTTCGTATAAAAAGTCGTAATTTCAAACTGCGAATACGTGCAGAGAGCCAGAATTTGGCTCCAAAATATGGCTCAGGCTTCGATATTGGGCTTTTTGGGATATTTTGAAAACTGCAGGGAGGTTTGGGACAAATGTGACCCACGCCGCTTGCAGTACTTGGCATATGTTGGGTATAAAAAGTCGTAATTTCAAACTGCGAATACGTGCAGAGAGCCAGAATTGGCTCCATAATATGGCTCAGGCCTCGAAATTGAGATATTTGGGATATTTCGAAAACTGCAGATAGGTTTGGGACAAATGTGACCCAACGCCGCTTTCAGTACTTCGCATATGTTGGGTATAAAAAGGTCGTAATTTCAAACTGCGAATACGTGCAGAGATCCAGAATTTGGCTCCAAAATATGGCTCAGGCCTCGAAATTGGGATGTTTGGGATATTTTGAAAACTGCAGGGAGGTTTGGGACAAATGTGACCAAACGGCGCTTTCAGTACTTGGCATATGTTTTGTATAAAAAGTCGTAATTTCAAACTGTGAATACGTGCAGAGAGCCAGAATTTGGCTCCAAAATATGATTCAGGCCTCGAAATTGGGATGTTTGGGATATTTTGAAAACTGCAGGGGAGCTTGTGAAAAATGTGACTCACTGCCGCTATCAGTAGTTGGCATATGTTGGGTATAAAAAAATCATAATATCAAACTGCGAATACGCGCAAAGAGCCAGAATTTGGCTCCAAAATATTGCTCTAGCTTCAAACATGTCATACGAGTTTGTTAAAGTTCTTATGATGAAAACAATTTCTCAGACTTTAGAAGTTTGTTAAAGTTCTTATCATGAAATAATGTCATACGACTTTTGTTAAAAGTTCTCATGGGATTCTAACTTAGAAACTAGTATATCTGAATCATTTCACAGCCGTCCCCCTTCATCTCCCGCCCCCCCCCTTACCTCACAATCTCTCGCGTCACCTGTATTTACCTTACGCCGGCCAGCCAGACGCCGCATGCAGGTCACCTCTTATCTTATCTTATCTTCTCCATAATATCTGGACCGTCCCTCCACTCTCTCTCTTCATATTATTCTCTCTTCCTATTTTTCTGACGTCGTAATGTTTAATTCCTTTTTTCATTAACCAGTCAGTTTTACACAAATCAACCGAAGCATCTCAATGTAACCTTTATTACTGAAACTGCCTCCGAGACTATCTAAGCTGGCACCAGCTACCTGCCCCCCGGGCTATCTGCCCGAGGCAATCATCCCCTGATTACCTGCCCTGACATCTACCAGTCATTGTCAGCGTTCGCCACCATAATAACTTATATATATACATTAGGCGTTAATAAAACATATTTATTTATTTATAATTTATTTAGTCATCTAATTCTTAGTTTACACAATGTATAATAAACGACTCATTTAGCCCGAAGTTCTAAGAAGCTCACTCCTCAATCTGCTTGTATAATATCCGTCCTATTCATTCCTCATCTCTGTAATAAAGAATAACAGTTTCAGATAGCATTTACACATGTACAATATTTATCATACACATAAAACCTCGAAACAAATGTACTCACCATTTTCCGTTAGATAATTTTGTTATAGCCTCATTCAGCCAGTCGTCTCCAAGCACATTTTCCAACAAATATCGCTCCTATCATAACAGCGTTTCATAGCAGCTCGGCATATTTTTAAATAAAGCATATGATAGCCTCATTACGTTCCTATCATTCTGCATATAATCTCCGTAAGTAAAACTAGTTTCAAATAGCTTTAATGCAGTTTTTAGATCCTTGTTTGAAAGATGGTAACAGAAAAACATCGCATATAGCCCGCATACGTATGTATTTAAACTCTGAAGTCGCTCTGTAAACGTGTATACATCACAGTCTTTATAATAATTTCAAAACTTCGAAATGTAGGGCGAACACACATTTATTCCACATGAATCTAGCATAACTATTTTCCGTTTAGATTTATATACAGCAATCCAGTGACCCATTACTTCTTTAGAGTCTCTTCCTAAGGTATTTATTATAAACATAATCGGCCTATCCCGTATTTGCTTCATTATTCTATATATATCCGTCGCTAAATAGCATCCAATATATTTAGCTTTACTACCCTTCATATTGTTTAATGCCGTATTAATTTGTTTGCAGTTCATGCTCTTGTATCACACACAACTCGCCTATCGGAATAAATTCTCAATACTCCCGTTGTATTTCCGAATAAAATAATAACTTTATTTGATTTCACTGGAACAGCAAATTCTAATGCAATTCTCAGGTTTCCCGAAGCCTCTATAGGAAGGGTATCTCTCAATTCCTCAGGCGTTAGTCTAAATGCCAGTAACGTTCTTCCTTTTATAAATGAATTATATGTCAAGGTATTACAAGCGTTAAAGCCTTTTGTATTTTGAGTCTCGTAGTATAGTTTCGAACATTTATTCGGGAACTTGCAAGTTATATTAAATAAGTTTGTCCCATCACGTGTAATATATACATTAGATAAATCGCAGTGATCGAAATAAAGTGGATTAAGTGTATACGCTCCGGATATTGCTTCCATATCCGTCATCATAATAAATAATTTATCTGGGATAATGCTCCCCCATGGCTGGTCAATACTTAATCTCTGCTGCCCATTACCAAGAATGAACGTCTTGTGGAGTGTCTTATCAAACGTATATGTAACTGGCGTATTTTGTTCAGCCAGAGCTCTATTAATAGCCTCCAATCCAGATGCGAATGGAGTTATCCGATCAATCCACATTCTAGCTAGTTTTATGTTAAACTTGTATCCAGATTCAATACTGTTTATAACCCACGGATCACTGTTAAGTTCTAATCTCAAACGAATATCAATTCCATCCAAAAGATATTCGCTCAAAGTTGTAATGTCCAATAGCAGTTTAAAGCAACAATTTACTCCCTCAGTGTTTAACTTTACAAATCTAGATTTAAGGTCTTCTGAGGCATTCTTAAAATAATCTACATCATATTTTTCAGGAAAAACATCATTATAGAAATACGTCAGTTTCTTTAAATCTTTCAGCTTTACATTCAGAAAGCGTTGTCATTAGCTTTACATAAGATAAATATGAAAATAGTGAATTAGTTTCCACCACTTGCTCATTTAAATAAACATTTACAGCTTTAAACATTGTCTGGGACAAACCATTGACTATTGATGCATTTTTAATATCCGCTAAAGCCGAAATTCCGTCAGGTCCCGTTAATTCAACCATCAGTTCTAGCGTCAAGCTCGAAAGATCAATAAATTGTCCCTTAACTCCTGGGATACGGAATTCAATATAAGAATCTTTAAATTTATTGTTAATACTTGAATTCACAGGTAAAATATCCTGTGTCTTTCTTGAAAATATTGTACTTTCAACCATTCTATGCGGATTAACTTTAGGAAAGCCATCGCTTATAGCAGCTGTATGATTTTCTAAAGGAACTTGCAATGCTGCACTAGGAGCATTTACACTCATCATGTCTGCGTCTAGCATACAACTAGTACTGTTTTATGAAAACACGTCTTATATCTATCCATTTTCTTTATATAGGCAGGTCTTTTCGTTTTTCTTTTCGTTATTCAGCCACCTGCTATCAATTTAGGACCTATACTTTTCAATGTTTCCATACCGCGTTTTCTAATTGAATCTTTCAAAGTACCTTGGCCTGCATTTATATCCTGCAAACATTCTGTCCCATTGTCAATGCTGCTGGCATGATAGTTTTTAATAGGAAAGGTGTTGCTCTACGAGCTAGACCAGTTAAGAAACTTAATATTCCACCTCCTCTTAAATGTCTTCTATCAAAAACAGTAATATCGCCCAGTGCTCCACCTCTCTTCCCTCGAGGAGCGATAAATCGCCCTACCTCCTCAACAGACAGCTGTACAAACCCGACCCTCATGTTTAAACGTGCCAGGAGAGAATGATAAACTCCCTCTACTCTTACCATTATATATCAATGGGTCTAATATGTAATACTGCAATCGTACATCCATCCTTTTCAAAATATACAGGCTCCCCATCTTGATCTGTTAATCTAATACTGATGCCATCAATATTAGTTGTATTTAAAGGTTTATATAATTTCCTGTGTGTTACATTACTTTGAAACGAAACAACATCCAAGATATTTACAATCTGATTACCAAACATGGTGGGCTGCACCTTATCACAATATACACACAAGAAATCTATACAGCCTCCCGGCCTAGGATGATAATAGCATGTATCTTGTAAAGTTAACCTGTTATTAGGTAGTTTATTCATAATAAAAATATCATAGGCTTTCCCTACTTCAGCTCCAATAACCTTTACATATATTTCGACCGAAAGATAAAGAAATTCGAACAACTAATTTACCATCCTTTGTAATAAATAATTTTAACAACTTCTCACTAAATGCTGCATTAAACTTAATTCGATTAATACTCGAATCATATTTCATATAAACGTCCCCATGGTCTGGGAAATTATATTTAAGTAGGGATCCTATAAAACTCAATGAACTTTTTGAAAATATAGTTGAAATTTCTCTATTTAAAATAGTCGTTAGCTCTATGCAATTATCACTGGCTAAAATATCCGACTTTAAAGTGAAAGATGTATTCACCGTGCTCAAATCAGATAAATTTTTATTAGACACTAGAAGTTGAACTGAAATAAAACTTTCCGGATCATTCCTCTTAACAGCGAAATAAGATGGAGGCAGGAATATATTCTTCAGGCACACTTCATAAGCTTTATTCGGGTCTAAAGGCAGCTGATTATGTAATCTATTTTCAAAAGCATTGGGAGCATTGTTTTTAAATACATCAGTATCAGAGTTACTCGCTGCATATATAACGTAACTATCCATCCTGTAGACTAATAGTAAATGATAAAAATAAACAGAAACTCACCTTAATATGGTATCCAGGTAGACTCTCCTTCATCTCCAGCCTTGATCTTCCTCTTCAAACCCGGAGGAGAAAACACTTGATTTTTCGCATCTACATTTCTAAATAAATTTCTTAGGTGTAGAGGTCAAAGAAAAAAAACAACTTGGCTATGGGCAATTTATCTTCTGGGAATAACAATTTCGGAGTGCACATCCTGCCTATAACATCATCAACAATATTGATCCCAGTAACTGGTGATGTAATGTTCCCTTCCTCATCCCACTTTACAAGTCCGGTTGTATTAAAATAATTTAACAGGGAGACTGCAAAATCATAATCCTTAAGCTTTAATCTTAAGTCTATCAAGTGTTGTATAACAGGATTTGTTCTCACTGTCGTCGTAGGCTTCTCAACACTTACTGCCGTAGGCTTCTGTTGATCAATAGCTTTTCGTGGTACAAGATAGAATTCTTTCATTATTCCTTATTAAAATAGCCTTGAAATAAAATTTATAGCTATGGGAAGTAAAATGCCCAATAAATTACCTCCTCTTTTACTTGTTAATATGTCTTTCTTGAGTGAAATAGCCTTCTTCTTACTGGCTAATGTATGGAGTAGAGCTCTATATTTAGAAAGTCTCTAAAATAGGCTTCCCAACTTCAATTTATTTTTTAAGAAATTATTAAATATTTCAGATTGGCAAAGTATATGTTCCTTTTTAAGAGTCTTAATTAACTTTTTCCTAGAATTATAACCTAATCTAGCTAATAGTTCAATAAATCCACGATACCTGCTAAGGCTGCTTCTTCATAGTTTCTTCACGTCATCTGAATTTACCCACTGATCAAATGAACTGTCGTAACCGACGTATCTAACTTTATATAAAGTAGTATTACCAACTTTACATTTACTTATAATTCTCTCAATTTCAATGTATCTGACAAGTAGGTGGGAATCAACTCCTCTCTATAAAATCCGCCTTCTATAAGTCTATTATTTAAGTCCTTTAGATAATATAAAGGCACAGGTTGTTTAGTATCAATTTGAGCAATAGTAAATATTTCCTTAGTGTTCTGTTGATGAAAACTCTTTTGAACTTTGAAATACGATTAGATAAGGCAAGCCGTACTGTATCTCCCACAGACAGATGATTACTGATGCGTGGCTTAGTCTGCTGCTCTCCTTTATACATGAGCTTAAACTGCCTAGTCACATCTTGAGGAGAAGATAAAGCATGTACATCAATAGGTATTTTCCCTTTAATCCTCTATGTGGTGTTCTATTATACGTTTTAAACCATATCAGGTAAAACATTTATATAGATTAAGGTGTTATAAGCCGTTAAATATTTATATATCTTAGTTTTCAATGTTCTTATAAATCTCTGCAATGCTGGCTTTAGTTTCCTGAGAAAATACACTGTACAGTTCAATGTTTTTACTGTCTAACAATCGTTTCATATATTTATTATAGAATTCACCGCCCTTATCAGTGTTAAGCTTCCTTACACCTTTTGATGAAGGTAAATCCAGAATAGCTTTCATGGCTTCACTTACACACTGACCTGATTTAGTGGATAGTGGAACTACATGTGCAAACCTTGAAAATATATCAACACAAACTAATAAATATT
Organism: Procambarus clarkii; assembly: GCF_040958095.1. Lineage (NCBI taxonomy): Eukaryota > Metazoa > Arthropoda > Malacostraca > Decapoda > Cambaridae > Procambarus > Procambarus clarkii. The sequence goes on along the minus strand of NC_091218.1, from coordinate 4,982,216 downwards.
TAATATCATTGTTGTGCTTAGCTAACAATGTCATATCAGCCAAGTCACTGGTAAAGAAAGCTTTAGGTCTAGGTGCTAAGATACGTCTTCGTTTCAATTTACTTTTTTTTAATAGATGTAAGGTATATGCATTAGATGTTTTTAAATAGTCTTTCACATCTTTTATAGTTAATTCAGGGATTGTTTTCTTTGCAGCCTTATACAATTTTAAAATGCCACCAAACCCACCAATGGACTTGGGGTCATTGTATATCTTATTAAGAGTTTGTGTAATGTTCACCATTGATACACTATTTCATAAGGGGGTTCATTTACAATATTTCCCCTAAATATTATGGATTCAGGCGTTTTAAACGCCCAAGTCAACAAGTAAATACCCATACTGTCGAGAAATCACTTTCTTATATATATCTAAAAATTTCTTGGCATCTTGTTTTCCGAATATTTTTGTCTGCCTAATGTTTCTATCTGGGACAAGTCTCTTGATTTAAGCAGAATGAAATGAGAACCATTTAAACTTATAAATCTAGAAAATTTCCCACTGAAAAATATATTTTGGGTTATAAAAATAACAGATTTTCTCATGCCGTCCCTTAGTAAATATATCACTTACTATTTAGAGTTTGTAGATTCAACATACAAGTCATCATAAACAACTAATATTAGAGATGTGTCCTCTGGATCACAATCGTCTAAAGGGTTTACAATTTCAGAGTAAAAAGATATCTTATGTTTAATGAGTGGATTAGTTCTCAACTCTTTATACCCGCTTCCACAGATAATTATTTTTGCAAAGTTCTGCTGATATTTCTCTTATCATTTTAGCACATAAATAGCTCTTCCCACCATTTGAAAATCTAGCAATAATAATTCTTGACGGTTCACTAAATATATTCAACTGGGTTTCAGTAATAACTTTTTTCTGCCCTTCCATGTTGCTAGGATTCAATAACCTAACTACAAATATATAATGAAAGGAGTATTTAAACGAAATCTACATTCGAGTTTTATTTTAAACATAGCTAATAAAGTCATAGTCATAACATATCCAATACAGTAATAAAATCATAGAATATACAATATCAAAAATATCATAGACATTTGAATATAGTCATTTCATATCAAATACAGTAACAATCATAGCCAGTACAGTAACAAAATAAATCATAGCCAATAAAATCATAGTCATAACATAGCAATTTGAACATATCCAATACAGTAAGAAAATCATAGAATATACAATATCAAAATATCATAGACATTTAAATCAGTCATTAGAATATAGTTATAGATAATACATAGACAATACAGTAACAGACTTAGTTGTTGTTAGGGAATAATTGCTGAGCGACTCTATCCCGCTTTTCCCAAAGATTAAAAATGGGGAACAATTGACGTCTTGGTTGGGATTATCTACAATTACTGGATCCTCTACCTGCACCTCTTCCTCTACCTGCACCTCTTCCTCTACCTGCACCTCCTCTTGTGCCTCACGCTCTGGAATGTCTGGGTGACCGTAAGCTAATGACTCTGTGGGACTAATGAGGTACCTCTTGTCATCAAAAGCCGACAGACCGCGCTTAGTTGTTTTACACGTGCATATTTGTCCGTTAACATTACGAATGGATCGGGATACAAAATTAAAAGTTGTATTTGTCTCTAATGTGTTCTGAAAAGATGCATGTGTTATTTTCTTTTGTTGGTGATAAGGAATCCCTTTACATTTACATAAATGTTCTTTATCAAGGGTTAGGAGAGAATAAGTTTTAGGCTTGAGTGCAATTAATTCAGTTATAATTTTCTGCTTTACTTCTGACTTGAGGAGTCCTAGTTCACCTTTGCGAGTAGCAGAATACATGGGATGATCTTTGTCGAATTACTGAAATCCATATAATCTACTAGAGGAGCTTTTGTCATTTCTTGGAAAGCATCTTTACAGGTCAGAGTAAATATGAATGAGTCTGTATCCGTATAAATTAGTCTAGCTCTCTCCCCATAATGGGCTTTAACTACATTATACCAGAACTCGTATAAACGTCTCTTGGCTATCTGCAAGATCTGATATCCCATGTAAGAAGGAGTGGTAACTTAAGGATGTCTTTCATTACTGTACAGAGAACCCTATCTGGACCTAAAGAGACAGCTCGTTTATACAAAGGGTTTCTTGCACGAGTTAAGAATGAATGTTTTGTCGTTACTAGATGGTGAGTATTAGCATATCGAGATATATTTGTCATTGATTTCCCGTACAGACTATTACTTATGAGTTTAAAGGCTTTTTCTTTAACTTTACAGGTGGTATTGGCTCGTTCTCGAATGTTGGTTGAAATAAAATCTTTTAAATAGGGAGCCTGTTTAAATTCATATTGTTTTTACTCGTTCAACTTCTAGTCCTAGTTTTAATAGCAATTGCAGGAAATCGAGGCTTACTAAGTAGTTGTTTTGGGGCAAGTGGGATGCAATTAACTTAGTATTTTTAGGTGGGAGCTTACGTTTTTCATCATTAAGGGTTTTCTTACTGTACTCTGACAAAAACTCCTCAGTTATATTAGAATGAGACAGTACAAGGGGCAGATCATCAGTATACCTAGCTACCTCGGGAGATACATGTTTTGTATCGCATAAAATCCAATAGCCTTTGTCTTGATCACAGGGGATATGTTGTAACCCTTGCCCTAATAAGGTATCCCGCTCAAGGTCAGTTAATTGTCTAATCCCTCCCTGGGGAAGTACCTCAGCCATGCACGCTGCATATAGGCTGTTGAAGTCGAGGTTCAAAATGTGAGTATCGTCATCAGAGCTAGGGTTAGATGTAGTGTGCTCGTTAACAGCCTGTGTAAATTGTCTTATGGAAGATGTGAACCCCCCTCTAAGATTCCTTCTCAACAAATCATATACATTCTGATCATACACATAGTCAAGTACAACTTTTGATTTAAATAAGAACGCGTCCCAAGCGTAACTAGGAAGTGATACATAGAAAACAATATCTAGTTCATAAATTTCTTTCAGTGATGTTCGCCAAAGTGTAAATATATCAACTAACATTCCTACGTCAACTTTTAAATATAACATGAGGTAATCCTTTATGTTTGTACAGTTCCCTAAATTAAATACTTTAAGAGCATTGTTATAATCTTCAGACAGTGGAGCGTCATGTAAAACATTGTAAAACTTATCTCGCGACGGGAGCTGAGGTTCGTCTAACACGTCCATGAAGAAATATAATCATAACATAGGCTTTGTTTCCTTTAACAGAGCTTTAGCCTCATCGGATAAGCCATTTAGTATGTGTTCAGTATACTTGGTGGGTTTCTTACTGGCAACGTGCTCTTTTGCTAAGGTTCCTAATGACCCATTAAGGAGAGCTAGGCTATCTAGGAATTTAAGTTCACCTATGATGACTTGCATAAATTTCAATCCTTCCTTGGTTAGAATTTCTACATCGCGGCGAGGATTTTTGGGCAGTTCTTTAAGTATAATTCCAAGATCATAGGCAGCATTATGGGAAAATGTGGTCAAGTATCTACGAGCATTTTTACATTGTAAATTGCAACGAGCACAATAAGCACCTAAGTAATTATTTTCCTGAATAGCATGATGATGATGTCTATGTTTATCTTTCTTATTCTTGAAAGTTTGATGACACAATTGACACGTATTTTGTCTTTGAAACATTCTTTCCTGTTCTCTAGACAAGTTCTTAGGGAAGTTGGGGAGCTGAGCATGAATAGCTTTCCATGAGGCTTCTAGCTTTGTAATAAAATGATTAACTACGTCCGGACCTACGTATGAATACGTTTCTACGACATTGAATTCCCTGTCTAAAATCATGTAGGCATAAGCAATTGCTTTATGCTTACATTCCACCATGCCTCTAGGATTTTGACGGTCTAAACAACATTCAAATCGTAATAGGCGGTGTGAGTCGGGCTATAGGTCCTACCGTAATTTTTAAAATTATTTTCTCTTTAGGATTATAGAACGAAAATACTTGGGATACAGTGCATGACTCTTCGTGTGCCTGAATTTCATCTAAGGGGGCATGCAAAAGGCAAATTTTGCAGAATTTATGAGTGTTAGGAATTCTACCGTGGTTATGGTTAATAGTCTTTACAAATTTATCAAAGTCCTTGATCAGACAGAGATGCTTGCCTTCTAATAACAACAAAGGGACTTTATCGGCATACTTTTCCTGGCTTTTCCTAGCTAAACTAAGATAGTATCTGTTACTTTCATGAGTTACTGTATAAATATAAATAGAAATTTTGTTAAGCTTCTCTATTTTCTTAAGATTATCAAATGATACGGGGAATCTGATTTCATCTGCCCATACTACAATCTCCTACACCATCGAAGGTTTTTGTAATATTTTCTAACGTTATTTATAGTCCTGCCCAATGCTAAGTTTTTATACGCTGCAATGCACTGCAACAAACACTCATCTCCTTCACTTTCAGGATTAAATACTGATTATTTACCTTTAATTTTGCAGGATATGGTACGTAAGATCCAAGGTGCATAGGGTGGCGAATATATGAAAAATTATGGAAAAGCCTGACATGGAATGAATTCCTACACTTGAGGATTGGACATTTTTTAGGCATTCGTCAATTTTGCAGACATTTCATCAACCCATGAATTTATGAGAACTTCCCCTCCTGTGTAACAGTCGGAGTTTCGCCTCTAATTGAAAATACTTCGTCTAATATTTCATATTGATCGTCGGCATGATTAAGTTTTTGCAAAATTAGGCTTACGTCAGGGTAAATGTGAAATGAGGGAGGGAATTCTTCCTGTATTTGTCTGAACTGATTGTCTATATATTCTATAAAAAATTCCCTATACCTATTTATATATACGCTGGGGTCAGCGTCTAAATGACCGGGAATGGAGAAAGAATGTCTCGAAAATGATCCTTCGAACTGGCGTATGACTTCTAACACTCGCGGAAAAACGTTTTCTAAGTTAAGTACCTCTGGGGAATCCGGAGCGTTGACTTCTTCATCTGATATGTCATGAACAGGGGGTTGATTGTCTTCTTCTTCATCGGAGGATGCCTGCAGGTTGCCGTCTGGGGTATCTCATCTTCTAGCTCCTGGGAAAGCTGGGGTTGACTGCGTACAGGCGTGCTCCACTCAGAGGGTTGAGTTGAATTCAGGGGCGATTCTGTAATATAATATTAGCAGTGAATAAACGTTAAGAGGAAAGCAAATTGAAAACATTAAGAGGATTTGAAAACCTTAATAGGAAAACAATGTTTCTAACTTTAAGAGGAAAATATCGTCTAAATAAGAGGATTTATTAAGAGGAAAAACAAAAAGTCTAAGTAAGAGGAAAAACTGAATTACAGATAAATAATAATATTACTTACGAGCTGGGATGTTGATTCCACCAAGTATGAGATTCTCTTGATCACGAATAGGAACTCCTGTAATGGAAACATTTTTCTGTATGAGTACATATTACTTGTTTACACACTTGTTAAAATATGCAATTATTAACTTTTAAATTACGAAAATTATCGTGAAAACGTACGGTTATTTATGATGCGACGGCGTTTGGGTGGAGGTTCAATGACGTTTCTGGCTTCGGTGGGAGGTTCCTGGTTAACGGACCAACGACAGTACGGGCAGAAGTAGAACCATGAACTGAAATAAGAATAAATATATAAATTGACTGTCTGTATGTGTGTTTCAGATATATATTTTCTTTGAAAGTTTATTGAATGTGCGAGAAAAGCGGTACTTACGATTTGCACAATAGAGTTGTCCACAGCTGGTACAGGTTACGTCAAAATGTCCAGGCGGTGTGGACCCGTTGCATCCTATACAGTACAGTCTGCATTCTTGAAGAGCGTTGATGGACATTTCACCTAGGCATATTAAACACTGTGTTTGACACACATGCATGATTTCGTTGTTGAGAGGAGACAGGCACAGGGGACACACTGACATGATGATATGACTAGGCTGGGGGAACCTTGTAAACAGGATGAAGATTGAATGTTGACTGAAAGTGTAGGCCTCTAAGACTTTGACCATAGGCGATCTGAGGGGGCCCCTGAATGAGCGTAATAACAATAGTGTGCCCCTGAGTGAGCGTTTGGTTGTTTTATTAATAGCGAGAATGATTGGCGAATACTGGGAATAAACTCTTATTATAAATTGTGTAAACTAAGAATTAGATGACTAAATAAATTATAAATAAATGTTTTATTAACGCCTAATGTGTGTGTATATATATATATAATATATATATATATATATATATATATATATATATATATATATATATATATATATATATATATATATATATATATAAATTATTACGGTGGCGAACGCTGACAATGACTGGTAGATGACAGGGCAGGTAATCAGGTGATTGCCATGGGCAGATAGCCTGGGGCAGGTAGCTGGTGCCAGCTTAGTCAGTCTCGGAGGCAGTTTCAGTAATAAAGGTTACATTGAGATGCCTCGGTTGATTTGTGTAAAACTGACTGGTTAATGAAAAAAGGAACAAAACATTACGATGTCAGAAAAAAAGCTGTAAGGAAAAAGGAACAAAACATTACAATGTAAGGAAATAGGAAGAGAATAATAATATGAAAAGGAGAGAGAGAGAGAGTGGAGGGACGGTCCAGATATTATGGAGAAGATAAGATAAGAGGTAACCTGAAGGCCGCGTCTGGCTGACGGTCTAAAGTAAATACAGGTGGACCACAGATTGTGAGGCAAGGGGGGAGGGAGGGGTGTGATGTACGAGCAGGAGATGAAGGGGTGGGGGAGGGGGCAGTGAAATGATTCAGATATATAGCAATATACTAGTTTCTAAGTAAGAATCCAACTTAAACATATACAGCCTAAATATCTGTTTTATTATCGGTAGGAACTCTGAAAAAAAAAATTCTCCCATAAGAACTTTAACAAAACTTGTATGACATTATTTTCATCATAAGAACTTTAACAAACTTCTAAAATCTCAGAAATTATTTTCCTCATAAGAATTCCACAATTCTACATCTGTGACTCCCCAAATTTACCTGAAAAACCTGACACGCTACAGGATATTGGAACCTGAAAACCCTGACACGCTGCAGGGGATATTGGACCTGAAAACCCTGACACGCTACACGTGATATTGGACCTGAAAAAAAAATATCACCTTTGGGTGTCATCCACACTACTACCCACCCCATGCATCTCTATTACGTGCATCCACCATGGGCATCCCCCCCCCCATCCAACCATCCATCATCCAGCTCCGAGGATGGAGGCGAGTCTTTACCGAACAGATTAACGCTTCGAGAGGGGGCAGGGCAACGGAAAATCAAATCGCGCCTCACACACTCTTAGCATGTAATTAATCATGCTCATCTATCTGTCATCCATCTCAGCGATGGAGTGCTCGGTTTACTCCAGAATCACCCATCAAGAGGGGGACGGGTTAACCGAAATCACGCGAGGTAGCGAGATTATCACTCGCTCATCGATCAACCATCTGTCATCCATCTCACCGACGGAAGGGACAATCGTAGTCACATTTCTCCCTTCTACGATGCAATTGCTTCCTCACCCTCCTGCAGCTCCCTCGCCCTCCCCACCCTTCTGCAGCTCCCGCCCGCAGCTCCCCCGCCCTCCCGCAGCTCCCCGCCTCCCACCGCTCCCCCGCCCTCCCGCAGCTCCCTGACGCTCCCGCAGCTCCCTCACGCTCCTGCAGCTCCCTCATGCTCCTGCAACAGATTGGCCCTTTTAAGTATGTTTTGAAAAAATTAACTAGTACATACAACTTTATAATATCCATAAAAGAATTAGAATGCAGCTACCACCATCCCAAAAAATGTCTAAATATACTTAGGAAAGGAAATTGTCACTTTGGATCAACATGTATATTTTTTCATCTTGATATGTGTGAAACCTCTCTCAAGGAAAGAAAATGCCATGATCTAACCTGCCCATTCTTTCATGTGAAAGGCACAGAACGCTATATAAAGAGTGACAAACAAGAATTTGGCTTTGCAGGAAAGGGATGTATTTTTTTTTTATTACCAGACGAAAGAGGTTTCAAAAGGTGGAACAGAATGTGTGTGTATGGAACTGGCTGAAAGACCCATCTGCATACCAGAATCACGCATACAATTACTCCATACAACTGTACTACAACAGGCAACAACCAGTAATAGTCAGAACAAAACCGACACGTCCATGCATAAAGGACGTACCAGAAAAATCTTCATCAAATTACCCTAAATAGAGACACCTCAATCATCTTTGCCAAGATACAAGGAC
>NC_091218.1:4893697-4973425 GCF_040958095.1 Procambarus clarkii | reverse complement strand
GCGGCAGTGAGTCACATTTTGCACAAACTCCCCTGCAATTTTCAAAATATCCTAAATATCCCAATTTCGAGGCCTGAACTATATTTTGGAGCCAAATTCTGGCTCTCTGCACGTATTAGCAGTTTGAAATTTCGACTTTTTATACCCAACATATGCCAAGTACTGAAAGCTGCGTTTGGTCACATTTGTCACAAACCTCCCTGCAGTTTTCAAAATATTCCAAACATCCCAATTTCAAGGCCTGAGCCATATTTTGGAGCCAAATTCTGCCTCTATGCACGTATTCGCAGTTTAAAATTACGACTTTTTATACCCATCATATGCCAAGCCCTGATAGCGGCAGTGAGTCACATTTTGCACAAACTCCCCTGCAGTTTTTGAAATATTCCAAATATCCCAATTTCGAGGCCTGAGCCATATTTTGGAGCCAAATTCTGGCTCTCTGCACGTATTCACAGTTTGAAATTGCGACTTTTTTATACCCAACATATGCCAAGTACTGAAAGACGCGTTTGGTCACATTTGTCCCAATACCCCCTGCACTTTTCAAAAAATCCAAAACATCTCAATTTTGAGGCCTGTGCCATATTTTGGAGCCAAATTCTGGCTCTCTGCACGTATTCACAGTTTGAAATTACGAATTTTTATACCCAACAGATGCCAAGTACTGAAAGAGGCGTTTGGTCACATTTGTCCCAAACCTCCCTGCAGTTTTCAAAATATCCCAAATATCCCAATTTCGAGGCCTGAGCCATATTTTGGAGCCAAATTCTGACTCTCTGCACGTATTCGCAGTATGATATTTCGACTTTTTATACCCAACATATGCCAAGTACTGAAAGCGGCAGTTAGTCACATTTTGCACCAACTCCCCTGCAGTTTTTAAAATATCCTAAATATCCCCATTTCGAAGCCTGAGCTATATTTTGGAGCCAAATTCTGGCTCTCTGCACGTATTCGCAGTTTGAAATTACGACTTTTTATACCCAACATATGCCAAGTACTGAAAGCACCGTTTGGTCACATTTGTCCCAAACCCCCCTGCAGTTTTCAAAATATGCCAAACATCCCAATTTCAAGGCCTGAGCCATATTTTGGATCCAAATTCTTTCTCTATGCACGTATTCGCAGTTTAAAGTTACGACTTCTTATACCCAAGATATGCCAAGTACTGAAAGCGGCAGTGAGTCACATTTTGCACAAACTCCCCTGTAGTTTTTGAAATATCCCAAATATCCTAATTTCGAGGCCTGAGTCATATTTTGAAGCCAAATTCTGGCTCTCTGCACGTATTCGCAGTTTGAAATTAAGCCTTTTTATACCCATCATATGCCAAGTACTGAAAGCGGCGTTTGGTCACATTTGTCCTAAACCTCCCTGCAGTTTTCCAAATTTCCCAAATATCCCAATTTCGAGGCCTGAGTTAGTTATTTTGGAGCCAAATTCTGGCTCTCTGCACGTATTCGCAGTTTGAAGTTTCGACTTTTTTATACCCAACATACGCGAAGTACTGAAAGCGGCGTTTGGTCACATTTGTCTCAAACCCCCCTGCAGTTTTTCAAAATATCCCAAACAGCCCGGTTTAGAGGCCTGAGCCATATTTTGGTGTCAAATTCTTTCTCTATGCATGTATTCGCAGTTTAAAATTACGACTTTTTATACCCAACATATGCCAAGTCCTGATAGCGGCAGTGAGTCACATTTTGCACAAACTCCCCATGCAGTTTTTGACATATCCCAAATATCCCAATTTCGAGGCCTGAGCCATACTTTGGAGCCAAATTCTGGCTATCAGCACGTATTCCCAGTTTGAAATTACGACTTTTTATACCCAACATATGCCAAGTACTGAAAGCGGCAGTGAGTCACATTTTGCACAAACTCCCCTGCAGTTTTCAAAATATCCTAAATATCCCAATTTCGAGGCCTGAACTATATTTTGGAGCCAAATTCTGGCTCTCTGCACGTATTCGCAGTTTGAAATTACGACTTTTTATACCCAACATATGCCAAGTACTGAAAGCGGCGTTTGGTCACATTTGTCCCAAACCCCCCCGCAGTTTTCAAAATATCATAAACATCCCAATTTCGAGGCCTGAGCCATATTTTGGAGCCAAATTCTGGCTCTCTGCACGTATTCGCATTTTGATATTATGATTTTTTATACCCAACATATGCCAAGCCCTGATAGCGGCAGTGAGTCACATTTTGCCCAAACTCCCCTGCAGTTTTCAAAATATCCCAAATATCCCAATTTTGAGGCCTGAGCCATATTTTGGAGCCAAATTCTGGCTCTCTGCACGTATTCGCAGTTTGACATTACGATTTTTATACCCAACACATGCCAAGTACTGAAAGCGGCAGTGAGTCACATTTGTCCCAAACCTCCCTGCAGTTTTCAAAATATCCCAAATATCCCAATTTCGAGGCCTGAGCTATATTTTGGAGCCAAATTCTGACTCTCTGCACGTATTCGCAGTATGATATTACGACTTTTTATATCCAACATATGCCATGTACTGAAAGCGGCAGAGTCACATTTTGCACAAACTCCCCTGCAGTTTTCAAAATATCCTAAACATCCCAATTTCGAGGCCTAAGCCATATTTTGGAACCAAATTCTGGCTCTCTGCACGTATTCGCAGTTTGAAATTACGACTTTTTTATACCCAACATATGCCAAGTACTGAAAGCGGCGTTTGGTCACATTTGTCCCAAACCCCCCTGCAGTTTTCAAAATATCCCAAACATCCCAATTTCGAGGCCTGAGCCATATTTTGGAGCCAAATTCTGGCTCTCTGCACGTATTCACATTTTGATATTACGACTTTTTATATCCAACATATGCCAAGTACTGAAAGCGGCATTGAGTCACATTTTGCACAAACTCCCCTGCAGTTTTCAAAATATCCCAAACATCCCAATTTCCAGGCCTGAGCCATATTTTGGTGCCAAATTCTGGCTCAATGCACGTATTCGCAGTTTAAAATTACGAATTTTTATACCTAACATATGCCAAGTCCTGATAGCGGCAGTGAGTCACATTTTGCACAAACTCCCCTGCAGTTTTTGAAATATCTCAAATATCCCAATTTCGAGGCCTGAGCCATATTTTGGAACCAAATTCTCGCTCTCTGCACGTATTCGCAGTTTGAAATTACGACTTTTTTATACCCAATATATGCGAAGTACTGAAAGCGGCGTTTGGTCACATATGTCGCAAACCCCCCTGCAGTTTTCAAAATATCCCAAACATCCAAATTTCGAGGCCTGAGCAATATTTTAGAGCCATATTCTGGCTCTCTGCACGTATTCGCAGTATGAAATTACGAATTTTTATACCCAACATATGCCAAGTACTGAAAGCGGCAGTGAGTCACATTTTGCCCAAACTCCCCAGCAGTTTTCAAAATATCCTAAATATCCCAATTTCGAGGCCTGAGCTATATTTTGCAGCCAAATTCTGGCTCTCTGCACGTATTCGCAGTTTGAAAGTACGAATTTTTATACCCAACATATGCCAAGTACTGAAAGCGGCGTTTGGTCACATTTGTCCCAAACCTCCCTGCAGTTATCAAAATATTCCAAACATCCCAATTTCGAGGCCTGAGCCATATTTTGGAGCCAAATTCTGACTCTCTGCACGTATTCGCAGTTTGATATTACGACTTTTTATACCCAACAAATGCCAAGTACTGAAAGCGGCAGTGAGTCACATTTTGAACAAACTCCCCTGCAGTTTTCAAAATATCCCAAACATCCATATTTCGAGGCCTGAACCATATTTTGGAGCCAAATTCTGGCTCTTTGCACGTATTCGCAGTTTGAAATTTCGAATATTTATACCCAACATATGCGAAGTACTGAAAGCGGCGTTTGGTCACATTTGTCCCAAACCCCCCTGCAGTTTTCAAAATATCCTAAATATCCCAATTTCGAGGCCTGAGCTATATTTTGGAGCCTAATTCTGGCTCTCTGCACGTATTCGCAGTTTGAAATTACGATTTTTATACCCAACATATGCCAAGTACTGAAAGTGGCGTTTAGTCAAATTTGTCCCAAACCTTCCAGCAGTTTTCAAAATATCCCAAATATCCCAATTTCGAGGCCTGAGACATATTTTGGAGCCAAATTCTAGGTCTCTGCACGTATTCGCAGTATGATATTACTACTTTTTATACCTAACATATGCCAAGTACTGAAAGTGGCAGAGTCACATTTTGCACAAACTCCCCTGCAGTTTTCAAAATATCTCAAACATCCCAATTTCGAGGCCTGAGCCATATTTTGGAGCCAAATTCGGGCTCTCTGCACGTACCCGCAGTTTGAAATTACGACTTTTTTATACCCAACATATGGGAAGTACTGAAAGCGGCGTTTGGTCATACTTGTCCCAAACCCCCCTGCAGTTTTCAAAATATTCCAAACATCCCAATTTCGAGGCCTGAGCCATATTTTGGGGGGAAATTCTGGCTCTCTGCACGTATTCGCAGTTTGAGATTACGACTTTTTATACCCAACATATGCCAAGTACTGAAAGCGGCAGAGTCACATTTTGCACAAACTCCCCTGCAGTTTTCAAAATATCCCAAACATCCCAATTACGAGGCCTGAGCCATATTTTGGAGCTAAATTCTGGCTCTCTGCACGTACTCACAGTTTGAAGTTACGACTTTTTTATACCCAACATATGGGAAGTACTGAAAGAGGCGTTTGGTCATATTTGTCCCAAACCCCCCTGCAGTTTTCAAAATATTCCAAACATCCCAATTTCGAGGCCTGAGCCATATTTTGGAGCCAAATTCTGGCTCTCTGCACTTATTCGCAGTATGATATTACGACTTTTTATACCTAACATATGCCAAGTACTGAAAGTGGCAGAGTCACATTTTGCACAAACTCCCCTGCAGTTTTCAAAATATTTCAAACATCCCAATTTCGAGGCCTGAGCCATATTTTGGAGCCAAATTCTGGCTCTCTGCACGTATTCACAGTTTGAAATTACGACTTTTTTATACCCAATATATGTGAAGTACTGAAAGCAGCGTTTGGTCACATTTGTCTCAATCCCCCCTGCAGTTTTCAAAATATCCCAAACATCCCAATTTCGAGGCCTGAGCCATATTTTGGAGCCAAATTCTGGCTCTCTGCATGTGTTCGCAGTTTGAAATTACGATTTTTTATACCCAACATATGCCAAGTACTGATAGCGGCAGTGAGTCACATTTTGAACAAACTCCCCTGCAGTTTTCAAAATATCCCAAACATCCCAATTTCGAGGCTTGAGTCATATTTTGGAACCAAATACTGGCTCTCTGCACGCATTCGCAGTTTGAAATTACGACTTTTTCATACCCAACATAGGCAAAGTACTGAAAGCGGGGTTTGGTCACATTTGTCCCAAACCCCTCTGCAGTTTTCAAAATATTCCAAACATCCCAATTTCGAGACCTGAGCCATATTTTGAAGCCAAATTCTGGCTCTCTGCACGTATTCGCTGTTTGAAATTACGATTTTTTTATACCCAACATATGCGAAGAAATGAAAGCGGTGTTTAGTCACATTTGTCCCAAACCCCCCTGCAGTTTTCAGAATATCCTAAATATCCCAATTTCGAGGCCTGAGCTATATTTTGGAGCCAAATTCTGGCTCTCTGCACGTATTCGCAGTGTGATATTACGACTTTTTATACCCAACATATGCCAAGTACTGAGAGCGGCAGTGAGTCACATTTTGCACAAACTCCCCTGCAGTTTTCAAAATATCCCAAACATCAAAATTTCGAGGCCTGAGCCATATTTTGGTGCCAAATTCTGGTTCTCCTCATGTATTCGCAGTTTGAAATTACGAATTTTTTATACCCAACATGTATTAAATACTGAAAGACGTGTTTAGTCACATTTGTCTCAATCCCCCCTGCAGTTTTCAAAATATTCCAAACATCCCAATTTCGAGGCCTGAGCCATATCTTTGAGCCAAATTATGGCTCTCTGAAAGTATTCGCCGTTTGAAATTTGACTTTTTTATACCCAACTTATGCTAAGTAATGAAATCGGCGTTTGGTCACATTTGTCCCAAACCCCCCTGCAGTTTTCAAAATATCCCAAATATCCCAATTTCAAGGCCTGAGCCATATTTTGGAGCCAAATTCTGGCTCTATGCACGTATTCACAGTTTAAAATTACGACTTCTTATACCCAACATATGCCAAGTACTGAAAGCGGCAGTGAGTCACATTAAGCACAAACTCCCCTGCAGTTTTTGAAATATCCCAACTATCTTAATTAATTTCGAGGCCTGATCCATATTTTGGAGCCAAATTCTGGCTCTCTGCACGTATTCGCAGTTTGAAATTACGTCTATTTATACCCAACATATGCCAAGTACTGAAAGCGGCGTTTGGTCACTTTTGTCCCAAACCTCCCTGCAGTTTTCAAAATATCCCAAATATCCCAATTTCGAGGCCTGAACCATATTTTGGAGCCAAATTCTGGCTCTCTGCACGTATTCGCAGTTTGAAATTACGACTTTTTATACCCAACATATGCCAAGTACTGAAAGCGGCGTTTGGTCACATTTGTCTAAAACCCCCCTGCAGTTTTCAAAATATCCCAAACATCCCAATTTCGAGGCCTGAGCCATATTTTCGTGCCAAATTCTTTCTCAATGATTGTATTCGCAGTTTAAAATTACGACTTTTTATACCCAACATATGCCAAGTCCTAATAGCGGCAGTGAGTCACATTTTGCACAAACTCCCCTGCAGTTTTTGACATATCCCAAATATCCCAATTTCGAGGCCTGAGCCATATTTTGGAGCCCAATTCTGGCTCTTTACACGTATTCCCAGTTTGAAATTACGACATTTTATACCCAACATATGCCAAGTACTGAAAGCGGCAGTGAGTCACATTTTGCACAAACTCCCCTGCAATTTTCAAAATATCCTAAATATCCCAATTTCGAAACCTGAACTATATTTGGACCCAAATTCTGGCTCTCTGCACGTATTCGCAGTTTGCAATTTCGACTTTTTATACCCAACATATGCCAAGTACTGAAAGCGGCGTTTGGTCACATTTGTGACAAACCTCCCTGCAGTTTTCAAAATATTCCAAACATCCCAATTTCAAGGCCTGAGCCATATTTTGGAGCCAAATTCTGGCTCTATGCATGTATTCGCAGTTTAAAATTACGACTTTTTATACCCGTCATATGCCAAGCTCTGATAGCGGCAGTGAGTCACATTTGGCACAAACTCCCCTGCAGTTTTTGAAATATTCCAAATATCCCAATTTCGAGGCCTGAGCCATATTTTGGAGCCAAATTCTGGCTCTCTGCACGTATTCACAGTTTGAAATTGCGACTTTTTTATACCCAACATATGCCAAGTACTGAAAGACGCGTTTGGTCACATTTGTCCCAATACCCCCTGCACTTTTCAAAATATCCAAAACATCTCAATTTCGAGGCCTGTGCCATATTTTGGAGCCAAATTCTGGCTCTCTGCACGTATTCGCAGTTTGAAATTACGAATTTTTATACCCAACAGATGCCAAGTACTGAAAGAGGCGTTTGGTCACATTTGTCCCAAACCTCCCTGCAGTTTTCAAAATATCCCAAATATCCCAATTTCGAGGCCTGAGCCATATTTTGGAGCCAAATTCTGACTCTCTGCACGTATTCGCAGTATGATATTTCGACTTTTTATACCCAACATATGCCAAGTACTGAAAGCGGCAGTTAGTCACATTTTGCACCAACTCCCCTGCAGTTTTTAAAATATCCTAAATATCCCCATTTAGAGGCCTGAACTATATTTTGGAGCCAAATTCTGGCTCTCTGCACGTATTCGCAGTTTGAAATTACGACTTTTTATACCCAACATATGCCAAGTACTGAAAGCACCGTTTGGTCACATTTGTCCCAAACCCCCCTGCAGTTTTCAAAATATGCCAAACATCCCAATTTCAAGGCCTGAGCCATATTTTGGAGCCAAATTCTTTCTCTATGCACGTATTCGCAGTTTAAAGTTACGACTTCTTATACCCAAGATATGCCAAGTACTGAAAGCGGCAGTGAGTCACATTTTGCACAAACTCCCCTGCAGTTTTCAAAATATCCTAAATATCCCAATTTCGAGGCCTGAGCTATATTTTGGAGCCAAATTCTGGCTCTTTGCACGTATTCGCAGTTTAAAATTAAGCCTTTTTATACCCATCATATGCCAAGTACTGAAAGCGGCGTTTGGTCACATTTGTCCCAAACCTCCCTGTAGTTTTCCAAATTTCCCAAATATCCCAATTTCGAGGCCTGAGTTATATTTTGGAGCCAAATTCTGGCTCTCTGCACGTATTCGCAGTTTTAAGTTTCGACTTTTTTATACCCAACATATGCGAAGTACTGAAAGCGGCGTTTGGTCACATTTGTCTCAAACCCCCCTGCAGTTTTCAAAATATCCCAAACAGCCCGGTTTAGAGGCCTGAGCCATATTTTGGTGCCAAATTATTTCTCTATGCATGTATTCGCAGTTTAAAATTACGACTTTTTATACCCAACATATGCAAAATCCTGATAGCGGCAGTTAGTCACATTTTGCACAAACTCCCCATGCAGTTTTTGACATATCCCAAATATCCCAATTTCGAGGCCTGAGCCATACTTTGGAGCCAAATTCTGGCTCTCTGCACGTATTCCCAGTTTGAAATTACGACTTTTTATACCCAACATATGCCAAGTACTGAAAGCGGCAGTGAGTCATATTTTGCACAAACTCCCCTGCAGTTTTCAAAATATCCTAAATATCCCAATTTCGAGGCCTGAACTATATTTTGGAGCCAAATTCTGGCTCTCTGCACGTATTCGCAGTTTGAAATTACGACTTTTTATACCCAACATATGCCAAGTACTGAAAGCGGCGTTTGGTCACATTTGTCCCAAACCCCACCGTAATTTTCAAAATATCCCAAATATCCCAATTTCGAGGCCTGAGCCATATTTTGGAGCCAAATTCTGGCTCTCTGCACGTATTCACAGTTTGAAATTGCGACTTTTTATACCCAACATATGCCAAGTACTGAAAGACGCGTTTGGTCACATTTGTCCCAATACCCCCTGCACTTTTCAAAATATCCAAAACATCCCAATTTCGAGGCCTGAGCCATATTTTTGAGCCAAATTCTGGCTCACTGCACGTATTCGCATTTTGATATTACGATTTTTTATACCCAACATATGCCAAGCCCTGATAGCGGCAGTGAGTCACATTTTGCCCAAACTCCCCTGCAGTTTTCAAAATATCCCAAATATCCCAATTTTGAGGCCTGAGCCATATTTTGGAGCCAAATTCTGGCTCTCTGCACGTATTCGCAGTTTGAAATTACGATTTTTATACCCAACACATGCCAAGTACTGATAGCGGCGGTGAGTCACATTTTGCCCAAACTCCCCTGCAGTTTCCAAAATATCCCAAATATCCCAATTTCGAGGCCAGAGCTATATTTTGGAGCCAAATACTGGCTCTCTGCACGTATTCGCAGTTTGAAATTACGAATTTTATACCCAACATATGCCAAGTACTGATGCGGCAGTGAGTCACATTTGTCCCAAACCTCCCTGCAGTTTCAAAATATCCCAAATATCCCAATTTTGAGGCCTGAGCTATATTTTGGAGCCAAATTCTGACTCTCTGCATGTATTCGCAGTATGATATTGCGACTTTTTATATCCAACATATGCCATGTACTGAAAGCGGCAGAGTCACATTTTCCACAAACTCCCCTGCAGTTTTCAAAATATCCTAAACATCCCAATTTCGAGGCCTAAGCCATATTTTGGAACCAAATTCTGGCTCTCTGCACGTATTCGCAGTTTGAAATTACGACTTTTTTATACCCAACATATGCGAAGTACTGAAAGCGGCGTTTGGTCACATTTGTCCCAAACCCCCCTGCAGTTTTCAAAATATCACAAACATCTGAATTTCGAGGCCTGAGCCATATTTTGGAGCCAAATTCTGGCTCTCTGCACGTATTCGCATTTTGATATTACGACTTTTTATATCCAACATATGCCAAGTACTGAAAGCGGCATTGAGTCACATTTTGCACAAACTCCCCTGCAGTTTTCAAAATATCCCAAACATCCCAATTTCCAGGCCTGAGCCATATTTTGGTGCCAAATTCTGGCTCAATGCATGAATTCGCAGTTTAAAATTACGAATTTTTATACCTAACATATGCCAAGTCCTGATAGCGGCAGTGAGTCACATCTTGCACAAACTCCCCTGCAGTTTTTGAAATATCTCAAATATCCCAATTTCGAGGCCTGAGCCATATTTTGGAACCAAATTCTGGCTCTCTGCACGTATTCGCAGTTTGAAATTACGACTTTTTTATACCCAATATATGCAAAGTACTGAAAGCGGCGTTTGGTCACATATGTCGCAAACCTCCTTGCAGTTTTCAAAATATCCCAAATATCCCAATTTCGAGGCCTGAGCTATATTTTGCAGCCAAATTCTGGCTCTCTGCACGTATTCGCAGTTTGAAAGTACGAATTTTTATACCCAACATATGCCAAGTACTGAAAGCGGCAGTGAGTCACATTTTGCACAAACTCCCCTGCAATTTTCAAAATATCCTAAATATCCCAATTTCGAAACCTGAACTATATTTTGGACCCAAATTCCGGCTCTCTGCACGTATTCGCAGTTTGCAATTTCGACTTTTTATACCCAACATATGCCAAGTACTGAAAGCGGCGTTTGGTCACATTTGTCACAAACCTCCCTGCAGTTTTCAAAATATTCCAAACATCCCAATTTCAAGGCCTGAGCCATATTTTGGAGCCAAATTCTGGCTCTATGCACGTATTCGCAGTTTAAAATTACGACTTTTTATACCCATCATATGCCAAGCCCTGATAGCGGCAGTGAGTCACATTTGGCACAAACTCCCCTGCAGTTTTTGAAATATTCCAAATATCCCAATTTCGAGGCCTGAGCCATATTTTGGAGCCAAATTCTGGCTCTCTGCACGTATTCACAGTTTGAAATTGCGACTTTTTTATACCCAACATATGCCAAGTACTGAAAGACGCGTTTGGTCACATTAGTCCCAATACCCCCTGCACTTTTCAAAATATCCAAAACATCTCAATTTCGAGGCCTGTGCCATATTTTGGAGCCAAATTCTGGCTCTCTGCACGTATTCGCAGTTTGAAATTACGAATTTTTATACCCAACATATGCCAAGTACTGAAAGCGGTGCCCAAACTTCCCTGCAGTTTTCAAAATATCCCAAATATACCAATTTCGAGGCCTGAGCTATATTTTGCAGCCAAATTCTGGCTCTCTGCACGTATTCGCAGTTTGAAAGTACGAATTTTTATACCCAACATATGCCAAGTACTGAAAGCGGCGTTTGGTCACATTTGTCCCAAACCTCCCTGCAGTTATCAAAATATCCCAAATATCCATATTTCGAGGCCTGAGCCATATTTTGGAGCCAAATTCTGGCTCTCTGCACGTATTCGCAGTATGATATTTCGACTTTTTATACCCAACATATGCCAAGCACTGAAAGCGGCAGAGTCACATTTTGCACAAACTCCCCTGCAGTTTTCAAAATGTTCCAAACATCCCAATTTTGAGGCCTGAGCTTTATTTTGGAGCCAAATTCTGGCTCTCTGCACGTACTCGCAGTTTGAAATTACGACTTTTTTATACCCAACATATGCGAAGTACTGAAAGTGGCGTTTGGTCACATTTGTCCCAAACCCCCCTGCAGTTTTCAAAATATTCCAAACATCCCAATTTCGAGGCCTCAGCCATATTTTGGAGCCAAATTCTGACTCTCTGCACGTATTCGCAGTTTGATATTACGACTTTTTATACCCAACAAATGCCAAGTACTGAAAGCGGCAGTGAGTCACATTTTGAGCAAACTCCCCTGCAGTTTTCAAAATATCCCAAACATCCATATTTCGAGGCCTGAGCCATATTTTTGAGCCAAATTCTGGCTCTCTGCACGTATTCGCAATTTGAAATTAAGCCTTTTTATACCCATCATATGCCAAGTACTGAAAGCGGCAGTGAGTCACATTTTGCACAAACTCCCCTGCAGTTTTCAAAATATCCTAAATATCCCAATTTCGAGGCCTGAACTATATTTTGGAGCCAAATTCTGGCTCTCTGCACGTATTCGCAGTTTGAAATTACGACTTTTTATACCCAACATATGCCAAATACTGAAAGCGGCGTTTGGTCACATTTGTCCCAAACCCCCCTGCAGTTTTCAAAATATCCCAAATATCCAAATTTCGAGGCCAGAGCTATATTTTGGAGCCAAATACTGGCTCTCTGCACGTATTCGCAGTTTGAAATTACGAATTTTATACCCAACATATGCCAAGTACTGATGCGGCAGTGAGTCACATTTGTCCCAAACCTCCCTGCAGTTTTCAAAATATCCCAAATATCCCAATTTCGAGGCCTGAGCTATATTTTGGAGCCAAATTCTGACTCTCTGCACGTATTCGCAGTATGATATTACGACTTTTTATATCCAACATATGCCATGTACTGAAAGCGGCAGAGTCACATTTTCCACAAACTCCCCTGCAGTTTTCAAAATATCCTAAACATCCCAATTTTGAGGCCTAAGCCATATTTTGGAACCAAATTCTGGCTCTCTGCACGTATTCGCAGTTTGAAATTACGACTTTTTTATACCCAACATATGCGAAGTACTAAAAGCGGCGTTTGGTCACATTTGTCCCAAACCCCCCTGCAATTTTCAAAATATCACAAACATCTGAATTTCGAGGCCTGAGCCATATTTTGGAGCCAAATTCTGGCTCTCTGCACTTATTCGCATTTTGATATTACGACTTTTTATATCCAACATATGCCAAGTACTGAGAGCGGCATTGAGTCACATTTTGCACAAACTCCCCTGCAGTTTTCAAAATATCCCAAACATCCCAATTTCCAGGCCTGAGCCATATTTTGGTGCCAAATTCTGGCTCAATGCACGAATTCGCAGTTTAAAATTACGAATTTTTATACCTAACATATGCCAAGTCCTGATAGCGGCAGTGAGTCACAATTTGCACAAACTCCCCTGCAGTTTTTGAAATATCTCAAATATCCCAATTTCGAGGCCTGAACCATATTTTGGAACCAAATTCTGGCTCTCTGCACGTATTCGCAGTTTGAAATTACGACTTTTTTATACCCAATATATGCAAAGTACTGAAAGCGGCGTTTGGTCACATATGTCGCAAACCTCCCTGCAGTTTTCAAAATATCCCAAATATCCCAATTTCGAGGCCTGAGCCATATTTTGTAGCAAAATTCTGGCTCTCTGCACGTATTCGCAGTTTGAAATTACGAATTTTTAAACCCAACATGTACCAAGTACTGAAAGTGGCGTTTGGTCACATTAGTCTCAATCCCCCCAGCAGTTTTCTAAATATCCCAAACATCCAAATTTCAGGCCTGAGCAATATTTTGGAGCCATATTTTGGCTCTCTGCACGTATTCGCAGTATGAAATTACGAATTTTTATACCCAACATATGCCAAGTACTGAAAGCGGTGCCCAAACTCCCCTGCAGTTTTCAAAATATCCCAAATATCCCAATTTCGAGGCCTGAGCTATATTTTGCAGCCAAATTCTGGCTCTCTGCACGTATTCGCAGTTTGAAAGTACGAATTTTTATACCCAACATATGCCAAGTACTGAAAGCGGCGTTTGGTCACATTTGTCCCAAACCTCCCTGCAGTTATCAAAATATCCCAAATATCCATATTTCGAGGCCTGAGCCATATTTTGGAGCCAAATTCTGGCTCTCTGCACGTATTCGCAGTATGATATTTCGACTTTTTATACCCAACATATGCCAAGCACTGAAAGCGGCAGAGTCACATTTTGCACAAACTCCCCTGCAGTTTTCAAAATGTTCCAAACATCCCAATTTTGAGGCCTGAGCTTTATTTTGGAGCCAAATTCTGGCTCTCTGCACGTACTCGCAGTTTGAAATTACGACTTTTTTATACCCAACATATGCGAAGTACTGAAAGTGGCGTTTTGTCACATTTGTCCCAAACCCCCCTGCAGTTTTCAAAATATTCCAAACATCCCAATTTCGAGGCCTGAGCCATATTTTGGAGCCAAATTCTGACTCTCTGCACGTATTCGCAGTTTGATATTACGACTTTTTATACCCAACAAATGCCAAGTACTGAAAGCGGCAGTGAGTCACATTTTGAGCAAACTCCCCTGCAGTTTTCAAAATATCCCAAACATCCATATTTCGAGGCCTGAGCCATATTTTGGAGCCAAATTCTGGCTCTCTGCACGTATTCGCAATTTGAAATTAAGCCTTTTTATACCCATCATATGCCAAGTACTGAAAGCGGCAGTGAGTCACATTTTGCACAAACTCCCCTGCAATTTTCAAAATATCCTAAATATCCCAATTTCGAGGCCTGAACTATATTTTGGAGCCAAATTCTGGCTCTCTGCACGTATTCGCAGTTTGAAATTACGACTTTTTATACCCAACATATGCCAAATACTGAAAGCGGCGTTTGGTCACATTTGTCCCAAACCCCCCTGCAGTTTTCAAAATATCCCAAATATCCCAATTTCGAGGCCAGAGTTATATTTTGGAGCCAAATACTGGCTCTCTGCACGTATTCGCAGTTTGAAATTACGAATTTTATACCCAACATATGCCAAGTACTGATGCGGCAGTGAGTCACATTTGTCCCAAACCTCCCTGCAGTTTTCAAAATATCCCAAATATCCCAATTTAGAGGCCTGAGCTATATTTTGGAGCCAAATTCTGACTCTCTGCACGTATTCGCAGTATGATATTACGACTTTTTATATCCAACATATGCCATGTACTGAAAGCGGCAGAGTCACATTTTGCACAAACTCCCCTGCAGTTTTCAAAATATCCTAAACATCCCAATTTCGAGGCCTAAGCCATATGTTGGAACCAAATTCTGGCTCTCTGCACGTATTCGCAGTTTGAAATTACGACTTTTTTATACCCAACATATGCGAAGTACTGAAAGCGGCATTGAGTCACATTTTGAACAAACTCCCCTGCAGTTTTTGAAATATCTCAAATATCCCAATTTCGAGGCCTGAGCCATATTTTGGAACCAAATTCTGGCTCTCTGCACGTATTCGCAGTTTGAAATTACGACTTTTTTATACCCAATATATGCGAAGTACTGAAAGCGGCGTTTGGTCACATTTGTCCCAAACCTCCCTGCAGTTATCAAAATATCCCAAATATCCATATTTCGAGGCCTGAGCCATATTTTGGAGCCAAATTCTGGCTCTATGCACGTATTCGCAGTTTAAAATGACCACTTTTTATACCCAACATATGCCAAGTCCTGATTGCGGCAGAGAGTCACATTTTGCAGAATCTCCCCTGCAGTTTTCGAAATATCCCAAATATCCCAATTTCGAGGCCTAACCCATATTTTGGAGCAAAATTCTGGCTCTCTGAACGTATTCGCTGTTTGAAATTACGACTTGTTTATACCCAACATATGCCAAGTCCTGATAGCGGCATTTGGTCACATTTGTCTCAATCCCCTATGCAGTTTTTAAAATATCCCAAACATCCCAATTTCGAGGCCTGAGTCATATTTTGGAGCCAAATTCTGGCTCTCTGCACGTATTCGCAGTTTGAAATTCCGATTTTTTATACCCAACATATGCCAAGTACTGAAAGCAGCAGTGAGTCACATTTTGCACAAACTCCCCTGCAGTTTTCAAAATATCCAAAATATCCCAATTTCGAGGCCTGAGCCATATTTTGGAGCTAAATCGTGGCTCTCTGCACTTATTCACAGTTTGAAATTACGACTTTTTAGACTCAACATATGCCAAGTACTGAAAGCAGCGTTTGGTCACATTTGTCCCAAACCTCCCTGCAGTTTTCAAAATATCTGAAACATCCCAATTTCGAGGCCTTAGCCATATTTTGGAGCCAAATTCTGGTTCTCTGCACGTATTCGCAGTTTAAAATTACGACTTTATATACCCAACATATGCCAAGTACTGAAAGCGGCATTTGGTCACATTTGTCCCAAACCTCCCTGCAGTTTTCAAAATATCCCAAACATCCAAATTTAGAGGCCTGAGCCATATTTTGGAGCCAAATTCTGGCTCTCTGCACGTATTCGCAGTTTAAAATTACTACTTTTTATACCCAACATATGCCAAGTACTGAGAGCGGCGTTTGGTCACATTTGTCCCAAACCTCCCTCAGTTTTCAAAATATCCCAAATATCCCAATTTCGAGGCATGAGCCATATTTTGGACCCAAATTTTGGCTCTCTGCACGTATTCGCCGTTTGAAATTACGACTTTTTTATACCCAACATATGCCAAGTAATGAAAGCATCGTTTGGCATTTGTCCCAAACCCGCCTGCAGATTTCAAAATATCCCAAACATCCCAATTTCGAGGCCTGAGCCATATTTTTGTGCCAAATTCTGGATCTCTGCACGTATTCGCAGTTTGAAATTACGATTTTTTATACCCAACATATGCCAAGTACTAAAAGCGGCAGTGAGTCACATTTTGCCCAAACGCCCCTGCAGTTTTCAAAATATCCCAAATATCCTAATTTCGAGGCATGACCCATATTTTGGAGCCAAATTCTGGCTCTCTGCACATATTCGCAGTTTGAAATTACGACTTTTTGCACCCATCATATGCCAAGTACTGAAAGCAGCAGTGAGTCACATTTTGGACAAACTCCCCTGCAGTTTTCAAAATATCCTAAATATCCCAATTTCGAGGCCTGAGCTATATTTTGCAGCCAAATTCTGGCTCTCTACACGTATTTGCAGTTGGAAATTACGACTTTTTATACCCAACATATGCCAAGTACTGAAAGAGGCGTTTGGTCACATTTGTCCCAAACCTCCCTGCAGTTTTCAAAATATCACAAATATCCCAATTTCGAGGCCTGAGCCATAATTTGAAGCCAAATTCTGGCTCTCTGCACGTATTTGCAGTATAATATTACGAATTTTTGTACCCAACATATTCCAAGAACTGAAAGCGGCAGATTCACATTTTGCTCAAACTCCCCTGCAGTTTTCAAAATATCCCAAACATCCCAATTTCGAGGCCTGAGCCATATTTTGGAGCCAAATTCTGGCTCTCTGCACGTATTCGCAGTTGGAAATTACGTTTTTTTATACCCAACATATGCGAAGTACTGAAAGCGGCAGAGAGTCACATTTTTGCACATACTCCCCTGAAGTTTTTAAAATATCTCAAATATCCCATTTCGAGACCAGAGCCATATTTTGGAGCCAAGTTCTGGCTCTCTGAAAGTATTCGCAGTTTGAAATTACGAATTTTTATACCCAACATATGCCAAGTACTGAAAGCGGCAGTGAGTCACATTTTGCACAAACTCCCCTGCAGTTTTCAAAATATCCCAAATATCCAATTTCGAGGCCTAAGCCATATTTTGGATCCAATTTCTGGCTCTCTGCACGTATTCGCAGTTTGAAATTACGACTTTTTATACCCAACATATGCCAAATACTGAAAGCGGCGTTTGGTCACATTTGTCCCAAACCCCTCTGCAGTTTTCAAAATATCCCAAACATCTTAATTTCGAGGTCTGAGCCATATTTTGGAGCCAAACCCTAGCTCTCTGCATGTATTCGCAGTTTGATATTACGATTTTTTATACCCAACAAATGCCAAGTACCGAAAGAGGCGTTTGGTCAAAATTGTCTCAATCCTTCCTGCATTTTTCAAAATATCTCAAGCATCCAAATTTCGAGGCCTGGACCATATTTTGGAGCCAAATTCTGGCTCTCTGCACGTATTCGCAGTTTGAAATTACGACTTTTTATACCCAACATATGCCAAGTACTGTAAGCGGCAGTGAGTCACATTTTGAACAAACTACCTTGCAGTTTTCAAAATATGCCAAATATCCCAATTTCGAGGCCTGAGCCATATTTTGGAGCCAAATTCTGGCTCTATGGACGTATTCGCAGTTTGAAATTACGAATTTTTATTCCCAACATATGCTAAGTCCTGAGAGCGGCAGTGAGTCACATTTTGCACAAACTCCCCTGCAGTTTTTGAAATATCCCAAATATCCCAATTTCGAGGCCTGAGCCATATTCTGGAGCCAAATTCTGGCTCTTTGCACGTATTCGCAGTTTGAAATTACGACTTTTTATACCCAACATATGCCAAGTACTGAAAGCGGCGTTTGGTCACATTTGTCCCAAACCTAACTCCAGTTTTAAAAATATCCCAAACATCCCAATTTCGAGGCCTGAGCCATATTTTGGAGCCAAATTCTGGCTCTCTGCACGTATTCGCTGTTTGAAATTACAACTTTTTATACCCAACATATGCCAAGTACTGAAAGCGGCATTTGGTCACATTTGTCCCAAACAACCCTGCGGTTTTCAAAATATTCCAAACATCCCAATATCGAAGCCTGAGACATATTTTTGAGCCAAATTCTGGCTCTCTGCACGTATTCACAGTTTGAAATTACGACTTTTTATACCAAACATATGGCATGTACTGAAAGAGGCGTTTGGTCACATTTGTCCCAAACCCCCCTGCAGTTTTCAAAATATCCTAACGTCCCAATTTCAAGACCTGAGACATATTTTGGAGCCAAATTCTGGCTCTATGCACGTATTCACAGATTGAAATTACGACTTTTTATACCCAATATATGCCAAGTACTGAAAGCGGCGATTGGTCACATTTGTCCCAAACCTAACTGCAGTTTTAAAAATATCCCAAACATCCCAATTTCGAGGCCTGAGCCATATTTTGGAGCCAAATTCTGGCTCTCTGCACGTATTCGCAGTTTGAAATTACGACTTTTTTTATCCATCATATGCCAAGTACTGAGAGCGGCAGTGAGTCACATTTTGCACAAACTACCCTGCAGTTTTCAAAATATCCCAGATATCCCAATTTCGAGGCCTAAGCCATATTTTGGAGCCAAATTCTGACTCTCTGCACGTATTCGCAGTTTGGAATTACGAATTTTTATTCCAACATATGCCAAGTACTGAAAGCGGCGATTGGTCACAATTGTTCCCAAACCTCCCTGCAGTTTTCAAAATATCCCAAACATCCATATTTCTAGCCCTGAGCCATATTTTGGAGCCAAATTCTGGCTCTCTGCACGTATTCACAGTTCGAAATTACGACAATTTTATACCCAACATACGCCAAGTATTGAAAACGGCAGTGAGTCACATTTTGCACAAACTCCCCTGTAGTTTTCATAATATCAAACATCCCAATTTCGAGGCCTAAGCCATATTTTGAAGCCAAATTCCAGCTCTCTGCACATTTTCGCATTTTGAAATTACGACTTTTTATACCCAACATATGCTAAGTACTGAAAGCGGCGTTTGGTCACATTTGTCCCAAACCTCCCTGCAGTTTTCAAAATATCCCAAACATCCCAATTTCGAGGCCTGAGCCATATTTTCGAGGAAAATTCTGGCTCTATGCACGTACTCGCAGAGTGAAATTACGACTTTTTATACCCAACATATGCCAAGTCCTGAAAGCGGCAGTGAGACACATTTTGCACAAACTCCCCTGCAGTTTTCGAAATATCCCAAATATCCCAATTTCGAGGCCTGAGCCATATTTTGGAGCCAAATTCTGCCACTCTGCACGTATTCGCAGTTTGAAATTACGACTTTTTTATACCCAACATATGCCAAGTACTGAAAGCGGCGTTTGGTCACATTTGTCTCAATCCCCCCTGCAGTTTTCAAAATATCCCAAACATCCCAATTTCGAGGCCTGAGCCAGATTTTAGAGCAAAATTCTGGCTCTCTGCACGTATTCGCAGTTTCAAATTACGACTTTTTTATACCCAACATATGCCAATTACTGAAAGCGGCGTTTGGTCACATTTGTCTCATTTCCTCCTGCAGTTTTCAAAATATCCCAAACATTCCAATTTCGAGGCCTGAGCCATATTTTGGAGCCAAATTCTGGCTCTCTTCACGTGTTCGCTGTTTGGAATTACTTCTTTTTATACCCAACATATGCCAAGTACTGAAAGCGGCAGTGAGTCACATTTTGCACAAACTCCCCTGCAGTTTTCAAAATATCCCAAATATCCCAATTACTAGGCTTGAGCCATATTTTGGAGCCAAATTCTGGCTCTCTGCACGTATTCGCAGTTTGAAATTACGAATTTTTATTCCCTACATATGCCAAGTACTGATAGCGGTGTTTGGTCACAATTGTTCCCAAACCTCACTGCAGTTTTCAAAATATCCCAAACATCCATATTTCTAGCCCTGAGCCATATTTTGGAGCCAAATTCTGGCTCTCTGCACGTATTCGCAGTTTGAAATTACAACTATTTTATACCCAACATACGCCAAGTACTGAAAGCGGCAGTGAGTCACATTTGGCACAAACTCCCCTGTAGTTTTCATAATATCCCAAACATCCCAATTTCGAGGCCTGAGCCATATTTTGGAGCCAAAATCTGGCTCTCTGCACGTATTCGCAGTTTGAAATTACGACTTTTTTATACCCAACATATGCCAAGTACTGAAAGCGGCAGTGAGGCACATTTTGCACAAACACCCCTGCAGTTTTAGAAATATCCCAAATATCCTAAATTCGAGGCCTGAGCCCTATTTTGGAGCCAAATTCTGGCTCTCTGCACGTATTCGCAGTTTGAAATTACGAATTTTTATACCCAACATATGCCAAGTACTGAAAGTGGCATTTGGTCACATTTGTCCCAAACCCCCTGCAGTTTTCAAAATATCCCAAACATCCTAATTTCGAGGCCTGACCCATATTTTGGAGCCAAATTCTGGCTCTCTGCACGTATTCGCAGTTTTTAATTACGACTTTATATACCCAACATATGCCAAGTACTGAAAGCGGCGTTTGGTCACATTTGTCCCAAACCTCCCTACAGTTTTCAAAATATCCCAAACATCCCAATTTCGAGACCTGAGCCATATTTTAGAGCCAAATTCTGGCTCTATGCACGTATTCGCAGATATAAATTACGACTTTTTTATACCCAACATATGCCAAGTACTGAAAGCGGCGTTTGGTCACATTTGTCTCAATCCCCCCAGCAGTTTTTAAAATATCCGAAACATCCCAATTTTGAGGCCTGAGCCATATTTTGGATCCAAATTCTGGCTCTCTGCACGTGTTCGCAGTTTGAAATTACGATTCTTTATCCCCAACATATGCCAAGTAATGAAAGCGGCAGTGAGTCACATTTTGCAATAAAAACCCCTGCAGTTTTCAAAATATCCCAAATATCCCAATTTCGAGGCCTTAGCCAGATTATGGACCCACATTCTGGCTCTCTGCACGTATTCGCATTTTGAAATTACGACTTTTTATTCCAACATATGCTAAGTACTGAAAGCGGCGTTTGGTCACATTAGTCCCAAACCTCCCAGCAGTTTTCAAAATATCCCAAACATCCCAATTTCGAGGCCTGAGCCATATTTTGGAGCAAAATTATGGTTCTATGCACGTATTCGCAGAGTGAAATTACGACTTTTTATACCCAACATATGCCAAGTCCTGAAAGCGGCAGTGAGACACATTTTGCAAAAACTCCCCTGCAGTTTTCGAAATATCCCAAATATCCCAATTTCGAGGCCTGAGCCATATTTTGGAGCCAAATTCTGCCACTCTGCACGTATTCGCAGTTTGAAATTACGACTTTTTTATACCCAACATATGCCAAGTACTGAAAGCGGCATTTGGTCACATTTGTCTCAATCCCTCCTGCAGTTTTAAAAATATACCAAACATCCATATTTCTAGCCCTGAGCCATATTTTGGAGCCAAATTTTGGCTCTCTGCACGTATTCGCAGTTTAAAATTACGAATTTTTTATACCCAACATACGCCAAGTACTGAAAGCGGCAGTGAGTCACATTTTGCACAAACTCCCCTGTAGTTTTCATAATATCCGAAACATCCCAATTTCGAGGCCTGAGCCATATTTTGGAGCCAAATTCTGGCTCTCTGCACGTATTCGCAGTTTGAAATTACGATTTTTTTAACCCAACTAATGCCAAAAACTGATTGCTGCAGTGAGTCACTTTTTGCACAAACTTCCCTGCAGTTTTCAAAATATCCCAAATATCCCAATTTCGAGGCCTGAGCCATATTTTGGAGCCAAATTCTGGCTCTCTGCACGTATTAGCAGTTTTAAAATACGACTTTTTATACCCAACATATGCCAAGTACTGAAAGCGGCGTTTGGTCACATTTGTCCTAAACCTCCCTGCAGTTTTCAAAATATCCCAAACATCCCAATTTCGAGGCCTGAGCCATATTTTGGAGCCAAATTCTGGCTCTCTGCACGTATTCGCAGTTTTAAATTACGACTTTATACACCCAACATATGCCAAGTACTGAAAGCGGCGTTTGGTCACATTTGTCCCAAACCTCCCTGCAGTTTTCAAAATATCCCAAACATCCCAATTTCGAGACCTGAGCCCTATTTTAGAGCCAAATTCTGGCTCTATGCACGTATTCGCAGATATAAATTACGACTTTTTTATACCCAACATATGCCAAGTACTGAAAGCGGCGTTTGGTCACATTTGTCTCAATCCCCCAGCAGTTTTTAAAATATCCGAAACATCCCATTTTTAAGGCCTGAGCCATATTTTGGATCCAAATTCTGGCTCTCTGCACGTATTCGCAGTTTGAAATTACGACTTTTTATACCCAATTCATGCCAAGTACTGAAAGCGGCAGTGAGTCACATTTTGCACAGACTCCCCTGCAGTTTTCAAAATATCCCAAATATCCCAATTTCGAGGCCTGAGCCATATTTTGGAACCAAATTTTGGCTCTCTGCACGTATTCGCATTTTGAAATTACGACTTTTTATACCCAACATATGCGAAGTACTGAAAGCGGCGTTTGGTCACATTTGTCCCAAACCTCCCTGCAGTTTTAAAATATCCCAAACATCCCAATATCGAGGCCTGAACCATATTTTGGAGCCAAAGTCTGGCTCTCTATACGTATTCGCAGTTTGATATTCGACTTTTTATACCCAACATATGCCAAGTACTGAGAGAGGCAGTGAGTCACATTTCGCAAATACCTCCTGTAGTTTTCAAAATATACCAATTTCGAGGCCTGAGCCATATTTTGGAGCCAAATTCTGGCTATCTGCACGTATTCCCAGTTTGAAATTACGACTTTTTTATACCCAACTTATGCCAAGTACTGATTGCGGCAGTGAGTCACATTTTGCACAAACTACCCTGCGGTTTTCAAAATATCCCAAATATCCCAATTTCGAGGCCTGAGCCATATTTTGGAGCCAAATTCTGGCTCTCTGTATGTATTCGCAGTTTGAAATTACGAATTTTTATTCCCAACATAACCCAAGTACTGATTGCGGTGTTTGGTCACAATTGTTCCCAAACCTCACTGCAGTTTTCAAAATATCCCAAACATCTATATTTTTAGCCCTGAGCCATATTTTGGAGCCAAATTCTGGCTCTCTGCACGTATTCGCAGTTTGAAATTACGACTATTTTATACCCAACATACGCCAAGTACTAAATGCGGCAGTGAGGCACATTTGCACAAACTCCCCTGTAGTTTAGAAATATCCCAAATATCCTAAATTCGAGGCCTGAGCCCTATTTTGGAGCCAAATTCTGGCTCTCTGCACGTATTCGCAGTTTGAAATTACGAATTTTTATACCCAACATATGCCAAGTACTGAAAGCGGCATTTGGTCACATTTGTCCCAAACCCCCTGCAGTTTTGAAAATATCCCAAACATCCTAATTTCGAGGCCTGAGCCATATTTTGGAGCCAAATTCTGGCTCTCTGCACGTATTCCCAGTTTGAAATTACGACTTTTTTATACCCAACTTATGCCTAGTACTGATTGCGGCAGTGAGTCACATTTTGCACAAACTTCCCTACAGTTTTCAAAATATCCCAAATATCCCAATTTCGAGGCCTGAGTAATATTTTGGAGCCAAATTCTGGCTCTCTGCACGTATTCGCAGTTGTAAAATACGACTTTTTATACCCAACATATGCCAAGTACTGAAAGCGGCGTTTGGTCACATTTGTCCCAAACCTCCCTGCAGTTTTCAAAATATCCCAAACATCCCAATTTCGAGGCCTGAGCCATATTTTGGAGCCAAATTCTGGCTCTCTGCACGTATTCGCAGTTTTAAAATACGACTTTATATACCCAACATATGCGAAGAACTGAGAGCGGCGTTTGGTCACATTTGTCCCAAACCTCCCTGCAGTTTTCAAAATATCCCAAACATCCCAATTTCGAGACCTGAGCCATATTTTAGAGCCGAATTCTGGCTCTATGCACGTATTCGCAGATATAAATTACGACTTTTTTATACCCAACATATGCCAAGTACTGAAAGCGGCGTTTGGTCACATTTGTCTCAATCCCTCCAGCAGTTTTTAAAATATCCGAAACATCCCAATTTTGAGGCCTGAGCCATATTTTGGATCCAAATTCTGGCTCTCTTCACGTATTCGCGGTTTGAAATTACGATTCTTTATACCCAACATATGCCAAGTAATGAAAGCGGCAGTGAGTCACATTTTGCAATAAAACCCCTGCAGTTTTCAAAATATCCCAAATATCCCAATGTCGTGGCCTTAGCCAGATTATGGAGCCACATTCTGGCTCTCTGCACGTATTCGCAGTTTGAAATTACGAATTTTTATACCCAACATATGCGAAGTACTGATAGCGGCGTTTAGTCACATTTGTCCCAAACCTCCCTGCAGTTTTGAAAATATCCCAAACATCCCAATATCGAGGCCTGAACCATATTTTGGAGCCAAAGTCTGGCTCTCTATACGTATTCGCAGTTTGATATTCGACTTTTTATACCCAACATATGCCAAGTACTGAGAGAGGCAGTGAGTCACATTTTGCAAAAACCCCCTGTAGTTTTCAAAATATACCAAATATACCAATTTCGAGGCCTGAGTTATATTTTGGAGCCAAATTCTGGCTTTCTGCACGTATTCCTAGTTTGAAATTACGAATTTTTTATACCCAACTTATGCCAAGTACTGATTGTGGCAGTGAGTCACATTTTGCACAAACTTCCCTGAAGTTTTCAAAATATCCCAAATATCCCAATTTCGAGGCCTGAGCCATATTTTGGAGCCAAATTTTGGCTCTCTGCACGTATTCGCATTTTGAAATTACGACTTTTTATACCCAACATATGCCAAGTACTGAAAGCGGCATTTGGTCACATTTGTCCCAAACTTCACTGCAGTTTTTAAAATATCCCAAACATCCCAATTTCGAGGCCTGAGCTATATTTTGAAGCCAAATTTTGGCTCTCTGCACGTATTCGCAGTTTGAAATTACGACTTTTTTATACCCAACATATGCCAAGTACTGAAAGCGGCAGTGAGTCACATTTTGCACAAACTCCCCTGCAGTTTTCAAAATATTCTAAATATCCCAATTTCGAGGGCTGAGCCATTTTTTGGAGCCAAATTCTAGCTCTCTGCACGTATTCGCAGTTTGAAATTACGACTTTTTTATACCCAACATATGCCAAGTACTGAAAGCGGCGGTGAGACACATTTTGCACAAACTCCCCTGCAGTTTTCAAAATATCCCAAACATCCCAATTTCGAGGCCTGAGCCATATTTTGGAGCCAAATTCTCTCTCTCTGCACGTATTCACAGTTTTAAATTACGACTTTATATACCCAACATATGCGAAGTACTGACAGCGGCGTTTGGTCACATTTGTCCCAAACCTCCCTGCAGTTTTCAAAATATCCCAAACATCCCAATTTCGAGACCTGAGCCATATTTTAGAGCCAAATTCTGGCTCTATGCACGTATTCGCAGATATAAAATACGAATTTTTTATACCCAACATATGCCAAGTACTGAAAGCGGCATTTGGTCACATTTGTCTCAATCCCCCAGCAGTTTTTAAAATATCCGAAACATCCCTATTTTGAGGCCTGAGCCATATTTTGGATCCAAATTCTGGCTCTCTGCACGTATTCGCAGTTTGAAATTACGATTCTTTATACCCAACATATGCCAAGTAATGAAAGCGGAAGTGAGTCACATTTTGCAATAAAACCCCTGCAGTTTTCAAAATACCCCAAATATCCCAATTTCGAGGCCTTAGCCAGATTATGGAGCCACATTCTGGCTCTCTGCACGTATTCGCAGTTTGAAATTACGACTTTTTATACCCAATACATGCCAAGTACAGAAAGCGGCAGTGAGTCACATTTTGCGCAGACTCCCCTGCAGTTTTCAAAATATCCCAAATATCCCAATTTCGAGGCCTGAGCCATATTTTGGAACCAAATTTTGGCTCTCTGCACGTATTCGCATTTTGAAATTACGACTTTTTATACCCAACATATGCGAAGTACTGAAAGCGGCGTTTGGTCACATTTGTCCCAAACCTCCCTGCAGTTTTAAAATATCCCAAACATCCCAATATCGAGGCCTGAACCATATTTTGGAGCCAAAGTCTGGCTCTCTATACGTATTCGCAGTTTGATATTCGACTTTTTATACCCAACATATGCCAAGTACTGAGAGAGGCAGTGAGTCACATTTCGCAAAAACCCCCTGTAGTTTTCAAAATATACCAATTTCGAGGCCTGAGCCATATTTTGGAGCTAAATTCTGGCTCTCTGCACGTATTCCCAGTTTGAAATTACGACTATTTTATACCCAACATACGCCAAGTACTGAAAGCGGCAGTGAGTCACATTGTGCACAAACTCCCCTGTAGTTTTCATAATATCCCAAACATCCCAATTTCGTGGCCTGAGCCATATTTTGGAGCCAAATTCTGGCTCTCTGCACGTATTCGCAGTTTGAAATTACAACTTTTTTATACCCAACATATGCCAAGTACTGAAAGCGGCAGTGAGGCACATTTTGCACAAACTCCCCTGCAGTTTTAGAAATATCCCAAATATCCTAAATTCGAGGCCTGAGCCCTATTTTGGAGCCAAATTCTGGCTCTCTGCACGTATTCGCAGTTTGAAATTACGAATTTTTATACCCAACATATGCCAAGTACTGAAAGCGGCATTTGGTCACATTTGTCCCAAACCCCCTGCAGTTTTCAAAATATCCCAAACATCCTAATTTCGAGGCCTGAGCCATATTTTGGAGCCAAATTCTGGCTCTCTGCACGTATTCCCAGTTTGAAATTACGACTTTTTTATACCCAACTTATGCCTAGTACTGATTGCGGCAGTGAGTCACATTTTGCACAAACTTCCCTGCAGTTTTCAAAATATCCCAAATATCCCTATTTCGAGGCCTGAGCCATATTTTGGAGCCAAATTCTGGCTCTCTGCACGTATTCGCAGTTATAAAATACGACTTTTTATACCCAACATATGCCAAGTACTGAAAGTGGCGTTTGGTCACATTTGTCCCAAACCTCCCTGCAGTTTTCAAAATATCCCAAACATCCCAATTTCGAGGCCTGAGCCATATTTTGGAGCCAAATTCTGGCTCTCTGCACGTATTCGCAGTTTTAAAATACGACTTTATATACCCAACATATGCGAAGAACTGAAAGCGGCGTTTGGTCACATTTGTCCCAAACCTCCCTGCAGTTTTCAAAATATCCCAAACATCCCAATTTCGAGACCTGAGCCATATTTTAGAGCCGAATTCTGGCTCTATGCACGTATTCGCAGATATAAATTACGACTTTTTTATACCCAACATATGCCAAGTACTGAAAGCGGCGTTTGGTCACATTTGTCTCAATCCCCCCAGCAGTTTTTAAAATATCCGAAACATCCCAATTTTGAGGCCTGAGCCATATTTTGGATCCAAATTCTGGCTCTCTTCACGTATTCGCGGTTTGAAATTACGATTCTTTATACCCAACATATGCCAAGTAATGAAAGCGGCAGTGAGTCACATTTTGCAATAAAACCCCTGCAGTTTTCAAAATATCCCAAATATCCCAATTTCGTGGCCTTAGCCAGATTATGGAGCCACATTCTGGCTCTCTGCACGTATTCGCAGTTTGAAATTACGAATTTTTATACCCAACATATGCGAAGTACTGATAGCGGCGTTTAGTCACATTTGTCCCAAACCTCCCTGCAGTTTTGAAAATATCCCAAACATCCCAATATCGAGGCCTGAACCATATTTTGGAGCCAAAGTCTGGCTCTCTATACGTATTCGCAGTTTGATATTCGACTTTTTATACCCAACATATGCCAAGTACTGAGAGAGGCAGTGAGTCACATTTTGCATAAACCATCTGTAGTTTTCAAAATATACCAAATATACCAATTTCGAGGCCTGAGCTATATTTTGGAGCCAAATTCTGGCTTTCTGCACGTATTCCTAGTTTGAAATTACGAATTTTTTATACCCAACTTATGCCAAGTACTGATTGTGGCAGTGAGTCACATTTTGCACAAACTTCCCTGAAGTTTTCAAAATATCCCAAATATCCCAATTTCGAGGCCTGAGCCATATTTTGGAGCCAAATTTTGGCTCTCTGCACGTATTTGCAGTTTGAAATTACGACTTTTTTATACCCAACATATGCCAAGTACTGAAAGCGGCGGTGAGACACATTTTGCACAAACTCCCCTGCAGTTTTCAAAATATCCCAAACATCCCAATTTCGAGGCCTGAGCCATATTTTGGAGCCAAATTCTGGCTCTCTGCACGTATTCGCAGTTTTAAATTACGACTTTATATACCCAACATATGCGAAGTACTGACAGCGGCGTTTGGTCACATTTGTCCCAAACCTCCCTGCAGTTTTCAAAATATCCCAAACATCCCAATTTCGAGACCTGAGCCATATTTTAGAGCCAAATTCTGGCTCTATGCACGTATTCGCAGATATAAAATACGAATTTTTTATACCCAACATATGCCAAGTACTGAAAGCGGCATTTGGTCACATTTGTCTCAATCCCCCCAGCAGTTTTTAAAATATCCGAAACATCCCTATTTTGAGGCCTGAGCCATATTTTGGATCCAAATTCTGGCTCTCTGCACGTATTCGCAGTTTGAAATTACGATTCTTTATACCCAACATATGCCAAGTAATGAAAGCGGAAGTGAGTCACATTTTGCAATAAAACCCCTGCAGTTTTCAAAATACCCCAAATATCCCAATTTCGAGGCCTTAGCCAGATTATGGAGCCACATTCTGGCTCTCTGCACGTATTCGCAGTTTGAAATTACGACTTTTTATACCCAATACATGCCAAGTACAGAAAGCGGCAGTGAGTCACATTTTGCGCAGACTCCCCTGCAGTTTTCAAAATATCCCAAATATCCCAATTTCGAGGCCTGAGCCATATTTTGGAACCAAATTTTGGCTCTCTGCACGTATTCGCATTTTGAAATTACGACTTTTTATACCCAACATATGCGAAGTACTGAAAGCGGCGTTTGGTCACATTTGTCCCAAACCTCCCTGCAGTTTTAAAATATCCCAAACATCCCAATATCGAGGCCTGAACCATATTTTGGAGCCAAAGTCTGGCTCTCTATACGTATTCGCAGTTTGATATTCGACTTTTTATACCCAACATATGCCAAGTACTGAGAGAGGCAGTGAGTCACATTTCGCAAAAACCCCCTGTAGTTTTCAAAATATACCAATTTCGAGGCCTGAGCCATATTTTGGAGCTAAATTCTGGCTCTCTGCACGTATTCCCAGTTTGAAATTACGACTATTTTATACCCAACATAC
This sequence comes from Procambarus clarkii, assembly GCF_040958095.1. Lineage (NCBI taxonomy): Eukaryota > Metazoa > Arthropoda > Malacostraca > Decapoda > Cambaridae > Procambarus > Procambarus clarkii. Next base: position 4,943,593 of record NC_091218.1, on the reverse strand, counting down.
GCCAAGTACTGAAAGCGGCAGTGAGTCACATTGTGCACAAACTCCCCTGTAGTTTTCATAATATCCCAAACATCCCAATTTCGTGGCCTGAGCCATATTTTGGAGCCAAATTCTGGCTCTCTGCACGTATTCGCAGTTTGAAATTACAACTTTTTTATACCCAACATATGCCAAGTACTGAAAGCGGCAGTGAGGCACATTTTGCACAAACTCCCCTGCAGTTTTAGAAATATCCCAAATATCCTAAATTCGAGGCCTGAGCCCTATTTTGGAGCCAAATTCTGGCTCTCTGCACGTATTCGCAGTTTGAAATTACGAATTTTTATACCCAACATATGCCAAGTACTGAAAGCGGCATTTGGTCACATTTGTCCCAAACCCCCTGCAGTTTTCAAAATATCCCAAACATCCTAATTTCGAGGCCTGAGCCATATTTTGGAGCCAAATTCTGGCTCTCTGCACGTATTCCCAGTTTGAAATTACGACTTTTTTATACCCAACTTATGCCTAGTACTGATTGCGGCAGTGAGTCACATTTTGCACAAACTTCCCTGCAGTTTTCAAAATATCCCAAATATCCCTATTTCGAGGCCTGAGCCATATTTTGGAGCCAAATTCTGGCTCTCTGCACGTATTCGCAGTTATAAAATACGACTTTTTATACCCAACATATGCCAAGTACTGAAAGTGGCGTTTGGTCACATTTGTCCCAAACCTCCCTGCAGTTTTCAAAATATCCCAAACATCCCAATTTCGAGGCCTGAGCCATATTTTGGAGCCAAATTCTGGCTCTCTGCACGTATTCGCAGTTTTAAAATACGACTTTATATACCCAACATATGCGAAGAACTGAAAGCGGCGTTTGGTCACATTTGTCCCAAACCTCCCTGCAGTTTTCAAAATATCCCAAACATCCCAATTTCGAGACCTGAGCCATATTTTAGAGCCGAATTCTGGCTCTATGCACGTATTCGCAGATATAAATTACGACTTTTTTATACCCAACATATGCCAAGTACTGAAAGCGGCGTTTGGTCACATTTGTCTCAATCCCCCCAGCAGTTTTTAAAATATCCGAAACATCCCAATTTTGAGGCCTGAGCCATATTTTGGATCCAAATTCTGGCTCTCTTCACGTATTCGCGGTTTGAAATTACGATTCTTTATACCCAACATATGCCAAGTAATGAAAGCGGCAGTGAGTCACATTTTGCAATAAAACCCCTGCAGTTTTCAAAATATCCCAAATATCCCAATTTCGTGGCCTTAGCCAGATTATGGAGCCACATTCTGGCTCTCTGCACGTATTCGCAGTTTGAAATTACGAATTTTTATACCCAACATATGCGAAGTACTGATAGCGGCGTTTAGTCACATTTGTCCCAAACCTCCCTGCAGTTTTGAAAATATCCCAAACATCCCAATATCGAGGCCTGAACCATATTTTGGAGCCAAAGTCTGGCTCTCTATACGTATTCGCAGTTTGATATTCGACTTTTTATACCCAACATATGCCAAGTACTGAGAGAGGCAGTGAGTCACATTTTGCATAAACCATCTGTAGTTTTCAAAATATACCAAATATACCAATTTCGAGGCCTGAGCTATATTTTGGAGCCAAATTCTGGCTTTCTGCACGTATTCCTAGTTTGAAATTACGAATTTTTTATACCCAACTTATGCCAAGTACTGATTGTGGCAGTGAGTCACATTTTGCACAAACTTCCCTGAAGTTTTCAAAATATCCCAAATATCCCAATTTCGAGGCCTGAGCCATATTTTGGAGCCAAATTTTGGCTCTCTGCACGTATTTGCAGTTTGAAATTACGACTTTTTTATACCCAACATATGCCAAGTACTGAAAGCGGCGGTGAGACACATTTTGCACAAACTCCCCTGCAGTTTTCAAAATATCCCAAACATCCCAATTTCGAGGCCTGAGCCATATTTTGGAGCCAAATTCTGGCTCTCTGCACGTATTCGCAGTTTTAAATTACGACTTTATATACCCAACATATGCGAAGTACTGACAGCGGCGTTTGGTCACATTTGTCCCAAACCTCCCTGCAGTTTTCAAAATATCCCAAACATCCCAATTTCGAGACCTGAGCCATATTTTAGAGCCAAATTCTGGCTCTATGCACGTATTCGCAGATATAAAATACGAATTTTTTATACCCTACATATGCCAAGTACTGAAAGCGGCATTTGGTCACATTTGTCTCAATCCCCCCAGCAGTTTTTAAAATATCCGAAACATCCCTATTTTGAGGCCTGAGCCATATTTTGGATCCAAATTCTGGCTCTCTGCACGTATTCGCAGTTTGAAATTACGATTCTTTATACCCAACATATGCCAAGTAATGAAAGCGGCAGTGAGTCACATTTTGCAATAAAACCCCTGCAGTTTTCAAAATATCCCCAATATCCCAATTTCGAGGCCTTAGCGAGATTATGGAGCCACATTCTGGCTCTCTGCACGTATTCGCAGTTTGAAATTACGACTTTTTATACCCAATACATGCCAAGTACTGAAAGCGGCAGTGAGTCACATTTTGCACAGACTCCCCTGCAGTTTTCAAAATATCCCAAATATCCCAATTTCGAGGCCTGAGCCATATTTTGGAGCCAAATTTTGGCTCCCTGCACGTATTCGCATTTTGAAATTACGACTTTTTATACCCAACATATGCCAATTACTGAAAGCGGCAGTGAGTCACATTTTGCACAAACCCCCCTGTAGTTTTCATAATATCAAACATCCCAATTTCGAGGCCTGAGCCATATTTTGGAGGCAAATTCTGGCTCTCTACACGTATTCGCAGTTTGATATTACGAATTTTTATACCCAACATATGCCAAGTACTGAAAGCGGCGGTGAGACACATTTTGCACAAACTCCCCTGCAGTTTTCAAAATATCAAACATCCCAATTTCGAGGCCTGAGCCATATTTTGGAGCCAAATTTTGACTCTCTTCACGTATTCGCTGTTTGGAATTACGACTTTTTATACCCAACATATGCCAAGTACTGAAAGCGGCGTTTGGTCACATTTATCCCAAACCTCCCTGCAGTTTTCAAAATATCCCAAACATCCCAATTTCGAGGCCTGAGCTATATTTTGGAGCCAAATTTTGGCTCTCTGCACGTATTCGCAGTTTGAAATTACGACTTTTTTATACCCAACATATGCGAAGTACTGAAAGCGGCGTTTGGTCACATTTGTCCCAAACCTCCCTGCAGTTTTGAAAATATCCCAAACATCCCAATATCGAGGCCTGAACCATATTTTGGAGCCAAAGTCTGGCTCTCTATACGTATTCGCAGTTTGTTAATACGACTTTTTATACCCAACATATGCCATGTAATGAAAGCGGCAGTGAGTCACATTTTGCACAAACTCCCCTGCAGTTTTCAAAATATCCTAAATATCCCAATTTCAAGGCCTGAGCCATTTTTTGGAGCCAAATTCTGGCTCTCTGCACGTATTCGCAGTTTGAAAATTACGACTTTTTTATACCCAACATATGCCAAGTACTGAGTGCGGCGTTTGGTCACATTTATCTCAATCCCTCCTGCAGTTTTCAAAATATCCCAAATATTCCAATTTCGAGGCCTGAGCCATATTTTGGAGCCAAATTCTGACTCTCTTCACGTATTCGCTGTTTGGAATTACGACTTTTTATACCCAACATATGCCAAGTACTGAAAGCGGCGTTTGGTCACATTTATCCCAAACCTCCCTGCAGTTTTCGAAATATCCCAAACATCTCAATATCTAGCCCTGAGCAATATTTTGGAGCCAAATTCTGGCTCTCTGCACGTATTCGCAGTTTGAAATTACGACTTTTTTATACCCAACATATGCCAAGTACTGAAAGCGGCAGTGAGTCACATTTTGCACAAACTCACCAGCAGTTTTCCTAATATCCCAAACATCCCAATTTCGAGGCCTGAGCCATATTTTGGAGGCAAATTCTGGCTCTCTGCACGTATTCGCAGTTTGATATTACGACTTTTTATACCCAACATATGCCAAGTACTGAAAGCGGCAGTGAGTCACATTTTGCTCAAACTCACCAGCAGTTTTCCTAATATCCCAAACATCCCAATTTCGAGGCCTGAGCCATATTTTGGAGCCAAATTTTGGCTCCCTGCACGTATTCGCATTTTGAAATTACGACTTTTTATACCCAACATATGCCAATTACTGAAAGCGGCAGTGAGTCACATTTTGCACAAACCCCCCTGTAGTTTTCATAATATCAAACATCCCAATTTCGAGGCCTGAGCCATATTTTGGAGGCAAATTCTGGCTCTCTACACGTATTCGCAGTTTGATATTACGAATTTTTATACCCAACATATGCCAAGTACTGAAAGCGGCGGTGAGACACATTTTGCACAAACTCCCCTGCAGTTTTCAAAATATCAAACATCCCAATTTCGAGGCCTGAGCCATATTTTGGAGCCAAATTCTGACTCTCTTCACGTATTCGCTGTTTGGAATTACGACTTTTTATACCCAACATATGCCAAGTACTGAAAGCGGCGTTTGGTCACATTTATCCCAAACCTCCCTGCAGTTTTCAAAATATCCCAAACATCCCAATTTCGAGGCCTGAGCTATATTTTGGAGCCAAATTTTGGCTCTCTGCACGTATTCGCAGTTTGAAATTACGACTTTTTTATACCCAACATATGCGAAGTACTGAAAGCGGCGTTTGGTCACATTTGTCCCAAACCTCCCTGCAGTTTTGAAAATATCCCAAACATCCCAATATCGAGGCCTGAACCATATTTTGGAGCCAAAGTCTGGCTCTCTATACGTATTCGCAGTTTGTTAATACGACTTTTTATACCCAACATATGCCATGTAATGAAAGCGGCAGTGAGTCACATTTTGCACAAACTCCCCTGCAGTTTTCAAAATATCCTAAATATCCCAATTTCAAGGCCTGAGCCATTTTTTGGAGCCAAATTCTGGCTCTCTGCACGTATTCGCAGTTTGAAAATTACGACTTTTTTATACCCAACATATGCCAAGTACTGAGTGCGGCGTTTGGTCACATTTATCTCAATCCCTCCTGCAGTTTTCAAAATATCCCAAATATTCCAATTTCGAGGCCTGAGCCATATTTTGGAGCCAAATTCTGACTCTCTTCACGTATTCGCTGTTTGGAATTACGACTTTTTATACCCAACATATGCCAAGTACTGAAAGCGGCGTTTGGTCACATTTATCCCAAACCTCCCTGCAGTTTTCGAAATATCCCAAACATCTCAATATCTAGCCCTGAGCAATATTTTGGAGCCAAATTCTGGCTCTCTGCACGTATTCGCAGTTTGAAATTACGACTTTTTTATACCCAACATATGCCAAGTACTGAAAGCGGCAGTGAGTCACATTTTGCACAAACTCACCAGCAGTTTTCCTAATATCCCAAACATCCCAATTTCGAGGCCTGAGCCATATTTTGGAGGCAAATTCTGGCTCTCTGCACGTATTCGCAGTTTGATATTTCGACTTTTTATACCCAACATATGCCAAGTACTGAAAGCGGAAGTGAGTCACATTTTGCTCAAACTCACCAGCAGTTTTCCTAATATCCCAAACATCCCAATTTCGAGGCCTGAGCCATATTTTGGAGCCAAATTTTGGCTCCCTGCACGTATTCGCATTTTGAAATTACGACTTTTTATACCCAACATATGCCAATTACTGAAAGCGGCAGTGAGTCACATTTTGCACAAACTCCCCTGTAGTTTTCATAATATCAAACATCCCAATTTCGAGGCCTGAGCCATATTTTGGAGGCAAATTCTGGCTCTCTACACGTATTCGCAGTTTGATATTACGAATTTTTATACCCAACATATGCCAAGTACTTAAAGCGGCAGTGAGTCACATTTTGCACAACCTCCCCTGCAGTTTTCAAAATATTCTAAATATCCCAATTTCGAGGACTGAGCCATTTTTTGGAGCCAAATTCTAGCTCTCTGCACGTATTCGCAGTTTCAAATTACGACTTTTTTATACCCAACATATGCCAAGTACTGAAAGCGGCGGTGAGACACATTTTGCACAAACTCCCCTGCAGTTTTCAAAATATCAAACATCCCAATTTCGAGGCCTGAGCCATATTTTGGAGCCAAATTCTGACTCTCTTCACGTATTCGCTGTTTAGAATTACGACTTTTTATACCCAACATATGCCAAGTACTGAAAGCGGCGTTTGGTCACATTTATCCCAAACCTCCCTGCAGTTTTGAAAATATCCCAAACATCCCAATATCGAGGCCTGAACCATATTTTGGAGCCAAAGTCTGGCTCTCTATACGTATTCGCAGTTTGTTATTACGACTTTTTATACCCAACATATGCCATGTAATGAAAGCGGCAGTGAGTCACATTTTGCACAAACTCCCCTGCAGTTTTCAAAATATCCTAAATATCCCAATTTCAAATCCTGAGCCATTTTTTGGAGCCAAATTCTGGCTTTCTGCACGTATTCGCAGTTTGAAAATTACGACTTTTTTATACCCAACATATGCCAAGTACTGAGAGCGGCGTTTGGTCACATTTGTCTCAATCCCTCCTGCAGTTTTCAAAATATCCCAAATATTCCAATTTCGAGGCCTGAGTCATATTTTGGAGCCAAATTCTGACTCTCTTCACGTATTCGCTGTTTGAAATTACGAATTTTTTATACCCAACATATGCCAAGTACTGAAAGCGGCAGTGAGTCACATTTTGCACAAACTCACCAGCAGTTTTCCTAATATCCCAAACATCCCAATTTCGAGGCCTGAGCCATATTTTGGAGGCAAATACTGGCTCTCTGCACGTATTCGCAGTTTGATATTACGACTTTTTATACCCAACATATGCCAAGTACTTAAAGCGGCAGTGAGTCACATTTTGCACAAACTCCCCTGCAGTTTTCAAAATATTCTAAATATCCCAATTTCGAGGACTGAGCCATTTTTTGGAGCCAAATTCTAGCTCTCTGCACGTATTCGCAGTTTGAAATTACGACTTTTTTATACCTAACAAATGCCAAGTACTGAAAGCGGCGGTGAGACACATTTTGCAATAAAACCCCTGCAGTTTTCATAATATCCCAAACATCCCAATTTCAAGGCCTGAGTCATATTTTGGAGCCAAATTCTGGCTCTCTGCACGTATTCGCAGTTTGATATTACGACTTTTTATACCCAACATATGCCAAGTACTTAAAGCGGCAGTGAGTCACATTTTGCACAAAATCCCCTGCAGTTTTCAAAATATCTTTAATATCCCAATTTCGAGGACTGAGCCATTTTTTGGAAAATTCTAGCTCTCTGCAAGTATTCGCAGTTTGAAATTACGACTTTTTTATACCCAACATATGCCAAGTACTGAAAGCGGCGTTTGGTCACATTTATCCCAAACCTCCCTGCAGTTTTCAAAATGTCCCAAACATCCCAATTTCTAGCCCTGAGCAATATTTTGGAGCCAAATTCTGGCTCTCTGCACGTATTCGCAGTTTGAAATTACGAATTTTTTATACCCAACATATGCCAAGTACTGAAAGCGGAAGTGAGACACATTTTGCACAAACTCTCTGCAGTTTTCATAATATCCCAAACATCCCAATTTTAAGGCCTGAGCCATATTTTGGAGCAAAATTCTGGCACTCTGCACGTATTCGCAGATTGATATTACGACTTTTTATACCCAACATATGCCAAGTACTGAAAGCATCGTTTGGTCACATTTGTCCCAAACCCCCCTGCAGTTTTCAAAATATCCCAAACATCTCAATTTCGAGGCCTGAGCCATATTTTAGAGCCAAATTCTGGTTCTCTGCACGTATTCGCAGTTTGAAATTACGAATTTTTATACCCAACATATGCCAAGTACTGAAAGCGGCTGTAAGTCAGACTTTCCACAAACTCCCCTGCAGTTTTTAAAATATCCCAAACATCCAAATTATCGTGGCCTGAGCCATATTTTAGAGCCAAATTCTGGCTCTCTGCACGTATTCGCTGTTTGAAATTTCGACTTTTTATACCCAACATATGCCAAGTACTGAAAGCGGCTGTAAGTCAGACTTTGCACAAACTCCCCTGCAGTTTTCAAAATATCCCAAACATCCAAATAATCGAGGCCTGAGCCATATTTTGGAGCCAAATTCTGGCTCTCTGCACGTATTCGATGTTTGAAATTACGACTTTTTATACCCAACATATGCCAAGTACTGAAAGCGGCTGTAAGTCAGACTTTGCACAAACTCCCCTGCAGTTTCCAAAATATCCCAAACATCCCAATTTCGAGGCCTGAGCCATATTTTGGATCCAAATTCTGGCTCTCTGCACGTATTCGCAGTTTGAAATTACGATTTTTTATACCTAACATATGCCAAGTACTGAAAGCGGCAGTGAGTCACATTTTGAACAAACTCCCCTGCAGTTTTCAAAATATCCTAAAAATCCTAATTTCGAGGCCTGAGCCATATTTTGGAGCCAAATTCTCGCTCTCTGCACGTATTCGCAGTTTGAAATTACGACATTTTATACCCAACATATGCCAATTTCTGAAAGCGGCAGTGAGTCACATTTTGTACAAACTCCCCTGCAGTTTTCAAAATATCCCAAACATTCCAATTTCGAGGCCTGAGCCATATTTTGGAGCCAAATTCTGCCTCTCTGCACGTATTCGCAGTTTGAAATTACGACATTTTATACCCAACATATGCCAAGTACTGAAAGCGGCAGTGAGTCACATTTTGTACAAACTCCTCTGCAGTTTTAAAAATATCCCAAACATTCCAATTTCGAGGCCTGAGCTATATTTTGGAGCCAAAGTCTGGCTCTCTGTACGTATTCGCAGTTTGATATTACGACTTTTTATACCCAACATATTGCAAATAATGAAAGCGGCAGGGAGTCACATTTTGCACAAACTCCCTGTAGTTTTCAAAATATACCAAATATAACTATTTCGTGGCCTGAGCCATATTTTGGAGCCAAATTCTGGCTCTCTGCACGTATTCGCAGTTTGAAATTACGACATTTTATACCCAATATATGCCAAGTACTGAAACGGCAGTGTCACATTTTGTACAAACTCCCCTGTAGTTTTCTAAATATCCCAAACATTCCAATTTCGAGGCCTGAGCCATATTTTGGAGCCAAAGTCTGGCTCTCTGTACGTATTTACAGTTTGATATTATGACATTTTATACCCAACATATGCCAAGTACTAAAAGTGGCAGTGAGTCACATTTTGTACAAACTCCCCTGCAGTTTTCAAAATATCCCAAACATTCTAATTTCGAGGCCTGAGCTATATTTTGGAGCCAAAGTCTGGCTCTCTGTACGTATTCGCAGTTTGATATTACGACTTTTTATACCCAACATATGCCAAGTACTGAAAGCGGCAGGGAGTCACATTTTGCACAAACTCCCTGTAGTTTTCAAAATATACCAAATATACCTAATTCGAGGCCTGAGCCATATTTTGGTGCCAAATTCTGGCTCTCTGCACGTATTCGCAGTTTGAAATTACGACTTTTTTATACCCAACATATATACCAAGTACTGAAAGTGGCGTTTGGTCACATTTGTCTCAATCCCTCCTGCAGTTTTCAAAATATCCCAAACATTGATATTTCGAAGCCTGAGCCTTAATTTGAAGCCAAATTCTGGCTCTCTGCACGTATTCGCAGTTTGAAATTACGACTTTTTTATACCCAACATATGTCAAGTACTGAAAGCATCGTTTGGTCACATTTGTCACAAACCCCCCTGCAGTTTTCAAAATATCCCAAACATCTCAATATCGAGGCCTGAGCCATATTTTAGAGCCAAATTCTGGTTCTCTGCACGTATTCGCAGTTTGAAATTACGAATTTTTATACCCAACATATGCGAAGTACTGAAAGCGGCGTTTGGTAGCATTTGTCTCAGTCCCCCCTGCAGTTTTCAAAATATCCAAAACATCCCAATTTCGAGGCCTGAGCCATATTTTGGAGCCAAATTCTGGCTCTATGCACGTATTCGCAGTTGGAAATTACGACTTTTTTATACCCAACATATGCCAAGTACTGAAAGCGGCAGTGAGTCACATTTTGAACAAACTCCCCTGCAGTTTTCAACATATCCCAAAAATCCCAATTTCGAGGCCTGAGCCATATTTTGGAGCCAAATTCTCGCTCTCTGCACGTATTCGCAGTTTGAAATTACGACATTTTATACCCAACATATGCCAAGTACTGAAAGCGGCAGTGAGTCACATTTTGTACAAACTCCCCTGCAGTTTTCAAAATATCCCAAACATTCCAATTTCGAGGCCTGAGCCATATTTTGGAGCCAAATTCTGCCTCTTTGCACGTATTCGCAGTTTGAAATTACGACATTTTATACCCAACATATGCCAAGTACTGAAAGCGGCGTTTGGTCACATTTATCCCAAACCTCCCTGCAGTTTTCAAAATATCCCAAACATCCCAATATCTAGCCCTGAGCAATATTTTGGAGCCAAATTCTGGCTTTCTGCACGTATTCGCAGTTTGAAATTACGAATTTTTTATACCCAACATATGCCAAGTACTGAAAGCGGCAGTGAGTCACATTTTGCACAAACTCACCAGCAGTTTTCCTAATATCCCAAACATCCCAATTTCGAGGCCTGAGCCATATTTTGGAGGCAAATTCTGGCTCTCTGCACGTATTCGCAGTTTGATATTACGACTTTTTATACCCAACATATGCCAAGTACTTAAAGCGGCAGTGAGTCACATTTTGCACAAACTCCCCTGCAGTTTTCAAAATATCTTTAATATCCCAATTTCGAGGACTGAGCCATTTTTTGGAAAATTCTAGCTCTCTGCACGTATTCGCAGTTTGAAATTACGACTTTTTTATACCCAACATATGCCAAGTACTGAAAGCGGCGTTTGGTCACATTTATCCCAAACCTCCCTGCAGTTTTCAAAATGTCCCAAACATCCCAATTTCTAGCCCTGAGCAATATTTTGGAGCCAAATTCTGGCTCTCTGCACGTATTCGCAGTTTGAAATTACGAATTTTTTATACCCAACATATGCCAAGTACTGAAAGCGGAAGTGAGACACATTTTGCACAAACTCTCTGCAGTTTTCATAATATCCCAAACATCCCAATTTTAAGGCCTGAGCCATATTTTGGAGCAAAATTCTGGCACTCTGCACGTATTCGCAGTTTGATATTACGACTTTTTATACCCAACATATGCCAAGTACTGAAAGCATCGTTTGGTCACATTTGTCCCAAACCCCCCTGCAGTTTTCAAAATATCCCAAACATCTCAATTTCGAGGCCTGAGCCATATTTTAGAGCCAAATTCTGGTTCTCTGCACGTATTCGCAGTTTGAAATTACGAATTTTTATACCCAACATATGCCAAGTACTGAAAGCGGCTGTAAGTCAGACTTTCCACAAACTCCCCTGCAGTTTTTTAAATATCCCAAACATCCAAATTATCGTGGCCTGAACCATATTTTAGAGCCAAATTCTGGCTCTCTGCACGTATTCGCTGTTTGAAATTTCGACTTTTTATACCCAACATATGCCAAGTACTGAAAGCGGCTGTAAGTCAGACTTTGCACAAACTCCCCTGCAGTTTTCAAAATATCCCAAACATCCAAATAATCGAGGCCTGAGCCATATTTTGGAGCCAAATTCTGGCTCTCTGCACGTATTCGCTGTTTGAAATTACGACTTTTTATACCCAACATATGCCAAGTACTGAAAGCGGCTGTAAGTCAGAATTTGCACAAACTCCCCTGCAGTTTCCAAAATATCCCAAACATCCCAATTTCGAGGCCTGAGCCATATTTTGGATCCAAATTCTGGCTCTCTGCACGTATTCGCAGTTTGAAATTACGATTTTTTATACCTAACATATGCCAAGTACTGAAAGCGGCAGTGAGTCACATTTTGAACAAACTCCCCTGCAGTTTTCAAAATATCCCAAAAATCCTAATTTCGAGGCCTGAGCCATATTTTGGAGCCAAATTCTCGCTCTCTGCACGTATTCGCAGTTTGAAATTACGACATTTTATACCCAACATATGCCAATTTCTGAAAGCGGCAGTGAGTCACATTTTGTACAAACTCCCCTGCAGTTTTCAAAATATCCCAAACATTCCAATTTCGAGGCCTGAGCCATATTTTGGAGCCAAATTCTGCCTCTCTGCACGTATTCGCAGTTTGAAATTACGACATTTTATACCCAACATATGCCAAGTACTGAAAGCGGCAGTGAGTCACATTTTGTACAAACTCCTCTGCAGTTTTCAAAATATCCCAAACATTCCAATTTCGAGGCCTGAGCTATATTTTGGAGCCAAAGTCTGGCTCTCTGTACGTATTCGCAGTTTGATATTACGACTTTTTATACCCAACATATTGCAAATAATGAAAGCGGCAGGGAGTCACATTTTGCACAAACTCCCTGTAGTTTTCAAAATATACCAAATATAACTATTTCGTGGCCTGAGCCATATTTTGGAGCCAAATTCTGGCTCTCTGCACGTATTCGCAGTTTGAAATTACGACATTTTATACCCAATATATGCCAAGTACTGAAACGGCAGTGTCACATTTTGTACAAACTCCCCTGTAGTTTTCTAAATATCCCAAACATTCCAATTTCGAGGCCTGAGCCATATTTTGGAGCCAAAGTCTGGCTCTCTGTACGTATTTACAGTTTGATATTATGACATTTTATACCCAACATATGCCAAGTACTAAAAGCGGCAGTGAGTCACATTTTGTACAAACTCCCCTGCAGTTTTCAAAATATCCCAAACATTCCAATTTCGAGGCCTGAGCTATATTTTGGAGCCAAAGTCTGGCTCTCTGTACGTATTCGCAGTTTGATATTACGACTTTTTATACCCAACATATGCCAAGTACTGAAAGCGGCAGGGAGTCACATTTTGCACAAACTCCCTGTAGTTTTCAAAATATACCAAATATACCTAATTCGAGGCCTGAGCCATATTTTGGTGCCAAATTCTGGCTCTCTGCACGTATTCGCAGTTTGAAATTACGACTTTTTTATACCCAACATATATACCAAGTACTGAAAGTGGCGTTTGGTCACATTTGTCTCAATCCCTCCTGCAGTTTTCAAAATATCCCAAACATTGATATTTCGAAGCCTGAGCCTTAATTTGAAGCCAAATTCTGGCTCTCTGCACGTATTCGCAGTTTGAAATTACGACTTTTTTATACCCAACATATGTCAAGTACTGAAAGCATCGTTTGGTCACATTTGTCCCAAACCCCCCTGCAGTTTTGAAAATATCCCAAACATCTCAATTTCGAGGCCTGAGCCATATTTTAGAGCCAAATTCTGGTTCTCTGCACGTATTCGCAGTTTGAAATTACGAATTTTTATACCCAACATATGCGAAGTACTGAAAGCGGCGTTTGGTAGCATTTGTCTCAGTCCCCCCTGCAGTTTTCAAAATATCCCAAACATCCCAATTTCGAGGCCTGAGCCATATTTTGGAGCCAAATTCTGGCTCTATGCACGTATTCGCAGTTGGAAATTACGACTTTTTTATACCCAACATATGCCAAGTACTGAAAGCGGCAGTGGGTCACATTTTGAACAAACTCCCCTGCAGTTTTCAAAATATCCCAAAAATCCCAATTTCGAGGCCTGAGCCATATTTTGGAGCCAAATTCTCGCTCTCTGCACGTATTCGCAGTTTGAAATTACGACATTTTATACCCAACATATGCCAAGTACTGAAAGCGGCAGTGAGTCACATTTTGTACAAACTCCCCTGCAGTTTTCAAAATATCCCAAACATTCCAATTTCGAGGCCTGAGCCATATTTTGGAGCCAAATTCTGCCTCTTTGCACGTATTCGCAGTTTGAAATTACGACATTTTATACCCAACATATGCCAAGTACTGAAAGCGGCAGTGAGTCACATTTTGTACAAACTCCCCTGCAGTTTTCAAAATATCCCAAACATTCCAATTTCGAGGCCTGAGCTATATTTTGGAGCCAATGTCTGGCTCTCTGTACGTATTCGCAGTTTGTTATTACGACTTTTTGTACCCAACATATGCCAAGTACTGAAAGCGACAGGGAGTCACATTTTGCACAAACTCCATGTAGATTTCAAATTATACCAAATATAACTATTTCGTGTCCTGAGACATATTTTGGAGCCAAATTCTGGCTCTCTGCACGTATTCGCAGTTTGAAATTACGACATTTTATACCCAACATATGCCAAGTACTGAAAGCGGCAGGGAATCACATTTTGCACAAACTCCCTGTAGTTTTCAAAATATACCAAATATAACTATTTCGTGGCCTGAGCAATATTTTGGAGCCAAATTCTGCCTCTCTGCACGTATTCGCAGTTTGAAATTACGACATTTTATACCCAACATATGCCAAGTACTGAAAGCGGCAGGGAGTCACATTTTGCACAAACTCCCTGTAGCTTTCAAAATATACCAAATATACCAATTTCGAGGCCTGAGCCATATTTTGGAGCCAAATTCTGGCTCTCTGCACGTATTCGCAGTTTGAAATTACGACTTTTTTATACCCAACATATATGCCAAGTACTGAAAGCGGCGTTTGGTCACATTTGTCTCAATCCCTCCTTCAGTTTTCAAAATATCCCAAACATTCATATTTCGAAGCCTGAGCCATTATTTGGAGCCAAATTCTGGCTCTCTGCACGTATTCGCAGTTTGAAATTATGACTTTTTTATACCCAACATATATTCCAAGTACTGAAAGCGGCGTTTGGTCACATTTGTCTCAATCCCTCCTGCAGTTTTCAAAATATCCCAAACATTCCTATTTCGAGGCCTGAGCCATAATTTGGAGCCAAATTCTCGCTCTCTTCACGTATTCGCTGTTTGGAATTACGACTTTTTATACCCAACATATGCCAAGTACTGAAAGCGGCAGTGAGTCACATTTTGCACAAACTCCCCTGCAGTTTTCAAAATATCCCAAATATCCTAATTTCGAGGCCTGAGGCATATTTTGGAGCCAAATTCTGGCTCTCTGCACATATTTGCAGTTTGAAATTACGAATTTTTATACCCAACATATGCCAAGCACTGAAAGCGGCGTTTGGTCACATTTATCCCAAACCTCCCTGCAGTTTTCAAAATATCCCAAACATCCCAATTTCTAGCACCGAGCAATATTTTGGAGCCAAATTCTGGCTCTCTGCACGTATTCGTAGTTTGAAATTACGACTTTTTTATACGCAACATATGCCAAGTACTGAAAGCGGCAGTAAGTCAGATTTTGCACAGACTCCCCTGCAGTTTTCAAAATATCCCAAACATCCCAATTTCGAGGCCTGAGCCATATTTTGGAGCCAAATTCTGGCTCCGTGCACGTATTCGTAGTTTGAAATTACGACTTTTTTATACCCAACATATGCGAAGTACTGAAAGCGGCGTTTGGTCACATTTGTCCCAAACCTTCCTGCAGTTTTCAAAATATCCCAAACATCCCAATTTCGAGGCCTGAGCCATATTTTGGAACCAAATTCTGGCTCTATGCACGTATTCGCAGTTGGAAATTACGACTTTTTATACCCAACATATGCGAAGTCCTGAAAGCGGCAGTGAGGCACATTTTGCACAAACTCCCCTGCAGTTTTTGAAATATCCCAAATATCCCAAATTCGAGGCCTGTGCCATATTTTGGAGCCAAATTCTGCCTGTCTGCACGTATTCGCAGTTTGAAATTACGACATTTTATACCCAACATATGCCAAGTACTGAAAGCGGCAGGGAGTCACATTTTGCACAAACTCCCTGTAGTTTTCAAAATATACCATATATAACTATTTCGTGGCCTGAGCCATATTTTGGATCCAAATTCTGCCTCTCTGCACGTATTCGCAGTTTGAAATTACGACATTTTATACCCAACAAATGCCAAGTACTGAAAGCGGCAGGGAGTCACATTTTGCACAAACTCCCTGTAGTTTTCAAAATATACCAAATATACCTATTTCGAGGCCTGAGCCATATTTTGGAGCCAAATTCTGGCTCTCAGCACGTATTCGCAGTTTGAAATTACGACTTTTTTATACCCAACATATATGCCAAGTACTGAAAGCGGCGTTTGGTCACATTTGTCTCAATCCCTCCTGCAGTTTTCAAAATATCCCAAACATTCATATTTCGAAGCCTGAGCCATAATTTGGAGCCAAATTCTGGCTCTCTGAACGTATTCGCAGTTTGAAATTACGACTTTTTTATACCCAACATATATTCCAAGTACTGAAAGCGGCGTTTGGTCACATTTGTCTCAATCCCTCCTGCAGTTTTCAAAATATCCCAAACATCCCAATTTCGAGGCCTGAGCCATATTTTGGAGCCAAATTCTGGCTCTCTTCACGTATTCGCTGTTTGGGATTACGAATCTTTATACCCAACATATGCCAAGAACTGAAAGTGGCAGTGAGTCACATTTTGCACAAACTCCCTTGCAGTTTTCAAAATATCCCAAATATCCTAATTTCGAGGCCTGTGCCATATTTTGGAGCCAAATTCTGGCTCTCTTCACATATTTGCAGTTTGAAATTACGAATTTTTATACCCAACATATGCCAAGCATTGAAAGCGGCGTTTGGTCACATTTATCCCAAACCTCCCTGCAGTTTTCAAAATATCCCAAACATCCCAATTTCTAGCCCTGAGCAATATTTTGGAGCTAAATTCTGGCTCTCTGCACGTATTCGTAGTTTGAATTACGAATTTTATACCCAACATATACCAAGTACTGAAAGCGGCAGTAAGTCAGATTTTGTACAAACTCCCCTGCAGTTTTCAAAACATCCCAAATATTCCAATTTCGAGGCCTGAGATATATTTTGGAGCCAAATTCTGTCTCCCTACACGTATTCGCATTTTGAAATTACGAATTTTTTATACCCAACATATGCCAAGTACTGAGAGCGGCGTTTAGTCACATTTGTCTCAAACCTCCCTGCAGTTTTCAAAATATCCCAAACATCCCAATTTCGAGGCCTGAGCCATATTTTGGAGCCAAATTCAGGCTCTCTGCACGTATTCGCAGTTTGAATCTACGACTTTTTATACCCAACATATGCGAAGTACTGAAAGCGGAGTTTAGTCACATTTATCCCAAACCTCCCTGCAGTTTTCAAAATATCTCAAACATCCAAATTTCGAGTCCTGAGCCATATTTTGGAGCCAAATTCTGGCTCTTTGCACGTATTCGCAGTTTGAAATTACGACTTTTTTATACCCAACATATGCGAAGTACTAAAAGCGGCTTTGGTCACATTTGTCCCAAACCTCCCTGCAGTTTTCAAAATATCCCAAACATCCCAATTTCGAGGCCTGAGCCATATTTTGGAGCCAAATTCTGGCTCACTGCACGTATTCGCAGTTTGATATTACGAATTTTATACCCAACATATGCCAAGTACTGAAAGTGGCAGTGAGTCACATTTTGCAAAAACTCCCCTGCAGTTTTCAAAATATCCCAAACATCCCAATTTCGAGGCCTGAGCCATATTTTGGAGCCAAATTCTGTCTCTCTGCACGTATTCGCAGTTTGATATTACGTCTTTTTATACCCAACATATGCCAAGTACTGAAAGCGGCTGTGAGTCACATTTTGCACAAACTACCCTGCAGTTTTCAAAATATCCCAAACATCCCAATTTCGAGGCCTGAGCCATATTTTGGAGCCAAATTCTGGCTCTATGCACGTATTCGCAGTTAAAAATAACGACTTTTTATACCCAACATATGCCAAGTCCTGATAAAGGCAGTGAGTCACATTTTGCACAAACTCCCCTGCAATTTTTGAAATATCCCAAATATCCCAATTTCGAGGCCTGAGCCATATTTTGGAGCCAAATTCTGGTTCACTGCACGTATTCGCTGTTTGAAATTACGACTTTTTATACCCAACATATGCCAAGTACTGAAAGCGGCAGTGAGTCATAATTTGCACAAACTCCCCTGCAGTTTTCAAAATATCCGAAATATTCCAATTTCGAGGCCTGAGCCATATTTTGGAGCCAAATTCTGGCTCTCTGCACGTCTTCGCTGTTTGAAATTACGACTTTTTATACCCAACATATGCCAAGTACTGAAAGCGGCAGTGAGTCACATTTTGCTCAAACTCACCAGCAGTTTTCCTAATATCCCAAACATCCCAATTTCGAGGCCTGAGCCATATTTTGGAGCCAAATTTTGGCTCCCTGCACGTATTCGTATTTTGAAATTACGACTTTTTATACCCAACATATGCCAATTACTGAAAGCGGCAGTGAGTCACATTTTGCACAAACTCCCCTGTAGTTTTCATAATATCAAACATCCCAATTTCGAGGCCTGAGCCATATTTTGGAGGCAAATTCTGGCTCTCTACACGTATTCGCAGTTTGATATTACGAATTTTTATACCCAACATATGCCAAGTACTTAAAGCGGCAGTGAGTCACATTTTGCACAACCTCCCCTGCAGTTTTCAAAATATTCTAAATATCCCAATTTCGAGGACTGAGCCATTTTTTGGAGCCAAATTCTAGCTCTCTGCACGTATTCGCAGTTTGAAATTACGACTTTTTTATACCCAACATATGCCAAGTACTGAAAGCGGCGGTGAGACACATTTTGCACAAACTCCCCTGCAGTTTTCAAAATATCAAACATCCCAATTTCGAGGCCTGAGCCATATTTTGGAGCCAAATTCTGACTCTCTTCACGTATTCGCTGTTTAGAATTACGACTTTTTATACCCAACATATGCCAAGTACTGAAAGCGGCGTTTGGTCACATTTATCCCAAACCTCCCTGCAGTTTTGAAAATATCCCAAACATCCCAATATCGAGGCCTGAACCATATTTTGGAGCCAAAGTCTGGCTCTCTATACGTATTCGCAGTTTGTTATTACGACTTTTTATACCCAACATATGCCATGTAATGAAAGCGGCAGTGAGTCACATTTTGCACAAACTCCCCTGCAGTTTTCAAAATATCCTAAATATCCCAATTTCAAATCCTGAGCCATTTTTTGGAGCCAAATTCTGGCTTTCTGCACGTATTCGCAGTTTGAAAATTACGACTTTTTTATACCCAACATATGCAAAGTACTGAGAGCGGCGTTTGGTCACATTTGTCTCAATCCCTCCTGCAGTTTTCAAAATATCCCAAATATTCCAATTTCGAGGCCTGAGTCATATTTTGGAGCCAAATTCTGACTCTCTTCACGTATTCGCTGTTTGGAATTACGACTTTTTATACCCAACATATGCCAAGTACTGAAAGCGGCGTTTGGTCACATTTATCCCAAACCTCCCTGCAGTTTTCAAAATATCCCAAACATCCCAATATCTAGCCCTGAGCAATATTTTGGAGCCAAATTCTGGCTCTCTGCACGTATTCGCAGTTTGAAATTACGAATTTTTTATACCCAACATATGCCAAGTACTGAAAGCGGCAGTGAGTCACATTTTGCACAAACTCACCAGCAGTTTTCCTAATATCCCAAACATCCCAATTTTGAGGCCTGAGCCATATTTTGGAGGCAAATTCTGGCTCTCTGCACGTATTCGCAGTTTGATATTACGACTTTTTATACCCAACATATGCCAAGTACTTAAAGCGGCAGTGAGTCACATTTTGCACAAACTCCTCTGCAGTTTTCAAAATATTCTAAATATCCCAATTTCGAGGACTGAGCCATTTTTTGGAGCCAAATTCTAGCTCTCTGCACGTATTCGCAGTTTGAAATTACGACTTTTTTATACCTAACAAATGCCAAGTACTGAAAGCGGCGGTGAGACACATTTTGCAATAAAACCCCTGCAGTTTTCATAATATCCCAAACATCCCAATTTCAAGGCCTGAGCCATATTTTGGAGCCAAATTCTCTCTCTCTGCACGTATTCGCAGTTTGATATTACGACTTTTATACCCAACATATGCCAAGTACTTAAAGCGGCAGTGAGTCACATTTTGCACAAACTCCCCTGCAGTTTTCAAAATATCTTTAATATCCCAATTTCGAAGACTGAGCCATTTTTGGAAAATTCTAGCTCTCTGCACGTATTCGCAGTTTGAAATTACGACATTTATACCCAACATATGCCAAGTACTGAAAGCGGCAGTGAGTCACATTTTGTACAAACTCCCCTGCAGTTTTCAAAATATCCAAACATTCCAATTTCGAGGCCTGAGCCATATTTTGGAGCCAAATTCTGCCTCTTTGCACGTATTCGCAGTTTGAAATTACGACATTTTATACCCAACATATGCCAAGTACTGAAAGCGGCAGTGAGTTACATTTTGTACAAACTCCCCTGCAGTTTTCAAAATATCCCAAACATTCCAATTTCGAGGCCTGAGCTATATTTTTGAGCCAATGTCAGGCTCTCTGTACGTATTCGCAGTTTGATATTACGACTTTTTATACCCAACATATGCCAAGTACTGAAAGCGGCAGTGAGTCACATTTTGAACAAACTCCCCTGCAGTTTTCAAAATATCCCAAAAATCCCAATTACGAGGCCTGAGCCATATTTTGGAGCCAAATTCTCGCTCTCTGCACGTATTCGCAGTTTGAAATTACGAAATTTTATACCCAACATATGCCAAGTACTGAAAGCGGCAGTGAGTCACATTTTGTACAAACTCCCCTGCAGTTTTCAAAATATCCCAAACATTCCAATTTCGAGGCCTGAGCCATATTTTGGAGCCAAATTCTGCCTCTCTGCACGTATTCGCAGTTTGAAATTACGACATTTTATACCCAACATATGCCAAGTACTGAAAGCGGCAGTGAGTCACATTTTGTACAAACTCCCCTGCAGTTTTCAAAATATCCCAAACATTCCAATTTCGAGGCCTGAGCCATATTTTGGAGCCAAATTCTGGCTCTCTGCACGTATTCGCAGTTTGAAATTACGACATTTTATACCCAACATATGCCAAGTACTGAAAGCGGCAAGGAGTCACATTTTGCACAAACTCCCTGTAGTTTTCAAAATATACCAAATATGACTATTTCGTGGCCTGAGCCATATTTTGGAGCCAAATTCTGCCTCTCTGCACGTATTCGCAGTTTGAAATTACGACATTTTATACCCAACATATGCCAAGTACTGAAAGCGGCAGGGAGTCACATTTTGCACAAACTCCCTGTAGTTTTCAAAATATACCAAATATACCTATTTCGAGGCCTGAGCCATATTTTGGAGCCAAATTCTGGCTCTCTGCACGTATTCGCAGTTTGAAATTACGACTTTTTTATACCCAACATATATGCCAAGTACTGAAAGCGGCGTTTGGTCACATATGTCTCAATCCCTCCTGCAGTTTTCAAAATATCCCAAACATTCATATTTCGAAGCCTGAGCCATTATTTGGAGCCAAATTCTGGCTCTCTGCACGTATTCGCAGTTTGAAATTACGACTTTTTTATACCCAACATATATGCCAAGTACTGAAAGCGGCGTTTGGTCACATTTGTCTCAATCCCTCCTGCAGTTTTCAAAATATCCCAAACATTCCTATTTCGAGGCCTGAGCCATAATTTGGAGCCAAATTCTCGCTCTCTTCACGTATTCGCTGTTTGGAATTACGACTTTTTATACCCAACATATGCCAAGTACTGAAAGCGGCAGTGAGTCACATTTTGCACAAACTCCCCTGCAGTTTTCAAAATATCCCAAATATCCTAATTTCGAGGCCTGAGGCATATTTTGGAGCCAAATTCTGGCTCTCTGCACATATTTGCAGTTTGAAATTACGAATTTTTATACCCAACATATGCCAAGCACTGAAAGCGGCGTTTGGTCACATTTATCCCAAACCTCCCTGCAGTTTTCAAAATATCCCAAACATCCCAATTTCTAGCACTGAGCAATATTTTGGAGCAAATTCTGGCTCTCTACACGTATTCGTAGTTTGAAATTACGACTTTTTTATACGCAACATATGCCAAGTACTGAAAGCGGCAGTAAGTCAGATTTTGCACAGACTCCCCTGCAGTTTTCAAAATATCCCAAACATCCCAATTTCGAGGCCTGAGCCATATTTTGGAGCCAAATTCTGGCTCCGTGCACTTATTCGTAGTTTGAAATTACGACTTTTTTATACCCAACATATGTGAAGTACTGAAAGCGGCGTTTGGTCACATTTGTCCCAAACCTTCCTGCAGTTTTCAAAATATCCCAAAAATCCCAATTTCGAGGCCTGAGCCATATTTTGGAACCAAATTCTGGCTCTATGCACGTATTCGCAGTTGGAAATTACGACATTTTATACCCAATATATGCCAAGTACTGAAACGGCAGTGTCACATTTTGTACAAACTCCCCTGTAGTTTTCTAAATATCCCAAACATTCCAATTTCGAGGCCTGAGCCATATTTTGGAGCCAAAGTCTGGCTCTCTGTACGTATTTACAGTTTGATATTATGACATTTTATACCCAACATATGCCAAGTTACTAAAAGCGGCAGTGAGTCACATTTTGTACAAACTCCCCTGCAGTTTTCAAAATATCCCAAACATTCCAATTTCGAGGCCTGAGCTATATTTTGGAGCCAAAGTCTGGCTCTCTGTACGTATTCGCAGTTTGATATTACGACTTTTTATACCCAACATATGCCAAGTACTGAAAGCGGCAGGGAGTCACATTTTGCACAAACTCCCTGTAGTTTTCAAAATATACCAAATATACCTAATTCGAGGCCTGAGCCATATTTTGGTGCCAAATTCTGGCTCTCTGCACGTATTCGCAGTTTGAAATTACGACTTTTTTATACCCAACATATATACCAAGTACTGAAAGTGGCGTTTGGTCACATTTGTCTCAATCCCTCCTGCAGTTTTCAAAATATCCCAAACATTGATATTTCGAAGCCTGAGCCTTAATTTGAAGCCAAATTCTGGCTCTCTTTACGTATTCGCAGTTTGAAATTACGACTTTTTTATACCCAACATATGTCAAGTACTGAAAGCATCGTTTGGTCACATTTGTCCCAAACCCCCCTGCAGTTTTTGAAAATATCCCTAAACATCTCAATTTCGAGGCCTGAGCCATATTTTAGAGCCAAATTCTGGTTCTCTGCACGTATTCGCAGTTTGAAATTACGAATTTTTATACCCAACATATGCGAAGTACTGAAAGCGGCGTTTGGTAGCATTTGTCTCAGTCCCCCCTGCAGTTTTCAAAATATCCCAAACATCCCAATTTCGAGGCCTGAGCCATATTTTGGAGCCAAATTCTGGCTCTATGCACGTATTCGCAGTTGGAAATTACGACTTTTTTATACCCAACATATGCCAAGTACTGAAAGCGGCAGTGGGTCACATTTTGAACAAACTCCCCTGCAGTTTTCAAAATATCCCAAAAATCCCAATTTCGAGGCCTGAGCCATATTTTGGAGCCAAATTCTCGCTCTCTGCACGTATTCGCAGTTTGAATTACGACATTTTATACCCAACATATGCCAAGTACTGAAAGCGGCAGTGAGTCACATTTTGTACAAACTCCCCTGCAGTTTTCAAAATATCCCAAACATTCCAATTTCGAGGCCTGAGCCATATTTTGGAGCCAAATTCTGCCTCTTTGCACGTATTCGCAGTTTGAAATTACGACATTTTATACCCAACATATGCCAAGTACTGAAAGCGGCAGTGAGTCACATTTTGTACAAACTCCCCTGCAGTTTTCAAAATATCCCAAACATTCCAATTTCGAGGCCTGAGCTATATTTTGGAGCCAATGTCTGGCTCTCTGTACGTATTCGCAGTTTGTTATTACGACTTTTTGTACCCAACATATGCCAAGTACTGAAAGCGACAGGAGTCACATTTTGCACAAACTCCATGTAGATTTCAAATTATACCAAATATAACTATTTCGTGTCCTGAGACATATTTTGGAGCCAAATTCTGGCTCTCTGCACGTATTCGCAGTTTGAAATTACGACATTTTATACCCAACATATGCCAAGTACTGAAAGCGGCAGGGAATCACATTTTGCACAAACTCCCTGTAGTTTTCAAAATAAACCAAATATAACTATTTCGTGGCCTGAGCAATATTTTGGAGCCAAATTCTGCCTCTCTGCACGTATTCGCAGTTTGAAATTACGACATTTTATACCCAACATATGCCAAGTACTGAAAGCGGCAGGGAGTCACATTTTGCACAAACTCCCTGTAGCTTTCAAAATATACCAAATATACCAATTTCGAGCCTGAGCCATATTTTGGAGCCAAATTCTGGCTCTCTGCACGTATTCGCAGTTTGAAATTACGACTTTTTTATACCCAACATATATGCCAAGTACTGAAAGCGGCGTTTGGTCACATTGTCTCAATCCCTCCTTCAGTTTTCAAAATATCCCAAACATTCATATTTCGAAGCCTGAGCCATTATTTGGAGCCAAATTCTGGCTCTCTGCACGTATTCGCAGTTTGAAATTATGACTTTTTTATACCCAACATATATTCCAAGTACTGAAAGCGGCGTTTGGTCACATTTGTCTCAATCCCTCCTGCAGTTTTCAAAATATCCCAAACATTCCTATTTCGAGGCCTGAGCCATAATTTGGAGCCAAATTCTCGCTCTCTTCACGTATTCGCTGTTTGGAATTACGACTTTTTATACCCAACATATGCCAAGTACTGAAAGCGGCAGTGAGTCACATTTTGCACAAACTCCCCTGCAGTTTTCAAAATATCCCAAATATCCTAATTTCGAGGCCTGAGGCATATTTTGGAGCCAAATTCTGGCTCTCTGCACATATTTGCAGTTTGAAATTACGAATTTTTATACCCAACATATGCCAAGCACTGAAAGCGGCGTTTGGTCACATTTATCCCAAACCTCCCTGCAGTTTTCAAAATATCCCAAACATCCCAATTTCTAGCACCGAGCAATATTTTGGAGCCAAATTCTGGCTCTCTGCACGTATTCGTAGTTTGAAATTACGACTTTTTTATACGCAACATATGCCAAGTACTGAAAGCGGCAGTAAGTCAGATTTTGCACAGACTCCCCTGCAGTTTTCAAAATATCCCAAACATCCCAATTTCGAGGCCTGAGCCATATTTTGGAGCCAAATTCTGGCTCCGTGCACGTATTCGTAGTTTGAAATTACGACTTTTTTATACCCAACATATGCGAAGTACTGAAAGCGGCGTTTGGTCACATTTGTCCCAAACCTTCCTGCAGTTTTCAAAATATCCCAAACATCCCAATTTCGAGGCCTGAGCCATATTTTGGAACCAAATTCTGGCTCTATGCACGTATTCGCAGTTGGAAATTACGACTTTTTATACCCAACATATGCGAAGTCCTGAAAGCGGCAGTGAGGCACATTTTGCACAAACTCCCCTGCAGTTTTTGAAATATCCCAAATATCCCAAATTCGAGGCCTGTGCCATATTTTGGAGCCAAATTCTGCCTGTCTGCACGTATTCGCAGTTTGAAATTACGACATTTTATACCCAACATATGCCAAGTACTGAAAGCGGCAGGGAGTCACATTTTGCACAAACTCCCTGTAGTTTTCAAAATATACCATATATAACTATTTCGTGGCCTGAGCCATATTTTGGATCCAAATTCTGCCTCTCTGCACGTATTCGCAGTTTGAAATTACGACATTTTATACCCAACAAATGCCAAGTACTGAAAGCGGCAGGGAGTCACATTTTGCACAAACTCCCTGTAGTTTTCAAAATATACCAAATATACCTATTTCGAGGCCTGAGCCATATTTTGGAGCCAAATTCTGGCTCTCAGCACGTATTCGCAGTTTGAAATTACGACTTTTTTATACCCAACATATATGCCAAGTACTGAAAGCGGCGTTTGGTCACATTTGTCTCAATCCCTCCTGCAGTTTTCAAAATATCCCAAACATTCATATTTCGAAGCCTGAGCCATAATTTGGAGCCAAATTCTGGCTCTCTGAACGTATTCGCAGTTTGAAATTACGACTTTTTTATACCCAACATATATTCCAAGTACTGAAAGCGGCGTTTGGTCACATTTGTCTCAATCCCTCCTGCAGTTTTCAAAATATCCCAAACATCCCAATTTCGAGGCCTGAGCCATATTTTGGAGCCAAATTCTGGCTCTCTTCACGTATTCGCTGTTTGGGATTACGAATCTTTATACCCAACATATGCCAAGAACTGAAAGTGGCAGTGAGTCACATTTTGCACAAACTCCCTTGCAGTTTTCAAAATATCCCAAATATCCTAATTTCGAGGCCTGTGCCATATTTTGGAGCCAAATTCTGGCTCTCTTCACATATTTGCAGTTTGAAATTACGAATTTTTATACCCAACATATGCCAAGCATTGAAAGCGGCGTTTGGTCACATTTATCCCAAACCTCCCTGCAGTTTTCAAAATATCCCAAACATCCCAATTTCTAGCCCTGAGCAATATTTTGGAGCTAAATTCTGGCTCTCTGCACGTATTCGTAGTTTGAATTACGAATTTTATACCCAACATATACCAAGTACTGAAAGCGGCAGTAAGTCAGATTTTGTACAAACTCCCCTGCAGTTTTCAAAACATCCCAAATATTCCAATTTCGAGGCCTGAGATATATTTTGGAGCCAAATTCTGTCTCCCTACACGTATTCGCATTTTGAAATTACGAATTTTTTATACCCAACATATGCCAAGTACTGAGAGCGGCGTTTAGTCACATTTGTCTCAAACCTCCCTGCAGTTTTCAAAATATCCCAAACATCCCAATTTCGAGGCCTGAGCCATATTTTGGAGCCAAATTCAGGCTCTCTGCACGTATTCGCAGTTTGAATCTACGACTTTTTATACCCAACATATGCGAAGTACTGAAAGCGGAGTTTAGTCACATTTATCCCAAACCTCCCTGCAGTTTTCAAAATATCTCAAACATCCAAATTTCGAGTCCTGAGCCATATTTTGGAGCCAAATTCTGGCTCTTTGCACGTATTCGCAGTTTGAAATTACGACTTTTTTATACCCAACATATGCGAAGTACTAAAAGCGGCTTTTGGTCACATTTGTCCCAAACCTCCCTGCAGTTTTCAAAATATCCCAAACATCCCAATTTCGAGGCCTGAGCCATATTTTGGAGCCAAATTCTGGCTCACTGCACGTATTCGCAGTTTGATATTACGAATTTTATACCCAACATATGCCAAGTACTGAAAGTGGCAGTGAGTCACATTTTGCAAAAACTCCCCTGCAGTTTTCAAAATATCCCAAACATCCCAATTTCGAGGCCTGAGCCATATTTTGGAGCCAAATTCTGTCTCTCTGCACGTATTCGCAGTTTGATATTACGTCTTTTTATACCCAACATATGCCAAGTACTGAAAGCGGCTGTGAGTCACATTTTGCACAAACTACCCTGCAGTTTTCAAAATATCCCAAACATCCCAATTTCGAGGCCTGAGCCATATTTTGGAGCCAAATTCTGGCTCTATGCACGTATTCGCAGTTAAAAATAACGACTTTTTATACCCAACATATGCCAAGTCCTGATAAAGGCAGTGAGTCACATTTTGCACAAACTCCCCTGCAATTTTTGAAATATCCCAAATATCCCAATTTCGAGGCCTGAGCCATATTTTGGAGCCAAATTCTGGTTCACTGCACGTATTCGCTGTTTGAAATTACGACTTTTTATACCCAACATATGCCAAGTACTGAAAGCGGCAGTGAGTCATAATTTGCACAAACTCCCCTGCAGTTTTCAAAATATCCGAAATATTCCAATTTCGAGGCCTGAGCCATATTTTGGAGCCAAATTCTGGCTCTCTGCACGTCTTCGCTGTTTGAAATTACGACTTTTTATACCCAACATATGCCAAGTACTGAAAGCGGCAGTGAGTCACATTTTGCTCAAACTCACCAGCAGTTTTCCTAATATCCCAAACATCCCAATTTCGAGGCCTGAGCCATATTTTGGAGCCAAATTTTGGCTCCCTGCACGTATTCGTATTTGAAATTACGACTTTTTATACCCAACATATGCCAATTACTGAAAGCGGCAGTGAGTCACATTTTGCACAAACTCCCCTGTAGTTTTCATAATATCAAACATCCCAATTTCGAGGCCTGAGCCATATTTTGGAGGCAAATTCTGGCTCTCTACACGTATTCGCAGTTTGATATTACGAATTTTTATACCCAACATATGCCAAGTACTTAAAGCGGCAGTGAGTCACATTTTGCACAACCTCCCCTGCAGTTTTCAAAATATTCTAAATATCCCAATTTCGAGGACTGAGCCATTTTTTGGAGCCAAATTCTAGCTCTCTGCACGTATTCGCAGTTTGAAATTACGACTTTTTTATACCCAACATATGCCAAGTACTGAAAGCGGCGGTGAGACACATTTTGCACAAACTCCCCTGCAGTTTTCAAAATATCAAACATCCCAATTTCGAGGCCTGAGCCATATTTTGGAGCCAAATTCTGACTCTCTTCACGTATTCGCTGTTTAGAATTACGACTTTTTATACCCAACATATGCCAAGTACTGAAAGCGGCGTTTGGTCACATTTATCCCAAACCTCCCTGCAGTTTTGAAAATATCCCAAACATCCCAATATCGAGGCCTGAACCATATTTTGGAGCCAAAGTCTGGCTCTCTATACGTATTCGCAGTTTGTTATTACGACTTTTTATACCCAACATATGCCATGTAATGAAAGCGGCAGTGAGTCACATTTTGCACAAACTCCCCTGCAGTTTTCAAAATATCCTAAATATCCCAATTTCAAATCCTGAGCCATTTTTTGGAGCCAAATTCTGGCTTTCTGCACGTATTCGCAGTTTGAAAATTACGACTTTTTTATACCCAACATATGCAAAGTACTGAGAGCGGCGTTTGGTCACATTTGTCTCAATCCCTCCTGCAGTTTTCAAAATATCCCAAATATTCCAATTTCGAGGCCTGAGTCATATTTTGGAGCCAAATTCTGACTCTCTTCACGTATTCGCTGTTTGGAATTACGACTTTTTATACCCAACATATGCCAAGTACTGAAAGCGGCGTTTGGTCACATTTATCCCAAACCTCCCTGCAGTTTTCAAAATATCCCAAACATCCCAATATCTAGCCCTGAGCAATATTTTGGAGCCAAATTCTGGCTCTCTGCACGTATTCGCAGTTTGAAATTACGAATTTTTTATACCCAACATATGCCAAGTACTGAAAGCGGCAGTGAGTCACATTTTGCACAAACTCACCAGCAGTTTTCCTAATATCCCAAACATCCCAATTTTGAGGCCTGAGCCATATTTTGGAGGCAAATTCTGGCTCTCTGCACGTATTCGCAGTTTGATATTACGACTTTTTATACCCAACATATGCCAAGTACTTAAAGCGGCAGTGAGTCACATTTTGCACAAACTCCTCTGCAGTTTTCAAAATATTCTAAATATCCCAATTTCGAGGACTGAGCCATTTTTTGGAGCCAAATTCTAGCTCTCTGCACGTATTCGCAGTTTGAAATTACGACTTTTTTATACCTAACAAATGCCAAGTACTGAAAGCGGCGGTGAGACACATTTTGCAATAAAACCCCTGCAGTTTTCATAATATCCCAAACATCCCAATTTCAAGGCCTGAGCCATATTTTGGAGCCAAATTCTCTCTCTCTGCACGTATTCGCAGTTTGATATTACGACTTTTTATACCCAACATATGCCAAGTACTTAAAGCGGCAGTGAGTCACATTTTGCACAAACTCCCCTGCAGTTTTCAAAATATCTTTAATATCCCAATTTCGAAGACTGAGCCATTTTTTGGAAAATTCTAGCTCTCTGCACGTATTCGCAGTTTGAAATTACGACATTTTATACCCAACATATGCCAAGTACTGAAAGCGGCAGTGAGTCACATTTTGTACAAACTCCCCTGCAGTTTTCAAAATATCCCAAACATTCCAATTTCGAGGCCTGAGCCATATTTTGGAGCCAAATTCTGCCTCTTTGCACGTATTCGCAGTTTGAAATTACGACATTTTATACCCAACATATGCCAAGTACTGAAAGCGGCAGTGAGTTACATTTTGTACAAACTCCCCTGCAGTTTTCAAAATATCCCAAACATTCCAATTTCGAGGCCTGAGCTATATTTTTGAGCCAATGTCAGGCTCTCTGTACGTATTCGCAGTTTGATATTACGACTTTTTATACCCAACATATGCCAAGTACTGAAAGCGGCAGTGAGTCACATTTTGAACAAACTCCCCTGCAGTTTTCAAAATATCCCAAAAATCCCAATTACGAGGCCTGAGCCATATTTTGGAGCCAAATTCTCGCTCTCTGCACGTATTCGCAGTTTGAAATTACGAAATTTTATACCCAACATATGCCAAGTACTGAAAGCGGCAGTGAGTCACATTTTGTACAAACTCCCCTGCAGTTTTCAAAATATCCCAAACATTCCAATTTCGAGGCCTGAGCCATATTTTGGAGCCAAATTCTGCCTCTCTGCACGTATTCGCAGTTTGAAATTACGACATTTTATACCCAACATATGCCAAGTACTGAAAGCGGCAGTGAGTCACATTTTGTACAAACTCCCCTGCAGTTTTCAAAATATCCCAAACATTCCAATTTCGAGGCCTGAGCCATATTTTGGAGCCAAATTCTGGCTCTCTGCACGTATTCGCAGTTTGAAATTACGACATTTTATACCCAACATATGCCAAGTACTGAAAGCGGCAAGGAGTCACATTTTGCACAAACTCCCTGTAGTTTTCAAAATATACCAAATATGACTATTTCGTGGCCTGAGCCATATTTTGGAGCCAAATTCTGCCTCTCTGCACGTATTCGCAGTTTGAAATTACGACATTTTATACCCAACATATGCCAAGTACTGAAAGCGGCAGGGAGTCACATTTTGCACAAACTCCCTGTAGTTTTCAAAATATACCAAATATACCTATTTCGAGGCCTGAGCCATATTTTGGAGCCAAATTCTGGCTCTCTGCACGTATTCGCAGTTTGAAATTACGACTTTTTTATACCCAACATATATGCCAAGTACTGAAAGCGGCGTTTGGTCACATATGTCTCAATCCCTCCTGCAGTTTTCAAAATATCCCAAACATTCATATTTCGAAGCCTGAGCCATTATTTGGAGCCAAATTCTGGCTCTCTGCACGTATTCGCAGTTTGAAATTACGACTTTTTTATACCCAACATATATGCCAAGTACTGAAAGCGGCGTTTGGTCACATTTGTCTCAATCCCTCCTGCAGTTTTCAAAATATCCCAAACATTCCTATTTCGAGGCCTGAGCCATAATTTGGAGCCAAATTCTCGCTCTCTTCACGTATTCGCTGTTTGGAATTACGACTTTTTATACCCAACATATGCCAAGTACTGAAAGCGGCAGTGAGTCACATTTTGCACAAACTCCCCTGCAGTTTTCAAAATATCCCAAATATCCTAATTTCGAGGCCTGAGGCATATTTTGGAGCCAAATTCTGGCTCTCTGCACATATTTGCAGTTTGAAATTACGAATTTTTATACCCAACATATGCCAAGCACTGAAAGCGGCGTTTGGTCACATTTATCCCAAACCTCCCTGCAGTTTTCAAAATATCCCAAACATCCCAATTTCTAGCACTGAGCAATATTTTGGAGCCAAATTCTGGCTCTCTACACGTATTCGTAGTTTGAAATTACGACTTTTTTATACGCAACATATGCCAAGTACTGAAAGCGGCAGTAAGTCAGATTTTGCACAGACTCCCCTGCAGTTTTCAAAATATCCCAAACATCCCAATTTCGAGGCCTGAGCCATATTTTGGAGCCAAATTCTGGCTCCGTGCACTTATTCGTAGTTTGAAATTACGACTTTTTTATACCCAACATATGTGAAGTACTGAAAGCGGCGTTTGGTCACATTTGTCCCAAACCTTCCTGCAGTTTTCAAAATATCCCAAAAATCCCAATTTCGAGGCCTGAGCCATATTTTGGAACCAAATTCTGGCTCTATGCACGTATTCGCAGTTGGAAATTACGACATTTTATACCCAATATATGCCAAGTACTGAAACGGCAGTGTCACATTTTGTACAAACTCCCCTGTAGTTTTCTAAATATCCCAAACATTCCAATTTCGAGGCCTGAGCCATATTTTGGAGCCAAAGTCTGGCTCTCTGTACGTATTTACAGTTTGATATTATGACATTTTATACCCAACATATGCCAAGTACTAAAAGCGGCAGTGAGTCACATTTTGTACAAACTCCCCTGCAGTTTTCAAAATATCCCAAACATTCCAATTTCGAGGCCTGAGCTATATTTTGGAGCCAAAGTCTGGCTCTCTGTACGTATTCGCAGTTTGATATTACGACTTTTTATACCCAACATATGCCAAGTACTGAAAGCGGCAGGGAGTCACATTTTGCACAAACTCCCTGTAGTTTTCAAAATATACCAAATATACCTAATTCGAGGCCTGAGCCATATTTTGGTGCCAAATTCTGGCTCTCTGCACGTATTCGCAGTTTGAAATTACGACTTTTTTATACCCAACATATATACCAAGTACTGAAAGTGGCGTTTGGTCACATTTGTCTCAATCCCTCCTGCAGTTTTCAAAATATCCCAAACATTGATATTTCGAAGCCTGAGCCTTAATTTGAAGCCAAATTCTGGCTCTCTTTACGTATTCGCAGTTTGAAATTACGACTTTTTTATACCCAACATATGTCAAGTACTGAAAGCATCGTTTGGTCACATTTGTCCCAAACCCCCCTGCAGTTTTGAAAATATCCTAAACATCTCAATTTCGAGGCCTGAGCCATATTTTAGAGCCAAATTCTGGTTCTCTGCACGTATTCGCAGTTTGAAATTACGAATTTTTATACCCAACATATGCGAAGTACTGAAAGCGGCGTTTGGTAGCATTTGTCTCAGTCCCCCCTGCAGTTTTCAAAATATCCCAAACATCCCAATTTCGAGGCCTGAGCCATATTTTGGAGCCAAATTCTGGCTCTATGCACGTATTCGCAGTTGGAAATTACGACTTTTTTATACCCAACATATGCCAAGTACTGAAAGCGGCAGTGGGTCACATTTTGAACAAACTCCCCTGCAGTTTTCAAAATATCCCAAAAATCCCAATTTCGAGGCCTGAGCCATATTTTGGAGCCAAATTCTCGCTCTCTGCACGTATTCGCAGTTTGAAATTACGACATTTTATACCCAACATATGCCAAGTACTGAAAGCGGCAGTGAGTCACATTTTGTACAAACTCCCCTGCAGTTTTCAAAATATCCCAAACATTCCAATTTCGAGGCCTGAGCCATATTTTGGAGCCAAATTCTGCCTCTTTGCACGTATTCGCAGTTTGAAATTACGACATTTTATACCCAACATATGCCAAGTACTGAAAGCGGCAGTGAGTCACATTTTGTACAAACTCCCCTGCAGTTTTCAAAATATCCCAAACATTCCAATTTCGAGGCCTGAGCTATATTTTGGAGCCAATGTCTGGCTCTCTGTACGTATTCGCAGTTTGTTATTACGACTTTTTGTACCCAACATATGCCAAGTACTGAAAGCGACAGGGAGTCACATTTTGCACAAACTCCATGTAGATTTCAAATTATACCAAATATAACTATTTCGTGTCCTGAGACATATTTTGGAGCCAAATTCTGGCTCTCTGCACGTATTCGCAGTTTGAAATTACGACATTTTATACCCAACATATGCCAAGTACTGAAAGCGGCAGGGAATCACATTTTGCACAAACTCCCTGTAGTTTTCAAAATAAACCAAATATAACTATTTCGTGGCCTGAGCCATATTTTGGAGCCAAATTCTGCCTCTCTGCACGTATTCGCAGTTTGAAATTACGACATTTTATACCCAACATATGCCAAGTACTGAAAGCGGCAGGGAGTCACATTTTGCACAAACTCCCTGTAGCTTTCAAAATATACCAAATATACCTATTTCGAGGCCTGAGCCATATTTTGGAGCCAAATTCTGGCTCTCTGCACGTATTCGCAGTTTGAAATTACGACTTTTTTATACCCAACATATATGCCAAGTACTGAAAGCGGCGTTTGGTCACATTTGTCTCAATCCCTCCTTCAGTTTTCAAAATATCCCAAACATTCATATTTCGAAGCCTGAGCCATTATTTGGAGCCAAATTCTGGCTCTCTGCACGTATTCGCAGTTTGAAATTACGACTTTTTTATACCCAACATATATTCCAAGTACTGAAAGCGGCGTTTGGTCACATTTGTCTCAATCCCTCCTGCAGTTTTCAAAATATCCCAAACATTCCTATTTCGAGGCCTGAGCCATAATTTGGAGCCAAATTCTCGCTCTCTTCACGTATTCGCTGTTTGGAATTACGACTTTTTATACCCAACATATGCCAAGTACTGAAAGCGGCAGTGAGTCACATTTTGCACAAACTCCCCTGCAGTTTTCAAAATATCCCAAATATCCTAATTTCGAGGCCTGAGGCATATTTTGGAGCCAAATTCTGGCTCTCTGCACATATTTGCAGTTTGAAATTACGAATTTTTATACCCAACATACGCCAAGCACTGAAAGCGGCGTTTGGTCACATTTATCCCAAACCTCCCTGCAGTTTTCAAAATATCCCAAACATCCCAATTTCTAGCACTGAGCAATATTTTGGAGCCAAATTCTGGCTCTCTGCACGTATTCGTAGTTTGAAATTACGACTTTTTTATACGCAACATATGCCAAGTACTGAAAGCGGCAGTAAGTCAGATTTTGCACAGACTCCCCTGCAGTTTTCAAAATATCCCAAACATCCCAATTTCGAGGCCTGAGCCATATTTTGGAGCCAAATTCTGGCTCCGTGCACGTATTCGTAGTTTGAAATTACGACTTTTTTATACCCAACATATGCGAAGTACTGAAAGCGGCGTTTGGTCACATTTGTCCCAAACCTTCCTGCAGTTTTCAAAATATCCCAAACATCCCAATTTCGAGGCCTGAGCCATATTTTGGAACCAAATTCTGGCTCTATGCACGTATTCGCAGTTGGAAATTACGACTTTTTATACCCAACATATGCGAAGTCCTGAAAGCGGCAGTGAGGCACATTTTGCACAAACTCCCCTGCAGTTTTTGAAATATCCCAAATATCCCAAATTCGAGGCCTGAGCCATATTTTGGAGCCAAATTCTGCCTGTCTGCACGTATTCGCAGTTTGAAATTACGACATTTTATACCCAACATATGCCAAGTACTGAAAGCGGCAGGGAGTCACATTTTGCACAAACTCCCTGTAGTTTTCAAAATATACCATATATAACTATTTCGTGGCCTGAGCCATATTTTGGATCCAAATTCTGCCTCTCTGCACGTATTCGCAGTTTGAAATTACGACATTTTATACCCAACAAATGCCAAGTACTGAAAGCGGCAGGGAGTCACATTTTGCACAAACTCCCTGTAGTTTTCAAAATATACCAAATATACCTATTTCGAGGCCTGAGCCATATTTTGGAGCCAAATTCTGGCTCTCTGCACGTATTCGCAGTTTGAAATTACGACTTTTTTATACCCAACATATATGCCAAGTACTGAAAGCGGCGTTTGGTCACATTTGTCTCAATCCCTCCTGCAGTTTTCAAAATATCCCAAACATTCATATTTCGAAGCCTGAGCCATAATTTGGAGCCAAATTCTGGCTCTCTGCACGTATTCGCAGTTTGAAATTACGACTTTTTTATACCCAACATATATTCCAAGTACTGAAAGCGGCGTTTGGTCACATTTGTCTCAATCCCTCCTGCAGTTTTCAAAATATCCCAAACATCCCAATTTCGAGGCCTGAGCCATATTTTGGAGCCAAATTCTGGCTCTCTTCACGTATTCGCTGTTTGGGATTACGAATCTTTATACCCAACATATGCCAAGAACTGAAAGTGGCAGTGAGTCACATTTTGCACAAACTCCCTTGCAGTTTTCAAAATATCCCAAATATCCTAATTTCGAGGCCTGTGCCATATTTTGGAGCCAAATTCTGGCTCTCTTCACATATTTGCAGTTTGAAATTACGAATTTTTATACCCAACATATGCCAAGCATTGAAAGCGGCGTTTGGTCACATTTATCCCAAACCTCCCTGCAGTTTTCAAAATATCCCAAACATCCCAATTTCTAGCCCTGAGCAATATTTTGGAGCTAAATTCTGGCTCTCTGCACGTATTCGTAGTTTGAATTACGAATTTTATACCCAACATATACCAAGTACTGAAAGCGGCAGTAAGTCAGATTTTGTACAAACTCCCCTGCAGTTTTCAAAACATCCCAAATATTCCAATTTCGAGGCCTGAGATATATTTTGGAGCCAAATTCTGTCTCCCTACACGTATTCGCATTTTGAAATTACGAATTTTTTATACCCAACATATGCCAAGTACTGAGAGCGGCGTTTAGTCACATTTGTCTCAAACCTCCCTGCAGTTTTCAAAATATCCCAAACATCCCAATTTCGAGGCCTGAGCCATATTTTGGAGCCAAATTCAGGCTCTCTGCACGTATTCGCAGTTTGAATCTACGACTTTTTATACCCAACATATGCGAAGTACTGAAAGCGGAGTTTAGTCACATTTATCCCAAACCTCCCTGCAGTTTTCAAAATATCTCAAACATCCAAATTTCGAGTCCTGAGCCATATTTTGGAGCCAAATTCTGGCTCTTTGCACGTATTCGCAGTTTGAAATTACGACTTTTTTATACCCAACATATGCGAAGTACTAAAAGCGGCTTTTGGTCACATTTGTCCCAAACCTCCCTGCAGTTTTCAAAATATCCCAAACATCCCAATTTCGAGGCCTGAGCCATATTTTGGAGCCAAATTCTGGCTCACTGCACGTATTCGCAGTTTGATATTACGAATTTTATACCCAACATATGCCAAGTACTGAAAGTGGCAGTGAGTCACATTTTGCAAAAACTCCCCTGCAGTTTTCAAAATATCCCAAACATCCCAATTTCGAGGCCTGAGCCATATTTTGGAGCCAAACTCTGTCTCTCTGCACGTATTCGCAGTTTGAAATTACGTCTTTTTATACCCAACATATGCCAAGTACTGAAAGCGGCTGTGAGTCACATTTTGCACAAACTACCCTGCAGTTTTCAAAATATCCCAAACATCCCAATTTCGAGGCCTGAGCCATATTTTGGAGCCAAATTCTGGCTCTATGCACGTATTCGCAGTTAAAAATAACGACTTTTTATACCCAACATATGCCAAGTCCTGATAAAGGCAGTGAGTCACATTTTGCACAAACTCCCCTGCAATTTTTGAAATATCCCAAATATCCCAATTTCGAGGCCTGAGCCATATTTTGGAGCCAAATTCTGGTTCACTGCACGTATTCGCTGTTTGAAATTACGACTTTTTATACCCAACATATGCCAAGTACTGAAAGCGGCAGTGAGTCATAATTTGCACAAACTCCCCTGCAGTTTTCAAAATATCCGAAATATTCCAATTTCGAGGCCTGAGCCATATTTTGGAGCCAAATTCTGGCTCTCTGCACGTCTTCGCTGTTTGAAATTACGACTTTTTATACCCAACATATGCCAAGTACTGAAAGCGGCAGTGAGTCACATTTTGCTCAAACTCACCAGCAGTTTTCCTAATATCCCAAACATCCCAATTTCGAGGCCTGAGCCATATTTTGGAGCCAAATTTTGGCTCCCTGCACGTATTCGTATTTTGAAATTACGACTTTTTATACCCAACATATGCCAATTACTGAAAGCGGCAGTGAGTCACATTTTGCACAAACTCCCCTGTAGTTTTCATAATATCAAACATCCCAATTTCGAGGCCTGAGCCATATTTTGGAGGCAAATTCTGGCTCTCTACACGTATTCGCAGTTTGATATTACGAATTTTTATACCCAACATATGCCAAGTACTTAAAGCGGCAGTGATTCACATTTTGCACAACCTCCCCTGCAGTTTTCAAAATATTCTAAATATCCCAATTTCGAGGACTGAGCCATTTTTTGGAGCCAAATTCTAGCTCTCTGCACGTATTCGCAGTTTGAAATTACGACTTTTTTATACCCAACATATGCCAAGTACTGAAAGCGGCGGTGAGACACATTTTGCACAAACTCCCCTGCAGTTTTCAAAATATCAAACATCCCAATTTCGAGGCCTGAGCCATATTTTGGAGCCAAATTCTGACTCTCTTCACGTATTCGCTGTTTAGAATTACGACTTTTTATACCCAACATATGCCAAGTACTGAAAGCGGCGTTTGGTCACATTTATCCCAAACCTCCCTGCAGTTCTGAAAATATCCCAAACATCCCAATATCGAGGCCTGAACCATATTTTGGAGCCAAAGTCTGGCTCTCTATACGTATTCGCAGTTTGTTATTACGACTTTTTATACCCAACATATGCCATGTAATGAAAGCGGCAGTGAGTCACATTTTGCACAAACTCCCCTGCAGTTTTCAAAATATCCTAAATATCCCAATTTCAAATCCTGAGCCATTTTTTGGAGCCAAATTCTGGCTTTCTGCACGTATTCGCAGTTTGAAAATTACGACTTTTTTATACCCAACATATGCAAAGTACTGAGAGCGGCGTTTGGTCACATTTGTCTCAATCCCTCCTGCAGTTTTCAAAATATCCCAAATATTCCAATTTCGAGGCCTGAGTCATATTTTGGAGCCAAATTCTGACTCTCTTCACGTATTCGCTGTTTGGAATTACGACTTTTTATACCCAACATATGCCAAGTACTGAAAGCGGCGTTTGGTCACATTTATCCCAAACCTCCCTGCAGTTTTCAAAATATCCCAAACATCCCAATATCTAGCCCTGAGCAATATTTTGGAGCCAAATTCTGGCTCTCTGCACGTATTCGCAGTTTGAAATTACGAATTTTTTATACCCAACATATGCCAAGTACTGAAAGCGGCAGTGAGTCACATTTTGCACAAACTCACCAGCAGTTTTCCTAATATCCCAAACATCCCAATTTTGAGGCCTGAGCCATATTTTGGAGGCAAATTCTGGCTCTCTGCACGTATTCGCAGTTTGATATTACGACTTTTTATACCCAACATATGCCAAGTACTTAAAGCGGCAGTGAGTCACATTTTGCACAAACTCCTCTGCAGTTTTCAAAATATTCTAAATATCCCAATTTCGAGGACTGAGCCATTTTTTGGAGCCAAATTCTAGCTCTCTGCACGTATTCGCAGTTTGAAATTACGACTTTTTTATACCTAACAAATGCCAAGTACTGAAAGCGGCGGTGAGACACATTTTGCAATAAAACCCCTGCAGTTTTCATAATATCCCAAACATCCCAATTTCAAGGCCTGAGCCATATTTTGGAGCCAAATTCTCTCTCTCTGCACGTATTCGCAGTTTGATATTACGACTTTTTATACCCAACATATGCCAAGTACTTAAAGCGGCAGTGAGTCACATTTTGCACAAACTCCCCTGCAGTTTTCAAAATATCTTTAATATCCCAATTTCGAAGACTGAGCCATTTTTTGGAAAATTCTAGCTCTCTGCACGTATTCGCAGTTTGAAATTACGACATTTTATACCCAACATATGCCAAGTACTGAAAGCGGCAGTGAGTCACATTTTGTACAAACTCCCCTGCAGTTTTCAAAATATCCCAAACATTCCAATTTCGAGGCCTGAGCCATATTTTGGAGCCAAATTCTGCCTCTTTGCACGTATTCGCAGTTTGAAATTACGACATTTTATACCCAACATATGCCAAGTACTGAAAGCGGCAGTGAGTTACATTTTGTACAAACTCCCCTGCAGTTTTCAAAATATCCCAAACATTCCAATTTCGAGGCCTGAGCTATATTTTTGAGCCAATGTCTGGCTCTCTGTACGTATTCGCAGTTTGATATTACGACTTTTTATACCCAACATATGCCAAGTACTGAAAGCGGCAGTGAGTCACATTTTGAACAAACTCCCCTGCAGTTTTCAAAATATCCCAAAAATCCCAATTACGAGGCCTGAGCCATATTTTGGAGCCAAATTCTCGCTCTCTGCACGTATTCGCAGTTTGAAATTACGAAATTTTATACCCAACATATGCCAAGTACTGAAAGCGGCAGTGAGTCACATTTTGTACAAACTCCCCTGCAGTTTTCAAAATATCCCAAACATTCCAATTTCGAGGCCTGAGCCATATTTTGGAGCCAAATTCTGCCTCTCTGCACGTATTCGCAGTTTGAAATTACGACATTTTATACCCAACATATGCCAAGTACTGAAAGCGGCAGTGAGTCACATTTTGTACAAACTCCCCTGCAGTTTTCAAAATATCCCAAACATTCCAATTTCGAGGCCTGAGCCATATTTTGGAGCCAAATTCTGGCTCTCTGCACGTATTCGCAGTTTGAAATTACGACATTTTATACCCAACATATGCCAAGTACTGAAAGCGGCAAGGAGTCACATTTTGCACAAACTCCCTGTAGTTTTCAAAATATACCAAATATGACTATTTCGTGGCCTGAGCCATATTTTGGAGCCAAATTCTGCCTCTCTGCACGTATTCGCAGTTTGAAATTACGACATTTTATACCCAACATATGCCAAGTACTGAAAGCGGCAGGGAGTCACATTTTGCACAAACTCCCTGTAGTTTTCAAAATATACCAAATATACCTATTTCGAGGCCTGAGCCATATTTTGGAGCCAAATTCTGGCTCTCTGCACGTATTCGCAGTTTGAAATTACGACTTTTTTATACCCAACATATATGCCAAGTACTGAAAGCGGCGTTTGGTCACATTTGTCTCAATCCCTCCTGCAGTTTTCAAAATATCCCAAACATTCATATTTCGAAGCCTGAGCCATTATTTGGAGCCAAATTCTGGCTCTCTGCACGTATTCGCAGTTTGAAATTACGACTTTTTTATACCCAACATATATGCCAAGTACTGAAAGCGGCGTTTGGTCACATTTGTCTCAATCCCTCCTGCAGTTTTCAAAATATCCCAAACATTCCTATTTCGAGGCCTGAGCCATAATTTGGAGCCAAATTCTCGCTCTCTTCACGTATTCGCTGTTTGGAATTACGACTTTTTATACCCAACATATGCCAAGTACTGAAAGCGGCAGTGAGTCACATTTTGCACAAACTCCCCTGCAGTTTTCAAAATATCCCAAATATCCTAATTTCGAGGCCTGAGGCATATTTTGGAGCCAAATTCTGGCTCTCTGCACATATTTGCAGTTTGAAATTACGAATTTTTATACCCAACATATGCCAAGCACTGAAAGCGGCGTTTGGTCACATTTATCCCAAACCTCCCTGCAGTTTTCAAAATATCCCAAACATCCCAATTTCTAGCACTGAGCAATATTTTGGAGCCAAATTCTGGCTCTCTGCACGTATTCGTAGTTTGAAATTACGACTTTTTTATACGCAACATATGCCAAGTACTGAAAGCGGCAGTAAGTCAGATTTTGCACAGACTCCCCTGCAGTTATCAAAATATCCCAAACATCCCAATTTCGAGGCCTGAGCCATATTTTGGAGCCAAATTCTGGCTCCGTGCACTTATTCGTAGTTTGAAATTACGACTTTTTTATACCCAACATATGTGAAGTACTGAAAGCGGCGTTTGGTCACATTTGTCCCAAACCTTCCTGCAGTTTTCAAAATATCCCAAAAATCCCAATTTCGAGGCCTGAGCCATATTTTGGAACCAAATTCTGGCTCTATGCACGTATTCGCAGTTGGAAATTACGACTTTTTATACCCAACATATGCGAAGTCCTGAAAGCGGCAGTGAGGCACATTTTGCACAAACTCCCCTCCAGTTTTTGAAATATCCCAAATATCCCAAATTCTTGGCCTGAGCCATATTTTGGAGCCAAATTCTGCCTCTCTGCACGTATTCGCAGTTTGAAATTACGACATTTTATACCCAACAAATGCCAAGTACTGAAAGCGGCAGGGAGTCACATTTTGCACAAACTCCCTGTAGTTTTCAAAATATACCAAATATACCTATTTCGAGGCCTGAGCCATATTTTGGAGCCAAATTCTGGCTCTCTGCACGTATTCGCAGTTTGAAATTACGACTTTTTTATACCCAACATATATGCCAAGTACTGAAAGCGGCGTTGGTCACATTTGTCTCAATCCCTCCTGCAGTTTTCAAAATATCCCAAACATTCATATTTCGAAGCCTGAGCCATAATTTGGAGCCAAATTCTGGCTCTCTGCACGTATTCGCAGTTTGAAATTACGACTTTTTTATACCCAACATATATTCCAAGTACTGAAAGCGGCGTTTGGTCACATTTGTCTCAATCCCTCCTGCAGTTTTCAAAATATCCCAAACATCCCAATTTCGAGGCCTGAGCCATATTTTGGAGCCATATTCTGGCTCTCTTCACGTATTCGCTGTTTGGGATTACGAATCTTTATACCCAACATATGCCAAGAACTGAAAGCGGCAGTGAATCACATTTTGAACAAACTCCCTTGCAGTTTTCAAAATATCCCAAATATCCTAATTTCGAGGCCTGTGCCATATTTTGGAGCCAAATTCTGGCTCTCTGCACATATTTGCAGTTTGAAATTACGAATTTTTATACCCAACATATGCCAAGCATTGAAAGCGGCGTTTGGTCACATTTATCCCAAACCTCCCTGCAGTTTTCAAAATATCCCAAACATCCCAATTTCTAGCCCTGAGCAATATTTTGGAGCCAAATTCTGGCTCTCTGCACGTATTCGTAGTTTGAAATTACGAATTTTATACCCAACATATACCAAGTACTGAAAGCGGCAGTAAGTCAGATTTTGTACAAACTCCCCTGCAGTTTTCAAAACATCCCAAATATTCCAATTTCGAGGCCTGAGATATATTTTGGAGCCAAATTCTGTCTCCCTACACGTATTCGCATTTTGAAATTACGAATTTTTTATACCCAACATATGCCAAGTACTGAGAGCGGCGTTTAGTCACATTTGTCTCAAACCTCCCTGCAGTTTTCAAAATATCCCAAACATCCCAATTTCGAGGCCTGAGCCATATTTTGGAGCCAAATTCAGGCTCTCTGCACGTATTCGCAGTTTGAGACTACGACTTTTTATACCCAACATATGCGAAGTACTGAAAGCGGAGTTTAGTCACATTTATCCCAAACCTCCCTGCAGTTTTCAAAATATCTCAAACATCCAAATTTCGAGTCCTGAGCCATATTTTGGAGCCAAATTCTGGCTCTTTGCACGTATTCGCAGTTTGAAATTACGACTTTTTTATATCCAACATATGCGAAGTACTGAAAGCGGCGTTTGGTCACATTTGTCCCAAACCTCCCTGCAGTTTTCAAAATATCCCAAACATCCCAATTTCGAGGCCTGAGCCATATTTTGGAGCCAAATTCTGGCTCACTGCACGTATTCGCAGTTTGATATTACGAATTTTATACCCAACATATGCCAAGTACTGAAAGCGGCAGTGAGTCACATTTTGCAAAAACTCCCGTGCAGTTTTCAAAATATCCCAAACATCCCAATTTCGAGGCCTGAGCCATATTTTGGAGCCAAATTCTGTCTCTCTGCACGTATTCGCAGTTTGATATTACGTCTTTTTATACCCAACATATGCCAAGTACTGAAAGCGACAGTGAGTCACATTTTGCACAAACTACCCTGCAGTTTTCAAAATATCCCAAACATCCCAATTTCGAGGCCTGAGCCATATTTTGGAGCCAAATTCTGGCTCTATGCACGTATTCGCAGTTAAAAATAACGACTTTTTATACCCAACATATGCCAAGTCCTGATAAAGGCAGTGAGTCACATTTTGCACAAACTCCCCTGCAATTTTTGAAATATCCCAAATATCCCAAATTCGAGGCCTGAGCCATATTTTGGAGCCAAATTCTGCCTGTCTGCACGTATTCGCAGTTTGAAATTACGACATTTTATACCCAACATATGCCAAGTACTGAAAGCGGCAGGGTGTCACATTTTGCACAAACTCCCTGTAGTTTTCAAAATATACCATATATAACTATTTCGTGGCCTGAGCCATATTTTGGAGCCAAATTCTGCCTCTCTGCACGTATTCGCAGTTTGAAATTACGACATTTTATACCCAACAAATGCCAAGTACTGAAAGCGGCAGGGAGTCACATTTTGCACAAACTCCCTGTAGTTTTCAAAATATACCAAATATACCTATTTCGAGGCCTGAGCCATATTTTGGAGCCAAATTCTGGCTCTCTGCACGTATTCGCAGTTTGAAATTACGACTTTTTTATACCCAACATATATGCCAAGTACTGAAAGCGGCGTTTGGTCACATTTGTCTCAATCCCTCCTGCAGTTTTCAAAATATCCCAAACATTCATATTTCGAAGCCTGAGCCATAATTTGGAGCCAAATTCTGGCTCTCTGCACGTATTCGCAGTTTGAAATTACGACTTTTTTATACCCAACATATATTCCAAGTACTGAAAGCGGCGTTTGGTCACATTTGTCTCAATCCCTCCTGCAGTTTTCAAAATATCCCAAACATCCCAATTTCGAGGCCTGAGCCATATTTTGGAGCCAAATTCTGGCTCTCTTCACGTATTCGCTGTTTGGGTTTACGAATCTTTATACCCAACATATGCCAAGAACTGAAAGCGGCAGTGAGTCACATTTTGCACAAACTCCCTTGCAGTTTTCAAAATATCCCAAATATCCTAATTTCGAGGCCTGTGCCATATTTTGGATCCAAATTCTGGCTCTCTGCACATATTTGCAGTTTGAAATTACGAATTTTTATACCCAACATATGCCAAGCATTGAAAGCGGCGTTTGGTCACATTTATCCCAAACCT
Organism: Procambarus clarkii; assembly: GCF_040958095.1. NCBI lineage: Eukaryota > Metazoa > Arthropoda > Malacostraca > Decapoda > Cambaridae > Procambarus > Procambarus clarkii. Next base: position 4,898,650 of record NC_091218.1, on the reverse strand, counting down.
CCCTGCAGTTTTCAAAATATCCCAAACATCCCAATTTCTAGCCCTGAGCAATATTTTGGAGCCAAATTCTGGCTCTCTGCACGTATTCGTAGTTTGAAATTACGAATTTTATACCCAACATATACCAAGTACTGAAAGCGGCAGTAAGTCAGATTTTGTACAAACTCCCCTGCAGTTTTCAAAACATCCCAAATATTCCAATTTCGAGGCCTGAGATATATTTTGGAGCCAAATTCTGTCTCCCTACACGTATTCGCATTTTGAAATTACGAATTTTTTATACCCAACATATGCCAAGTACTGAGAGCGGCGTTTAGTCACATTTGTCTCAAACCTCCCTGCAGTTTTCAAAATATCCCAAACATCCCAATTTCGAGGCCTGAGCCATATTTTGGAGCCAAATTCAGGCTCTCTGCACGTATTCGCAGTTTGAAACTACGACTTTTTATACCCAACATATGAGAAGTACTGAAAGCGGAGTTTAGTCACATTTATCCCAAACCTCCCTGCAGTTTTCAAAATATCTCAAACATCCAAATTTCGAGTCCTGAGCCATATTTTGGAGCCAAATTCTGGCTCTTTGCACGTATTCGCAGTTTGAAATTACGACTTTTTAATACCCAACATATGCGAAGTACTGAAAGCGGCGTTTGGTCACATTTGTCCCAAACCTCCCTGCAGTTTTCAAAATATCCCAAACATCCCAATTTCGAGGCCTGAGCCATATTTTGGAGCCAAATTCTGGCTCACTGCACGTATTCGCAGTTTGATATTACGAATTTTATACCCAACATATGCCAAGTACTGAAAGCGGCAGTGAGTCACATTTTGCAAAAACTCCCCTGCAGTTTTCAAAATATCCCAAACATCCCAATTTCGAGGCCTGAGCCATATTTTGGAGCCAAATTCTGTCTCTCTGCACGTATTCGCAGTTTGATATTACATCTTTTTATACCCAACATATGCCAAGTACTGAAAGCGGCAGTGAGTCATATTTTGCACAAACTACCCTGCAGTTTTCAAAATATCCCAAACATCCCAATTTCGAGGCCTGAGCCATATTTTGGAGCCAAATTCTGGCTCTATGCACGTATTCGCAGTTAAAAATAACGACTTTTTATACCCAACATATGCCAAGTCCTGATAAAGGCAGTGAGTCATAATTTGCACAAACTCCCCTGCAGTTTTCCAAATATCCGAAATATTCCAATTTCGAGGCCTGAGCCATATTTTGGAGCCAAATTCTGGCTCTCTGCACGTCTTCGCTGTTTGAAATTACGACTTTTTATACCCAACATATGTCAAGTACTGAAAGCGGCGTATGGTCATATTTGTCCCAAACTCCCCTGCAGTTTTCAAAATATCCCAAACATCCCAATTTCGAGGCCTGAGCCAAATTTTGGAGCCAAATTCTGGCTCTCTGCACATATTTGCAGTTTGAAATTACGACTTTTTTATACCCAACATATGCGAAGTACTGAAAGCGGCGTTTAGTCACATTTATCCCAAACCTCCCTGCAGTTTTCAAAATATCTCAAACATCCAAATTTCGAGGCCAGAGCCATATTTTGGAGCCAAATTCTGGCTCTCTGCACGTATTCGCAGTTTGAAATTAATACTTTTTATACCCAACATATGCCAAGTACTGAAAGCGGCGTTTGGTCACATTTTGCCCAGACTTCCCTGCAGTTTTCAAAATATCCTAAACATCCCAATTTCGAGGCCTTAGCCATATTTTTTAGCCAAATTCTGGCTCTCGTTACGTATTCGCAGTTTGAAATTACGACTTTTTATACCCAACATATTCCTAGCACTGATAACGGCAGTGAGTCACATTTTGCATAAACTCCCCTGCAATATTCAAAATATCCCAAACATCCCAATTTCGAGGCCTGAGCCATATTTTGGAGCCAAATTCAGGCTCTCTGCATGTATTCGCAGTTTGAAACTATGACTTTTTATACCCAACATATGCGAAGTACTGAAAGCGGTGTTTAGTCACATTTATCCCAAACCTCCCTGCAGTTTTCAAAATATCTCAAACATCCAAATTTCGAGTCCTGAGCCTTATTTTGGAGCCAAATTCTGGCTCTTTGCACGTATTCGCAGTTTGAAATTACGACTTTTTTATACCCAACATATGCGAAGTAATGAAAGCGGCGTTTGGTCACATTTGTCCCAAACTCCTTTGCAGTTTTCAAAATATCCCAAACATCCCAATTTCGAGGCCTGAGCCATATTTTGGAGCCAAATTCTGGCTCCCTGCACGTATTCGCAATTTGAAATTACGATTTTTTATACCCAACATATGGGAAGTACTGAAAGTGGCGTTTGGTCACATTTGTCCCACACCCCCCTGCAGTTTTCAAAATATCCCAAACATCCCAATTTCGAGGCCTACGCCATATTTTGGAGACAAATTCAGTCTCTCTGCACGTATTCGCAGTTTGATATTACGTCTTTTTATACGCAACATATGCCAAGTACTGAATGCGTCAGTGAGTCACATTTTGCACAAACTCCCCTGCAGTTTTTATAATATCCCAAACATCCCAATTTCGAGGCCTGAGCCATATTTTGGAGCCAAACTCTGGCTCTCTGCACGTATTCGCAGTTTCAAATTACGAATTTTATACCCAACATATACCAAGTACTGAAAGCGGCATTAAGTCAGGTTTTGTTCAAACTCCCCTGCAGTTTTCAAAACATCCCAAATATTCCAATTTCGAGACCTGAGCCATATTTTGGAGCCAAATTCTGTCTCCCTACACGTATTAGCATTTTGAAATTACGAATTTTTTATACCCAACATATGCCAAGTACTGAGAGCGGCGTTTAGTCACATTTGTCTCAAACCTCCCTGCAGTTTTCAAAATATCCCAAACATCGCAATTTCGAGGCCTGAGCCATATTTTGGAGCCAAATTCAGGCTCTCTGCACGTATTCGCAGTTTGAAACTACGACTTTTTATACCCAACATATGCGAAGTACTGAAAGCGGAGTTTAGTCACATTTATCCCAAACCTCCCTGCAGTTTTCAAAATATCTCAAACATCCAAATTTCGAGTCCTGAGCCATATTTTGGAGCCAAATTCTGGCTCTTTGCACGTATTCGCAGTTTGAAATTACGACTTTTTTATACCCAACATATGCGAAGTACTGAAAGCGGCGTTTGGTCACGTTTGACCCAAACCTCCCTGCAGTTTTCAAAATATCCCAAACATCCCAATTTCGAGGCCTGAGCCATATTTTGGAGCCAAATTCTGGCTCACTGCACGTATTCGCAGTTTGATATTACGAATTTTATACCCAACATATGCCAAGTACTGAAAGCGACAGTGAGTCACATTTTGCAAAAACTCCCCTGCAGTTTTCAAAATATCCCAAACATCCCAATTTCGAGGCCTGAGCCATATTTTGGAGCCAAATTCTGGCTCTCTGCACGTATTCGCAATTTGAAATTACGACTTTTTTATACCCAACATATGCGAAGTACTGAAAGTGGCGTTTGGTCACATTTGTCCCACACCCCCCTGCAGTTTTCAAAATATCCCAAACATCCCAATTTCGAGGCCTACGCCATATTTTGGAGACAAATTCTGTCTCTCTGCACGTATTCGCAGTTTGATATTACGTCTTTTTATACCCAACATATGCCAAGTACTGAAAGCGGCAGTGAGTCACATTTTGCACAAACTACCCTGCAGTTTTCAAAATATCCCAAACATCCCAATTTCGAGGCCTGAGCCATATTTTGGAGCCAAATTCTGGCTCTATGCACGTATTCGCAGCTTAAAATAACGACTTTTTATACCCAACATATGCCAAGTCCTGATAGAGGCAGTAAGTCACATTTTGCACAAACTCCCCTGCAATTTTTGAAATATCCCAAATATCCCAATTTCGAGGCCTGAGCCATATTTTGGAGCCAAATTCTGGTTCTCTGCACGTATTCGCAGTTTGATATTGCGACTTTTTTATACCCAACTTATTCCAAGTACTGAAAGACGCGTTTGGTCAGATTTGTCCCAAATACCCCCTGCACTTTTCAAAATATCCCAAACATCTCAATTTCGAGGCCTGAGCCATATTTTGGAGCCAAATTCTGGCTCTGTGCAAGTATTCGCTGTTTGAAATTACGACTTTTTATACCCAAGATATGACAAGTACTGAAAGCGGCAGTGAGTCATATTTTGCACAAACTCCCCTGCAGTTTTCAAAATATCCGAAATATTCCAATTTCGAGGCCTGAGTCATATTTTGGAGACAAATTCTGGTTCTCTGCACGTCTTCGCAGTTTGAAATTACGACTTTTTATACCCAACATATGCAAAGTACTGAAAACGGCGTTTGGTCATATTTGTCCCAAACTCCCCTGCAGTTTTCAAAATATCCTAAACATCCCAATTTCGAGACCTGAGCCAAATTTTGGAGCCAAATTCTGGCTCTCTGCACATATTTGCAGTTTGAAATTACGACTTTTTTATACCCAACATATGCGGAGTACTGAAAGCGGCGTTTGGTCACATTTGTCCCAAACTCCCTTGCAGTTTTCAAAATATCCCAAACATCCCAATTTCGAGGCCTGAGCCATATTTTGGAGCCAAATTCTGGCTCTCTGCACGTATTCGCAGTTTGAAATTATGACTTTTTATAACCAACATATTCCAAGTACTGAAATCGGCGTTTGGTCACATTTGTCCCAAACCTCCCTGCAGTTTTCAAAATATCCCAAACATCCCAAATTCGAGGCCTGAGCCATATTTTGAGCCAAATTCCTGCTCTCTGCACGTATTCGCAGTTTGAAATTACGACTTTTTATACCCAACATATGCGAAGTACTGAAAGCGGCGTTTAGTCACATTTATCCCAAACCTCCCTGCAGTTTTCAAAATATCTCAAACATCCAAATTTCGAGGCCAGAGCCATATTTTGGAGCCAAATTCTGGCTCT